>NC_091836.1:3862500-4165530 GCF_037783145.1 Equus przewalskii
AGCGCGGTCTGGCCGAGAGATTTGGGAAAAGCCTTCAGGGTGGTGGGAACAGCCGGTGCAAAGGCCCTGAGGCAGGACCACATGTGGCATTTCCAGAATCAGCTCCTTTTGGGGGGCTGCAGCGGCGGAGGGGGGCGGGAAGGGGGTCCCTGCTCCTAGAGCAGCGTCTGTGCATGATTTTGAATGAATGAATGAATGAATGAATGAGGGGACAAGAAACGGGCGTAACTCCCATCAGAGGGGCCCAGCCTCCAGCCACTTCAAGGGCCCCTTGAGGAGGTCGGAGCTGAGAGCTTTGGGGTCCGAGGCCCCCCCACCCTGGTGACAGAAATTCTAATTAACTCAGGGCCGCGAGGGCTGCCCGCTCGCAGGAATTACAGATAACTCGGCCCCGGAGGCTCGAGTGGCGGCTCCCTGCCCCCCCCCCGGCGGCCAGCTGGCAGGGGACGCGGGCACCCGGGAGGTCATTTGCATCGGCAGGTAATTGGTTTTGCAAATAAGTCGTGTTCTTGAAATTCGCAGATTAGCAATAATACGTCTCCAGATGAGAGAGAAAGGTCACGGATGAAGACCGCGACAATTAAACGGTCCCGAGATTACGAAGCTCTGCGGTGACCCGGCCCGGGGTGGCCCCGGGGACAGGGGGCTGGGCCGGGAAGGTGGACGGGGGCTGGCGGGGGGTGGGGGGCGATGTCCCCGCCTTCCCGCCTCGAGGGGACACCTCCCCTCCCGTGTCGCCTCTTGGCTGTGTGACCAGGACCGTCCCTCCCGTCTCTGTGCCTCGGTCCCTCCGCGCCTCCGACACGGAAGCTGAGGGCGCTTCCCGTGTGATCTCAAGTTTGCAGATGTTTTTATCCTCGCGGGGCCATGGGAGGCGACACGGCGGCTCCCGGACCGGGCGGCGTGCCCGGCGTGAGGGAGGCGTCCCTTGGGTCACCCGGGGCTCTAGGCTGCCAGGAACAGAAACGAGCTCCGGGAACGGAAATTCATCGGTGACTCCCGGGTGGAAGAGAAAGACCGAGAGAGGGGTCAGCGGGCGCGGAGGAAATGGGAGATCCGGGCGGGTCACACAACCAGAGTTTGTCACCCGCCGGCCTGTGACCCATGGGAGTCTCCTTCCCGCCACCCCACTGGGGCCTCAGTTTCCACCTCTGTGAAATGGGAGGGTCCTTGTGCTGCTTTCTTTATTCGATGTGGTTGTGCGAACTATCTTCTGAGCTCCTACTGGGGGCTGGCGCTGTTCCAGGCCCTGGGGACGCGGCTGGGAGCACAACCGGCCTTGCGGGGGGACAGACGAGGGGCAAATAAATGAGTCATATCTTTGGGGTTTCGGAGAAGAGCTAAGTGCTGGGGAAAGATTGGGGGGGCAGAATTGGGGCGGGAGGGCAGCTTGCCATTTGGGGAAGGCCTCCCCGAGAAAGTCGCGTCTGAGCAGCGACCTGGAGGAGGGGACGGAGGGAGCCATGGAGAGAGCTGGGGGAAGGGCATTCCAGGCAGAGGACACAGCACGTGCAAAGGCCCTGGGGCAGGAGCCGGCCTGGCGTGTTGGAGGAACAGCGAGGAGGCCTGTGTGGCTGGAGCAGAGGGAGGAGGGAGGGCAGGGAGGGGAGGGGCAGGTTGGGCAAATCTCCTTGTCCGGAGGGCAAGAAGGGGCGTCTCCTGCTGGGGTCGTGAACTGGGGACAAATGTCTGCTCCCCCTTCCCAGCCCATTGGGTGGCAGAGGCTGTGGGCCGGCCCTCACTATCCACTCTCTGCTTTCTCCTTTAGAAAGAGAATCTGCCCAGCCAACAGGACACTTCTCAGCGCCCCCTCCCCCTGGCAGCTCAATGTGACCATGTGACCACATGGAGGACAATAGGGTGTGAGCATAAATGGTGCCTGCAACTCCCAGGGGGTCCCCTCCGAAGAGGAGCACAGGCCCGCCCCGACCCCTTCTCCCCTCCTCTCTCCACCCTCATCTGGAAGGTGGCCGTGATGGCAGGGCCTGCAGCAGCCACGATGGGCCACGAGATGAAAGTTCACCTGAGGAGGTGGAGCAACAGGATAAAGGAGCCTGGGACCCCGGTGATTGTGGAGCCACCACTGTGGCCCCAGGTGACTCCCAAACTGTGGGGACGGGGAGCTGGGTGCTTCTCCCTCATGGAGGTCATGCCCTTACGGTTTCACGGTCACGTTTCGAGCAGCGGCATGGCCCGAGTCGCAGCCCCGGGGCCTCCTCTCTCTGCCCTGCTAGCACCGCCCCGCTGCCGGTGGCCCCTCATCCGCTGTCCCCGTCCTCGGTTCCCCTCTGCCTCTGCTCTTGGCCGCCCCACCCGGTGCCACAACCGAGCTGTGCTGTGCCGAATGTGCCACCTATTGGCTGGCCTGGGAACTGTCCTTGGCTCTCTGCTTGGGAACCCGCCCCCCCTGGGTCTCCAACACCCCTAGTTTCACCCCAAGACGTTGTCACCGATGTCCCCCAGCCCCCACACTCTCCTCCCCGTCGTACCTCCCTCCCTCTCCCGCATTTTGGCAGCCCCGCTAGAGCCGAGCGGGCTCCTTTCAACCTCCAAGCCCTGCGCCTGTGGCGGTTCTGGAAGGAAGAAAGGGGACCAGAGAGGGTGAGCGAGCTGGCTGGGTCACACAGCCAGGCCATCCTCTCCCAAGGAAGCAGAGGAGTGGTGGAGAGAGGGTGGACCACTGACCTCCTGGCTGGGAGATGACACGGTGGGACCCCCGTGCCTGAGTGCCCCCCACCCCGGTCCCCCCGGAAGAGCCTCCATCGGGGCTGGTTAGTCTCATTCTCTCGTTCTTTCCACAGACACTTGCCAGACCCCATCTCAGGCCTCGGAGGGGGGTCCGGGGAGGAGGTCGGGGGCCCAGGACGGCTGTCCCCCCGGCCACACGCCCCACCGCCCGGCAGGACGAGGAGCCGAGGGGACCCGGCTGCCTGAGGCCCCACAGCTAATGAGCCCGGAGCGCACGGGCTATTTTTAGCTGCCGCTCCTCGGGACGCCTAATCGCTCGGCCAGGCTGCCATGGCAACGCGCAGCGCCAACCCGGGAGCGCGTCCCCGGTCCCCAGCCC
Source organism: Equus przewalskii (assembly GCF_037783145.1). Lineage (NCBI taxonomy): Eukaryota > Metazoa > Chordata > Mammalia > Perissodactyla > Equidae > Equus > Equus przewalskii. Next base: position 3,865,568 of record NC_091836.1, read on the forward strand.
GGGCCAGGATGCCGCCTCCGCCAGGGAGGACCCTGCACTGCCACTGTGTGACCCTGGGCGCCTCTGCACCTCTCTGGGCCTCATGGCATGAGTGGGGGCAGCACGGATGCTGGAGGCTGAGCCCCGGGGTCAGAGCCGGGTGCGACCTCTGGCTTGTGCCCAGCCTTCTTGGAGGCCCCGTGTCTCATCTTTAAGACGGGTCCCACCTCATGGGGCTGCGGGTATGGGGTGCCCTGAGCTGGAAGCCCCACCTGGCCCCCCTCAGCTCTCATTGAGCACCCACTGCATGCCATTCACTGTACTCACTGCATCCAGGGACAGATTACGTTTTACGCTTGGGGCCTTGGCCACAGAGAGGGCAAGCGCTGTGCCTAAGGTCACACAGCACAGTGGCCTCTCAAGCAGGCGGGGCCTGGTTCTCGCCACCCCTGCTTGCTGGACTGGAAATCAGAGGGCAGAGGCTTCGCCCCCACAGGGTACAAATGGGGACATCGAGGCACGGACGAGAGCAAGTCACCCGACGCTGAGCCCCAGAGCTGTTTGGAGGGGCCATGGTGCGTGGCCTGACACCCGCCACTATTTCGAGCCGTGTCGCTCTGGCAAGTTGACGGGGACAGGTGGGGAGTCAGGAAGGGTCCCAGCCGGCGAGGGGAGACCCAAACCCCGACTCGGGCCAGGACAACGAGGTGGAGCCGGGAGCAGGGCAGAGCGGACGGGAGCAGGCCACCTGGCTGCTCTGTGCCTCAGTTTCCCCATCTGTCCGAGGGCCGTCGATCAGCACCGTCCCCTCCTCCCGGGGGTCTTGGGATGCTCAGAGCCGTCCTGCAGGTCCCCCCAGCGGGCGCAGGGGCCCGTCCGTCCTTATTTCACATCTGGACATTTTGGGGTCGGTTTGGAATTTTTGAAATAGGACTTAAGTGGCATTTTTTCCGGCAGAGGTGGCGCCTGGATTTTGCCTTGGCCCGCGGTCACCGGCTCGGCCCCGCGCCCGGCGCGCAGTCAGCCCTCGAGGACCGCTGGACGGTCACAGCGGGTGGGGACGGAGGGTGGGATGCTGCCAAGGATGCAGGATGTCCCGTGACCCCAGGGCTGGGTACTATTATCTGTTGTTGTTGGGCGGCCCGGCCAGGCGGGGGGATGGCCTGCGTCACCTCGGGTGTCGTCCTCCTCGTTGGTCCGTGGAAGCGAGCGAGCAGGCGGGAAGGGGGTATCCGGGGCCGGCGTCCCCAGCCTGGCCGCCAGGACCAGCCGTGCGACCTCAGCACGGCCACTTTCCCTCTCGGTGCCTCGGTTTCCCCATCTGCACGATGAGGGGGCGGTCGACCAAGGAGGCAGGTCGGGATACAAGTGTCACCACTGGGCCTCCAGGCCCGGTCCCCTCCCCCGTGTGGCTCAGACAGGCGGCTGGCTCTCTCTTGGTGCCTCAGTTTCCCCTCCTGTAAGAGGGCAGGATGATAGGCCACCACGCCGGCCCATGCGGGTCCCCACACCCAGCCCCGGGGGCCCCTGAGGACACGGGCCGAGTTCTGAAGACCCAGGAGGATTTCCCCCAAGGGAAGGAAAGGCATTCCCGGTGGAGGGAACAGCCAAGACAAATGCTCGGAGGCCACAAGCAGAAAAAACCCCAAATCTGGGTCACAACCGGAACCCAAGTGGCTCCCCTGCATAGACAACAGCCATCTGGGGCTCTGCAGTCCGAGGTCTCAAGTCAGACCTGCTGCAGTGTATACAGTGGGGCTCAAGGGAGCAGATCCTACCGTCAGAGAAGCTCTTGCTCGCGCCCCCTGGAGCTGTCGAGACAGAAAACGAGCTCAGACAAGTGTGCAAACCCTCAGCCCACACTCAGCGCTCACGGGCGGCTGCGGTTACTGTGGTTCCCAACAGGCCCTCGGAGACCGTTTTTAACAGTTACGTATTCACTTCAATGTCTATACCCCCATTGATATGCACCGTCTCCACTGCTCAAAAAAAACAAATATATATATATATATCTGGGTTTTCAGGGTAGGATAGAAAAGGCGCATTTTGAAAATAAATCTGTTTTGGTGGAAAAGAATGGGGAGGAGGTTTAGAGACAAACGATGGAGGGAAGGAGGGAAGCGCCGAGTCGGGGTATAGATTTCCCAGTCGGTTCCCCGGCCATAATTAATCCTGAGGGGCTGATCAAGTCCCGGCTTCCGCTCCAGCCACTCAGCACCCGCCCCCCGACCCGCCCTGTTGCCGGGGCTCCCCTCCCTCCCCGCCGAGGGCTGCGGGCCCAGATCCCGGGCCTTAATCAGCGGGAATTAGGGTTCAATCAGCACAGAGCCAGCGCCGGGCGGGGCCTGGCAACATTTAACACTTTGATACTTTCTTCATTGTATATGTTTTTGCGTTCATGCTGAGCTTTTTTAAATGTTTCATTAAAATAGTGTTGAGCAGCCACCTGGGTGCCCCCAGCATCGTCCCCTGGACCACGAGGTCCCCTCCATCCTGGTCCCCGTCTGTCCTCTCAGCAGCCGCCACCAGAGGGCGCCCGGGAGCCCCTGAGTTGGTCCCGCCTCCTCCGCCTGCAGCCCTCCAGGCTTCCCCTCCCTCGGGGGAGAAGCCAAGTCCTCCCCGCGGCCCCCCAGGCCCCGCACGACCTGCCCCGTCCCCTCCCTGCCCTCCCTCCTCCCTCTCTCCCCCTCCTCCCTCTGCTCCAGCCACACGGGCCTCCTCGCTGCTCCTCCAACACGCCAGGTCCAGTCCGGCCCCAGGGCCTTTGCACGGCTGTGCCCTTGGCCTGGAATGCTCTTCCCGCCTCATCATTCACCTGGACCAGCGCAGGGGCCTCCACCCTGGTTCCCCAGCTCCCGCCCTCGTCCCCATAGTCCATCCTCCCCACAGGGGCCCCCTGGGAGCCCCTGAGTCCGATCCCGCCCCCTGTGGGTCACACGTTCAATGACATCTTGGCTGTTTTTTCTTGTGTCTCTCAGAACATCTTTCCTTTTTTTTTTTAAGGAAGATTAGCCCTGAGCTGACATCTGCTGCCAATCCTCTTCTTTTTGCTGAGGAAGACTGGCCCTGAGCTCACATCTGTGCCCATCTTCCTCCACTTTATATGTGGGACGCCTACCACAGCATGGCTTGACGAGTGGTGCCATGTCCGCACCCGGGATCTGAACCGGCGAACCCCGGGCCGCGAAGCGGAACGTGCACACTTAACCACTGCGCCACCGGGCCGGCCACATCTCAGAACATCTCAAATTCCCCGGGCGGCTCCACCATCTGTCCACAGGACAGCGCCCAGCTAACTGGGTGACATGTGACTCCCAAGATGCCACCGCATCCACGCTGCCCACCAGAGGGCGCTGCACCCTCGCGGTGGGGTCAGTGATCCGGAACCGGAGGAAAAGGAAGTAGTCCAGACTGAGAGTCCGTCCTTTGTGGTTGTCGTCTTAGCTCCATTCGTAGAACTCAGACCCACGTCTGCCGTGCGTGGTGTCTCTGCATCTGCGGGAGACGGAGCTCCCTCTGGGCTCGGATTCCACCTCCGACCTTGACCCCACTTCATGCTACCGGGGTCGGGGGGCAATGAGGCCTCTGGAGTCAACCCTTCTGCAGCATTAATTGGATCCCTACTGTGCGCCCCGCTCCCTGAGTTCCAGGCGGTTCCTGCCGCAAATCCATCCCAGCCCACGAGGATGTTTCCTTCCCTTTTTGCAAACGAGATGCCCGAGGCTCAGAGAGGGAAAGCGAGCTGCCCAGAGCGGCCCAGCAGGGCCAGGCCTCATCCCCAGCTCCTTCTGATGCCAGGGCCTCCTGGGCGTGTCCCCTCACCAGCTGCCTCCCGACCTGAGCCGCGTGGGGCAGACGTGGGGGCGAGGACGCTGTCTGTCCAGATGGGGCCACGTGGTGGAGCCGTCGGTCATGAGTCCTGAATTGTCCCCATTCGTCACGGCGACAGGAGCAGAGCGCCTGGAGTCCCGATCCCTGTCTCTGTGCCCTTGGCCACCGGAGCCGGACACAGAGGTGACAGGAACGGGGATGGGGGCGTCCCTGGGTGCCCCTCCCTGGTGCTGGCTTATGAAACGCTGCGGGTGACAGTGGTGCCAGACGAGACCCCATCTCCCACAGGCGACCAGGGAAAACATCCATTGACTGACTAATAACACGAAGCATTAATGCTCCAGAGAAAAGAATAGGATGCTGGGAGAATGCGGAAGCCGGGGACCAGGCCTCGGTCAGGGCCACCCCGAGGAAGTGACATGGAGCCTGTGAATCGGAGGATGGAAGGTGAGGGTGGGGTGGGGGTGTCCCACACGCAGAAACAGCGCGTGCAAAGGCCCTGTGGCTACAAGGAGTCTCTCCCCTTCGGGGTCCAACAAGAAGTTTAGCGGGTCTGGAGCTCATACCCGCCTGATGTCAGGAGCCCTCGGGGTCAGGCCTGGAGCCCTCATGATAAGGCCAGTAGCCATCAGGGGAAGCCCAGAGGAAGGGCTCCTGGGAGTCCCAGGAGCAGCCCCCGGCCTGGCAGCATCTCCCTCTTCTGCCGGACCTTGAGCCCCGAGAGGACCAGAGACAGGTGTCCCGGGCCCCACGCCGTCGCAGGGTGGGGACCTTTGCACAAATCCCAGAGGCTCCGCCTCCCGGGGCCCTGGCACTCCCTTGGCCAGGTGCCTTTGTGCAGTGAACAACCTGCCCCACTATCCGCGGTGCCCGCAGCAGCGTGTCTTGGCAGCTCCAGCAGCCGGCACAGGGCTGGGCACGCAGGGGGCCCTCAGTCAACGCCTGGGGGATGAAGGTGCATGTAGAAGATTCCAGAACCCAGCCGGGGGGCACGGGGAGAGAGATGGAGACGGCCTGAGGCTGAGCAGACGCCTCCCCCGGGAACCTCCCAGATGGACTCACACCCCGCCCTGGAAAATCACCCTCGACCTTCTGGGAGCGCGAAGCGGGTGGGCGGCCCGTGGGAGGCGGCCCCGCCCCAGACGCCGCTGCCCCGGGGACACGTGGCCACTGCCAAGTCTCACCTGAAACTCATCTCGGCCCAGACTTGCTCCTCCGGTGGAGCTGGGAGCCTGGCAGGCCCGGGTTTCACAGCCCAGAGAGGGGAGGGCGCGGGCTCAGGGTCACCTGGGATGGGAGTCGGGGTGTCCCCCCCGGCAGAGGGGACAGCGTGCGCGAAGGCCAGGAGGGGACAGAGAAGAAGGGCAGAGGCCCCCCGAAGAAGCTTGAACAGGACTTTGTTTTAAACACTGAATCTTTTACTCAGTTCACACTCCAGGACGGTCCCTCAGTCCCCAGTCCCAACCGAGGTGGCCCTGGGCCCCAGAGGCCACTCCTCAGACCCAGAGGACACACAGACTCCCCAGGGGTCAGGGCTGGACCAGAGACAGAGAGATCTTGGCGACAGATGCCCAGAAGGAAGTGAAGACTGTTCTGGGAAGAGCAGAAAGGGCTGCAGAAAGAAGGGGGCATTGGAGCTGGGGTTTTGAAGGCTGAATAGGAGCTTGCCACCTGCAAACGGAGCAGAGGGGCTGTGTGGCCAGAATCCAAGGAACAGGCTGATGGAGGAGCAGGAGAAAGAAGGACCGGAGGAGCAGGGCGAGCCAATGGGCGATTCCCCCAGATCCAAGCTCAAGAAACCTGGGGACAGACCTCTGCCAGGCCTTGGTGGGCCTGCTCCAGAGGCTGTCATCTCTCCCCCTTGGGTCACTGGCACCGTCCACTCTGGTCCAGGACGACGGTCGGCAGAGGACACTTTCCACACTGTGGCTCTGGGACCTCAGGCCAGGCTTGTGCCCCTCCGTGCCTCAGTTTCCCCATCTGGAAAATGGGGATGCCGGCAGCCACTTTTGTTGGTTGTGTCCCTCTGAGGACCGGGAGACCTTCGACGGACAATGTGAAGGAGAAAATGGAAAATGGGAAGAAGGGTGGGGGAGGGGTTAGCCTCTGACCCCGTCCGCCAGGCCACCGCCAAGGGGCGGAAGCGACAGGTCCAACATTGTGACTTCCGAACACGCCCGCGCTGTCGGGGCTTAAGAAACGGGTGCTGATTTGCATGCGATTTGCATGCGATTTGCATACTGTTTGTTAAATGTCAAAACGGCCTGAAAACGCGTCCCCTGCCCCCACCCGCAGGCAGCCCTCCCCTCCCCTGTCGGGGCCCCCTCTGGGCTGGGGACCCCGGGGCTCAGGGGCTGCTGGGGCAGTACCCGAGGAGGGGGGGGTGGCCTGGGACGCCCCCATCTGTAAAACGGGTCGTGGTCACGGCCCCCATGACCGCGGGGAACAATTGGCAGTGTGGGGTAAGTTGAGGCACAGACCCCGGCCCACAGTGGGGCCCAGGAAGGGAGCGGGGTGGTTATGAAAGGCCCCACTTTCCCGCCAGGCCCTGGGGGGCAGGTCCCCAAGTGTGCACAGGGGACGGTGCAAAGGAGGGGCCCAGCCGTCACCTGAGGCCTCAGTTTACCCACTGCCCCGCTGGAGGAGGGACCCCAAGGGGGCCGGGGGACAGGCAGAACCGGGTCACCCATGCCACACCGTGAAGGGGGGACCCCTGGAAGGCAGGGGGGTCCCTCCCTTCTCTCTTGGCCCGAGGAGAGATGTCCCCGCCGAGACCCCGTGCAGGGGACCAGGCAGTGGAAGGGGGTGGCCGTGGGGTGTCGCTGGAGAGCTGGCCGAGGGCTGGGGTCCCCCCGTCTCCACCTCGAGTCATCTGAGGCCCCCGGAGTCACTGGCTGCACCCCCCACCCCAGCCAAGGCTGTTCACAGCAGAGGGGACTTGTGGGGACCCAAAAGGGGACAGGGGCTCCCTGGCTGGGAACCCGGGAGGACTTCCTGGAGGAGGCGCACGGAAGGGGCTTCCAGCGGGGACACGGCTTGAGCCAAGGGCCCAGCGACACGCCCCGGGTGGACGGCGGTGCCCGCAGCGGCCTCAGGGTCGCACGGCACGGCTGGCGGGGCCGGGGCAGCGACGTCCGAGGCCGGCGACAGGGACAGGGGCTGCGTCAGGAGTGGCCGAGCGGTCGGAACCAGAACCTGGAACGGCAGGAGGGAGGGGACCAGACAGTCTCCATCGAGGCCCCGGCCCGTGTCCCTTCTTTTGTCCCCAAGACCCGCGACGTGGACACTGACCCCTGAGCCACCTCCTTCCCGGTGGCCCTGGGACCCCAGGAGGGACCCCCGGCCGCGTGGCTGTCTGGAGTCACCTGGTGGCAGTCGCGGGATTTGCAGGCAAAGAGCACGAGGAGGCCCCACCTGCCAATCAAAGCCCATTCTTGCAACGGAAGCAGCGGGTGCCCGAGCCCAGAGAGGAGAAGCAACTTGCCCAGGGTCACACAGCAGGTCAGCGCACGTTAGTCTCCAGGTGAGCACAGCGTCCCTGCCCCAGGGGCCAGAGGCACAGGGTTGTGGAGGGCGGGGTCGGCCACAAAGCTGAGTCCCTTCTCCTCTCCCGGCCTCAGTTTCCCCATCTGTAGCCTCTACAATCTGGAAGGTCCCTTCTGCACCCGAAGCACCAAAGGGACTTACTGGGATCGAGGGCCAGGCTCCCGCCCCAGCTGCTCCTTCAGCCGGCACCTCGGGTCCGCTGGGTCATGGCCACCGCCTCCAGGCAGACTACCTGAGGAGGGGACAGAGGGACACAGGTCAGAGGTCACACACAGCCCTGGCCTCGGCACTCCAGGCCTTCCCCATCCGGAGTTCCCGCCCCTGCCAGGACCCGCAGAGGGCGCCCGGGAGCCCCTGAGTCGGTCCTGCCTCCTCCGCCCGCAGCCCTCCAGGCTCCCCCTCCCTCGGGGGAGAAGCTGAGTCCTCCCTGCGGCCACCAGGCCCCGCGCGACCTGCCCTGTCCCCTCCCCGCCCTCCCTCCTCCCTCTCTCCCCCTCCTCCCTCTGCTCCAGCCAATCAGGCCTCCTCGCTCTTCCTCCCACACACCAGGCCTGGTCCTGCCCCAGGGCCTTTGCACAGGCTGTGTCCTCTGCCTGGAACACCCTTCCGCCCACTCTTCACATCGCAACCTGAAATGTCACCTTCCCGGGAGGCCTCCTCTGGTCCCCGTGGCCAGGGTGGCACCACCACCATCACCCTCTGCCTTCCTGCATCTTTCCACAGTACTTATTTCATCCAGCTTTCTATCCTATAGTTATCTGGCTCCGCCACTGAACTGACTGCGGGGTCCCCACGGGTGGGCCTGGTCCATCGGGTCCCCACTGGGTCCAGGGACCCAGCTCATTGCCTGGTACCCAGTAGGCGCTCCATTAATACTTATTGTGTGTGGGACGTTGATTGTGTGAGCGGGTGTGGCTCACTGGGGCCTGGTGGGCACAGCCGCCCTCAGCTCCGGGGTCACACCCACAGCTCCCGGGCGGCCCCTGCCCCACGCCACCAACGTGGCATCGGGGCTCTGGGTCCTGCGCCACCTTCCCCACCAGATCATGTGCGTCTCCCTGGGCTGGCCTGGCCCCTGCACGCTGTTCCCACAGCCACGTCCTTCCCTGCAGAGCCCTCCTGGGGCCCAGAGACCCCTCTCCTGCATCCCCTTGGCCGGGGGACCACTGTGGTGACCCCAGATGGCCAGGTCTGAGTGCGGGCGGCAAGGGTCAGGACGGGATGGTGGGGAGGGCAGGGAGGTGACGATGGAGAGAGAAAAGGCTCAGAGACGCAGAGAGAAAAACATCAGAGACAGAAAGGGACAGAGACACAGACAGACAGGATGATGGGAAACGAAACAGGACAGCAGCCCGGAGAGATGGGGACAGAGAGAGGAACGAGGAGAGGGGTGCAGAGAAGAGAAGGCTGCAGGCAGGGGGGCATCCAGCGGCCCCCACAGCCTCTCTCAGCCCTCCCCAGGGGTCCCTACAGCAGCTACCGCTTCACTGGGCAGGAAGGGCCCTGTCCACCCTCCTGCAGGACCCCAGCTGCCAGCCAGGCCTCGTGCGCCCCCGCCCTGACCCCCATCCCCGACCCCCGGGCCTCCGCGCGCCCCGCCCTGACCCCATCTCCCATCCCCGGCCCCCGCCCTGACCCCATCCCCGACCCGGGGACTCCGCGCCCCTGCCCTGACCCCCATCCCCGACCCTCGGACCTCAGTGCGCCCCTGCCCTGACCCCATCGCCAACCCTGGGCCCCGGCCCTGACCCCATCACTGACCCCAGCCCCCGCCCTGACCCCGTCCCCGACCCGGGGCCTCCTCGCCCCCCGCCCTGACCCCATCCCCGACCCCCGGGCCCCGGCCCTGACCCCATCCCCGACCCCGGGCCCCGGCCCTGACCCCAGCCCCGACCCCAGCCCCGGCCCTGACCCCATCGCCGACCCTGGGCCCCGGCCCTGACCCCATCCCTGACCCCAGCCCCCGCCCTGACCCCGTCCCCGACCCGGGGCCTCCGCGCCCCCCGCCCTGACCCCATCGCCGACCCTGGGCCCCGGCCCTGACCCCATCCCCGACCCCCGGGCCTCCGCGCCCCCGCCCTGACCCCCGACCCCGACCCCGGCACCTGGGCTCGCGCACGAGCAGCAGCACCGCGCCGTCCTGCAGGCGCGCGTCGTGCACCGTCTGGTGGTCGTCCAGGCGGCGCGCGTTGTAGTAGAAGGCGCGGCGCCAGGAGCACACGCCCCGGCCCACGAGCTGGGCGCGCAGGTCGCTGAGCGTGTCGCGCGGGCGCACGGTGAGCGGCAGCAGCAGCGCCTCGTCCGCCAGGTGCACCTTGATGTGGAAGCGCTTCCAGCGCCACAGGCCCCGCCGCAGCCCCTCCATCCCCGCGCCCCGCGCCCCGCCCGGCGCGCAGGGGAGGCGCCCGGAGCACACGCGGCCTGCAGCCGGCCAGGCGGACGCTCAGGGCCCGGCGACGGGCGGGGCGGGCTGTTTGGACGGAGAGCGAGGCCGAGGGGCGGGCTCGCCGAGGAGGCGGCGGCGGCGTGGGAACCGGGTTCTCCAGGAGAAGGAGGAGGAGGAGGAGGAGCGCGCCGGCCGCGGAGGGAACAGCCCACAGCCCGTGCAAAGGGCCTGGGGCAGGATGGCGCCTGGAGGGTTAGAGCAAAGGCTAGGAGGCCCCGGATGCGCAGGGAGGAGGGGACGGGGCAGGTTGAGCAGGGCCTGGGGTCGGCGGGGAGGACTCGGCTTCTCCCCCGAGGGAGGGGGCGCCTGCAGGGCTGCGGGCGGACGGAAGTGACAGGCGTATATTCGTCACTCACTCATTTTTTTCCCCTTCTTTCCTTCAGACTCGTTCAACAAGCACCGACTCTGCGTCTGAGCCTGGCTGGGCAGCGCTGGGCCACCCAGAAATGCCCCCAGGGCCCTGTCCTCAAGGGTCTCCCAGGACAGAGTGGGGGGCACAGCACCCGTCACAGACGTTCCCAGCCTGGGGTGGCCAGGGCTTGAGTAGCAGGAGAGGCCCCAGGCTGGAGAAGGCCCGTAGGTGGGGATGGCTTCCCGGAGGGGTGGGCATTGCAGCTAGGGTGTTGGCACATGAGTAGGAGTTCAACACTCCTACCAAGGAGGCCCCTGCCTGTGGTCACCAGCTGTGTAGTTGAGTGTGTGCCTGGCGGGGAGGAGCGGGAGTTAAGGCTGCGGCCAGCGGGAGGCACGGGAGGCTTGTGAGCAGTGGAGGGCCCAGCCGAAGTCTGCGCTGCCCTCCCCTCCCCGATCCTTACGACTCCTTTCCTAGGTCCTGCCAGCCTCTAATCCTGCCTCTGCTCCTTGGAAGTTCCTCAGAAAGATAATGTCCCTGGGCCTCAATGTCCCCATTGATCCAGTGCGGTTGTTACGAGGATTAAATCGATGTGCGCAAAGCAATTAGAAATGTTCCCACAGGGGCCGGCCCCGTGGCATAGTGGTTAAGTTTGTGCACTCCGCTTCAGCGGCCTGGGTTCGCCAGTTCGGATCCCGGGTGCGGACCTAAACCACTTGTCAGCCATGCTGTGGTGGCGACCCACATAAAATAGAGGAAGATGGGCACAGATGTTAGCTCAGGGCCAGTCTTCCTCAGCCAAAAAAAAAAAGAAAAACAAAAAGAAATGTTCCCACAGCATCGTCCCTCCCTAACTGGCTCTACTGGGAGAATATTCACGAAGAAGTACAATTCGATTCCTCCAAGAAAAGCAAATTAGAACAAAAAGAGCTGCAGAAAAGGCAGCCGCCCGGTGCCAGATGGTCTTCTGGGCGCTTGATTTCAAAAAGAGAAAGCTTCCCTGAATTCCCACATGACCTTCCTAGCTCCCATTTTACAGACAAGTAAACCGAGGCACAGAGAGGGTAAGCGACTTCCCCGAGGATGCACAGGGGAAAGGGGCAGAGCCGGGATGGGAGCCAGCACCCTGGCGCCAGCGATCGTGCTCTCGTCCACGGACGCGGCAGCTTCTTTTGCAATCGCCAGATTTCAGACAAGATTTTCAAGGCAGCTGAAGGCAAAGGAAATTCCAGGTGGATCTCCACCCCCAGCAAAAAAGAAAAACAAAAAGAGAGAAACTATAAAATTGCTGAAAGAAAACATGGAAGTTAAAAATAATAATAAGGCCAGTGTGTTGAAACATGACATTAACCCTGAAGCCTTTAATTAAAAGACTAATAACTGACTACACACAAATATAAAACTCCTGCGTGCACACACGCACACACACACACACACACACACATACACACACACAAAGACTAGAAGGTCAATGGACAAAGTCACTTTTCCAAGACATGATAGATGAAAGGCTGATGGCCTGCATATGTAAAAAGCTCCCAGAAATCAATAAGAAGCAACAACCTGAGCACAAAGTTGTGAACAGTTTTCGACAAGGACACACAAATGCTTCCTTTAAGTACGTGAAAGGGAGCTCGTTGCCAGTCACGCTAAGCTACCTATACAAAAAACCTACCCCCAAATCCCATTTTTCCTGAAATCCATCAGCTTGCTAATGAGGTCAAAGTTTGATCATCCGCGTGGGGCCGCGGTTTGGGGAAAAGAGTGATCATCTGAAATGGCGGTGTCTCAGATGACAGCTATCGAGCCCGTCGGCCAGCTGTGTCCCTCCTGGGCCTCGAGCCACGTGCCCGAGGGCGGCTTAGAGCAACACGTGCTGGGCAGCTTCCGTGGGCCCCACAGCAAACGCCGAGGCTGAGCTCCTGGAACAAGGAGGGAAACTGAGGCCCAGACGGGGGAGATGTGGGCTGCTGTGGACGCTCTCCGGGGAAGGTGGGCGGGCCGGCTCTACCCGCAGAACCGGTCGCCACGGCCCCAGAAGTCTCAGGGCTCCCTTCTCAGGTGACCAGCAGGACAGGTCAGCGAAGCCGGGGACGTGCGGCTGTGACATATGGAGCCTGGGCCGGCCGGTGCCAGTTCCAATTAATTGGGATTTTCTCGTGCGGCGTCAGGGACGGCCAGGTGGCCGCGGGCAGCGGGCCCTGTGCCCACGCCAGCAGATTAGAGGGCCCACGGTTTCTGCTTGGAGACCCGGCATTATCTGTCACCGGCAATTACGGCAGGCCGGGGCGGACGGTGACAAGCCCGGAGAAGCCCTGAGTCCTGCCAGCTGAGAGGCTCCGAGCGGGGGGCTCAGGGAAATTGTGGACGCCCTGCGTCTTGGAACGCCCCACGTTCTAGACCCTTGGAATAGTCACCCCCTTCCGGAACATTCTAGAATCAGAGAGGCGATCAACACACATCCCTTCTGGCCGTGTGAGGGGAGAAGGAATGTCGGGGAAGGTTGGTGGAAGCGCGTCCCTCCCACGATGCGGGCAGATGGGGAGGCAGGCTGGGCGTGATGGCGCCTTGGCCCCACCGGGGACATATGCACGAAACTGGGCATCGGATTCTGGAATCGAGGTTTCTCGTCTAGACTTGTCCCCTGGGATCGGCCCCGGGGCTGGACCTGCTTTCTTAGGCCCGAGTGATAGTTTTGAAAAAAAAAAAAACAAGAATTGGGGAATTGAGTGTTTCCATTAAGAAGCTGGATCCTTCGTTGAGAAAGGCCTGTCTCAGTTCGGAGTGTGATCTTCATCGTTGTTACTTTCTGAACCCGTCTGTCTCCCTCCAGTGACATTTCATAAGGAATTCGTGGCTAGGAGGTCCGGCACGTTGGGGTTCCTCGTGGTCCCTATGGGTGAATTTTGTTATTGCAGTTTAGTTATATTAGAAACAAAGGCTATTTGCCACCAACAGGTTCCAAAGTGGCATCCTTCCTATGTAAAGAGTTGTTAGAAATAAATAAGAACAGAGAGACATGCCAAGAACACGGAGGCCACTTTGGACACACTAAAGACACAAGCAGCAAACTGTAAAAGAAAGACTCATGTGAAAAAGAGTCTCAGCACCCCAGAATCTCTGCTCTAATCTTTGACATCGATTTCTGCGAATCCCATAGTTGGCGAGGGTGCAAGAAAATGGGTGCTTGCCTCTCTTGATGGTTTAAGTTGGGACCATCTTTCTGGAAGGGAAAATGGCAAAGTGTCTGGACAGCCCCGATGGGTGATAACCAGTTGTAATGACATGCCTTTGTGGAGTGACAAGTCAGCTTTCTTTATCAGGGTCTCCCCACTAGAATAGAAGCTCCCCAGGGCAGGGGTTCTTGTCTTGTTCGCTGCTGAGTCCCTGGTGCCTGGAACAGCATCAGGCTCTGATTTAAACACCCGGCCTGATCGAATATACTTGTTTTTCTGTACGTAGAGGTTCGAGAACCACTGAGCCAGACCAAAGGGGAAGATTTTGTGACCTACTGAGGTCTTCAAGGCATCCTTCAACTCCCTAGTGGGGAGAGGACAATTCTGGGGGGCTCCCGCTGGCCCCTGGGGCAACGGAGGTGCTCGCACTGAAAAGGATTAAATGAGATGATTTCTGACCCTTCCTGAGTCCTTAGACTGGGCCCGGCCGTGTTTGAAGAGCTTTATAAAACTCAGCTCACTTAATCACTTAGCATTGCTGTGGGGTCGGTGCTAACATGAGCCCCATTTTACAGCTGAGGAAACTGAGTCCACAGCAGGAAAGCAACACCCCCGCCCCAGCCGGGGCCTGGCACGTCGTAGGTACTTAGGTTTAGTAGAACCTACGTCTTGCTCAGTCAGCAACACGAACACCCGTCCTTGCCTCTCCGGGGAGTATTTCCTGGGGCACCTGGAAGCGTTCCCTAAATGTTTCGGTTCTCGTGCTCTTTGGGTGACTCAGCCGCGAGCGGAGACGGCAGTGGCGGGTTTCTGGGGGCGTGGAGACACGATCCGCAGGGACGCCCGTGAACACACCCCCAAGACAAACACAGGCGCCCCCGTTTCCAAACAGCGCAGACACGCGGACACACCCCCCGAGGTTTCGGTCTCCGGGCGAGGAGGCTCCGGACCCCGCCCCGCCTCCGTCTGCCCCTCCTCCCCGGGCCCCGGGCCTCCCGCTCGGGCGTGGCGGACCGATGGGGGAACCGGGGGCGGAGAGAAAGGGACGCGGGCGGCGGGAGGCACAGGGCACGGCTCTCGGGCGCCACCCGGCGGCCACAGGGCCTCGGCTCGGCGTCCCTGCGGGTCTCTGGTTGTCTCTGCGTCTCTGTCTCTCCCCAGTCACCTGCTGAGTCCCGGCCTCTCCCGGAAGTGAGCCGCCACCTCCAGAGACCCCTCCCTGTCCGCCCCTCCTATTGGCTGCACCCCCCGTGCCCTGTCCCCCCAGGGCGTCTTGGCATTCCCGCCACCACCGGGCCGCCCGCCGTGACTCGGTCCCGGACGCGTGATGACCTCCTCTGTTCTGGTCTTCGGGGAGGGGACCCCGGCCCGGAGGAGCACGTGGCCGCCGCGCTGTGTCTGGTCCCTGAGGCCACCTGGGCTCGCCCCACCCCCAGGGCTGCGGGGCAGGGGGCTCAGGGACAGTGGGGATCCCGACCCCTAAGCAAGGAAGGGCCCAGAGAGAGACTGCCATGGTCACCCTCTAAGAGGGCAGGCACCTCCTCTTCTTTTTCTTTTTTTTTCTGCTGAGGAAGACTGGCCCTGAGCTAACATCCGTGCTCATCTTTCTCCACTTTATATGTGGGACACCTACCACAGCATGGCTTTTGCCAAGCAGTGCCATGTCCACACCCGGGATCCGAACCGGTGAACCCCTGGGCCGCCAAAGCGGAACGTGTGCACTTAACTGCTTTGCCACCGGGCCAGCCCTACCTCCTTCTCTTAACCACTGAAAACCCGCCATGGCCCCCGGCCCTGGGCTCCGAAGCCAGTCTGACCCCAAGTCTCACCCACTCCCATTTGCTCCCGTTGCCATTTCCTCCAAGGTGCGCCACCCTGTCCTTCCTGGGGGCTCCTGCGCACTCTGTTCCCTCTCCCGGGATGCCCTTCCAGCCACCTCCTCCAGGAAGTCAGCCTCGCTCCACCCCCGGCTTGAAACCATCCGCTGAGCCCCCGGAGAGCGGGTCTGTCTTGGTCACGGTCATAGCTGTGACCCTGGCACGGCGGCCAGCGCCCAGGAAGTGCTGGCTGGGAGAATGCGCTGGAGAAAGGGCTCAGAGGCATGCTCGAGCCCCACTTCCCATCCGCCTGGCTGGGGTCGGGGGCGTAGGGGGGGTGGCCAAGTGGACTTCCTCCCACTCTGCGCCCTATTTTCCCAGGGACGGGGGTGGGGGCGAGGGGACATTTTCTGGGCCGCTGGTGAAACCGACCCCCTGAGGCTCGTTTCAGCTGAGTCTGTAAATATTTGGCGGCCGTGGCGGGCGGCGTCTATGCGGGAAGCTTCAGTGCCTTTTACGAGCCGCCCTGCGGGGCCCCCGGTGAGGTTCCCGTGGCTGGGTATGTGGGGCGCCCGGGCCGCTTCACAGCCGGTTGGCACGGGCTGGGGACGACGGCGGGGCCCGGAGAAGCTGCGAGACACCATCAGTGGCTGGCGGCCCTTGACCCCCAGCGGGTCGGGGCCCCTCGCCAGAACCGCTCAGGCGACATCAGAGCTTCCAGTCGCTGCTGAATCCCTGGGGGCAGGGGTTTCTGGCCAGGAGGCGGGAGGCCTGGCTTGGACCTGGCTCTTCTGGAAGGATGAACGGCAAGCCCAGACATTTGCTAAGCGCCGACTGTATGCTGCACGCCGTGGAAAGCATTTTAAAGGCATCCACGCGTGGCGTCCTCAGAAATCGCCTGCCCGTTTCCTGATGGGAAGACTTGGGGGTCAGGGGAACTGGCTCAAAGTCACCCAGGGGGCGAAGGGCAGACTGGGACGCGGCCCCTCCCACCAGGCTTGGTCTCTAGGAAGTGCCCTGACTCGTGGAGGCCACTGTGAACATCCACACCCAGGGATCCGCCTGGCACTTGACAACTGTCAGGATGGCAAGAGAGGCTGGAGGCAGGGCCTCAATCAGATCAGCAGGCCCAAACTGTGGCCTGGGAAGCTGTATTTTTAATAAGCACCTCCCCGCACCCCCAGGGAACTCTGGCTGGAGGTGTTCTTTGATCCTCTCTCAGGAACGGCAGCCTTACTACTGCACGCGTCCAAACGTTCCCCTCAATCTCAAAAGGACTGTCTGCCACCTGATGTTTCCCAAAGACGCCACAGGACGCAAGGATCTGGCGGCCCCATGAGATGCTCTGAACTAGGAGAATTTTCTAGCAGGGCCTCGAAAGACCCCATAGGCCTAACGGGGGATGAAGTCTTGTGAAAACTTGAAAATACAGGATTAAGATGTGCTTTCTTTCTCCTCTCCAGGGATCCGATCAGCATTTACCACGTGTCTGCTACGTTCCAGATGTGTTAACTATGTCTATATTTTCTGGGTTTGGACGCTTTGCGGACCAGGGCTAGCCGCAGACCCTGCTGGAATTGTTCAGACCAGCCCTTCCCAAGCCGGCTCGCCCTGCCTGCCACTCTCTCCCCTCCCCCTGCCCGGCCCTAGTGCTTCCCCTGAGTGGACGGTGGGGACAGCTGAGAACAAGACATTCATGAAGCTTCTAGGGGAAGGTGCAGACGACGTGCTGTGGGACAGGCGGCTGTGACAGGGACGAGGCAGGAGGGAGAGGGGCTGGGGAGGCCTCTCAGGCCCCAAGCACTTTCCACTGGAGCAGAATGTGGCCCCTCTGGTGTCATATTTGCAGCCGGAGGCAAACCCAGGTGCTGTGCCCGAAGTGGATCTGAGGATGTGCAGGAAAAACGCAACAGCCCATGGGCCATCCAGCTGCCCCTGGGGGCCGGCCTCTCGGGGGAGATTTGGGGGCCCCAGCACCGCTTCCAGCTCCGCCGGGCCGGCTTCCAGCCCGGTCCACCCCAGACAGCAGTAGGGACATAGGACGTTATCCTTAATGGTTAGACACGCGAAATAACATAGACGGTCGTCTTTGAGTCCGGCCTGCTCGTTGGTGCTCAAAGCAATTGTCGCTTTACCACCGTGTGACCTCAGCGTGTGGCCCCTGCGTCCTGGGGTGGCCGAGAAGGGCCGTGTGGGTGAGTCCCGGGCTCTCTGGGGCTCTGGGCCATCAGCTCTGTGTGATCTTCCTGGGACTCTGGCTCCCAGGGCAGCTGTGATGGGCACATCTGGGTTTGGGGGTGTTGTGTGACGTCTTTGTGTCCCGGTATAAAGCGGTCACCGGCCGCAGGGACTGTGTACGTCTCACTTCCTCGACCAGCGTTCACGTCTGCGACCCTCAGCGCAGAGTTTGTCACACCCCGTGTGATGGGCAACGTACTGCCCCTCCCCACGCAGATGCTTCGAATCAGAGACCCTTCCGGACCGGGGTCAGGGGAGATGGGACTAAGGGAAAAGGATCAGAAGGATGCCACGCGGCTGGCTCTGCAGATGGAGGAAGGGGCGAGGAGACAAGGAGCGTGGGCACTTCTAGAAGCTTCTAGAAGTGCTAGAAAGGGCAGGGCATTGGATTCCTCCCCTGGCGCCTCCGGAAGGAGCCAGCCCTGCAGACACCTCACGTCTTAGGACGTCTGGCCTCCAGAACTGGGAGGTGAGTGGTGTGGTTTTAAGCCACGGAAA
The DNA here is from genome assembly GCF_037783145.1 of Equus przewalskii. Lineage (NCBI taxonomy): Eukaryota > Metazoa > Chordata > Mammalia > Perissodactyla > Equidae > Equus > Equus przewalskii. The sequence goes on from NC_091836.1 coordinate 3,883,451, forward strand.
TTGCATTAATTTGGTACGGCGGCAACAGGAAAAAACCCCGTTATCCTGCAGGTGTCGGATCCTAAAATGAGGACGGCGCTCCCGGGAGAGGAGGAAGTCACCGTGCCCGAGACCTGGGATGGAGGCCTCGTGCCCATTTGAGAAAGCTCAGGGCTCCAGAGAGGGTAAGTCACTTTCCCCAGGACACACAGCGGATGGAGGAGGTGGAGCTGAGATGTGTGCCCACCTGGCAGGTGACAGCCCATCCCGTGGCTGTATTTGGAGGGGAAAAAAAAGCCTCCAAAGGCCTTTTTGTTATGTGGTGTCAGAAATTCTTTGACTAGAGCGACGCATGCAATTTTGAGACTGGCAATCATGGCGCAGGCTTGGGAATTCCTGCAAAGGGAAAACATTGAACCTAGGAGCTGTCGTGAAACGTAATGAAATCTTTATGATCACAAAATGGAGCAATGGATGAAGCTGACACGTTTTCGTAGATGTGGAGATGTTTGATAAGGTATTAATTCTGATTTTGTGTGCTCTCATAGTATTTTTGGAGCCGCTCACTTCTTCCCTCCTCCTCTCCAGGCCCCAAGACATTCTGCGGGTCCCCCGTAAAGCATGGGCGCCCCGGGCCCTATTCCTGTAGGCCTCTCGGGATCAGTCAGCATTTATGAAGCTCTTACTGTATGCCAGGAGCAAGCATGAGCTCTTTACGTTATATAACTAACTTAATCTCCACAAAGGCCCTCAATGGTAAACGCTATTATGATCCGCTGCCTCCAGTTAAGGAGGCCAAGGCAGCGAGGAACGATGGACTCCCCGTGGGCTGGCGGGGAGGCTGGGTCCCGGCGTCTGGCTCTGAGCCCGCCCGCCCGCCCGTGTCTACCCCAGCGGCCCCCATTCCCGACACCCAGCAGCTCCTACCCCAACTTTAACATTTTTTTTTTACTGTGGTAAAATACATGTAACGTGAAACTTACCATCTTCACCATTTTAAGGGCACAGCTCAGCGGCATGAAGCACACTCACACGGTTGTGCCACCATCCCCTCCATCCGTCTCCAGAACTTTCCATCTCCCCAAACGGAAGCTCTGTCCCCATGAAACACTGACTCCCACCCCTCCCCCAGCCCCTGGCCCCCCATCCGCTTTCTGTCTCTGTGGCTGTGGCTCCTCTGGGGACCTCCTGTGAGTGGACCACACAGTGTGTGTCCTTCTGTGTCTGTCTCACGTCCCTGAGCATCACGTTCTCCACGTCTGTCCATGTTGGAGCAGGTGTCAGGATCTCCTTCCTTTTCATGGCTGCGTAATATTCCAGTTTCTAGATAGAACTACATTGTGGTTCTCCACACCACTACATACTAGGATGGCTATTATTAACAAAAAACAGAAAATACCCAGTATCGGTGAGGAGGGGCGGACACTGGAGCCTTGCCCATGGCTGGTGGGGATGCAAACGGTGCAGCTGCCGTGGAGAAGGGTCTGCCAGTTCCTCAAAAGTCAGGCCTACAATCACCTTATGACTCGGGAATTCCACTCAGAGGTGCCCGCCCCGGAGAATGGCAAACAGGCGTGCCAAGGAAAACACGCACGCCCGTCTCCATGGCAGCATCCTTCACACGAGCCAAAAGGTGGAGACAGCCTGTCTCCCCCGGCAGCCCCTTCTAGAACGAATGTTTCATTCTACCTCCCTTTTCTGTTCTGAAATAAAAATCAGTATCACATAACTACTCGATTGAAAAAAAACCACCACCAAACAACACAATGACTGCCAGATCAGACACAAAGAGAAGCCCAGAGAAGAGGGCATCTGCCAATACTCCTCAGGCCTGTGGGCGCTCGCGCCCAGCCCGGCGGCAGCGCGAACACAATGAGGCGCTCAGCCTGTGCAGCCGGCTCCGACCTGTGACACTGCGACAGCAGCTGGGCAGGCATGTGGATCCGGCGCTCCGGAGCTGTGCACAGAAATGGTTCCAGACTAACCGAGGAGCAATTCCCAGGAAGAATCTGTCTGTAGGGAAAGCGGACAGTGCTCTTGCGTTCCCCCAAATTCCTGTGTTGGAGTCTGGGCCCCGGGACGTCAGAATGGGACTGGTTTCGGTGCCGAGGCCTTGACAGAGGTCATCGGATGCCAATGAGGCCGTGAGGGCGGGCCCTGACCTGAGGGGACCTGGGTCCTCAGAGACAGCGGACGTGCGGATGGGACGCTGGTCCGTGCACAGCCCCAGGCGGGTCTGGCTTGCATAGCCCGACAGGGAAGATCCGGGTCCCGGTCCAGCCTCCAGCTTGCAGAGGCCCCGGGGACAACGTGGAGCCGGCGTCCTGTCACCCTGTCAGTGGACGAGGACTCCAGAGGCCCCACACAGGGGTGGCTCGCGAGGTGCTTCTTGGCGGCCATTCAGAGGCCGGCCGCCCTGCCTTTCATGCCCCGGCTCCAGCCACCAGCTGGGCCCGATTGTCACATGGCCCTTTTACAGCTAAACGCCCCAGCGGGAGCGCAGACGCTCCGCCGATTGTTCGGCCGGTGGGGTGGCTGTCCTACTTTCGGAGGGGAGGGAATCGAGGTTCCCGGCAGGCGGCACGGAGGATTAACTCGTACCACGCCGGAGCAGCACCGTGACTCGACTCGGGGAAGCCAGCTCGCCCTCTGTCCCCGGCCCCCCGGGTCTGCAGTCACCCCCGGGGGAGGGAGAGACGCGCCTGCTGTGGTGGCTGTCACCCTGGGGCAGGGATGGCGGGCTCAGGAAGCAGCCCTGGGACCAGCCAAGGCCCTGGCGGCTGTCTCTGATGGAGAGAACTGGAATGGCTCATAATCACCAGTGAGGACACTGCCCACGAGCCTGCACTCCTGGAAAATGGGTGGATCGGGGGCCAAGGAAGGGCCACCCCATCCCTGCCCCTCAGTTGGAGCCCCGAACCGCACACCAGGCCGGAACCCCCCAGGCCCCTGCACGGGGAGCCCCCACGGAACGCACAGCCTCACTCAACGAGGGCTTCCTAATGCCGACCCCACGCTGCCACCCACGAGCTCTGGGACCCCGGGCAGACGACCGTGCCCGGCACCCGGCTCCTCATCTGAGACGGGGCACGGACGCCTCGAGTGGCGGGACCACGCCCGCTCTGCAATGAGCGGACACACGCGGGTGCGAACCGTAAACTTTATTCATGGAAAATGGAATGCCTCGGTAACGGAAACCTTGTCTTAGAAACGGCAGAACAAGAACACGTTTATTTAAAAAAAAGTGACTTCACATTGAATTGCGCTACAACAGGGGGGCAGGACCTGGTTTTGCTTCTTAAAAGGGTCCCCGCATTCAAGGGACGCTGGCGGGAGCCGCGGCGCGTCGGTCAGTAGCGGCGGGCGAAGTGGGGGTGCGGGTGGGGGTGTGGGTGGGGGACGCGGCTGCCGCGGTCCTGGCCGGCCAGTCCTCCGCCTTCCAGGGCGCCCCCGGGCAGCGCGTGAGCCTGCGAGTGCCCGCCCTGTACAAAGCCGCCGCGCCTGCAACAAAGGCGCACGTTTGTCCCCGCGGCCCGCCTGGCCTTGTTCTCGCGGGCGCGTCCCCGGCCAGCGCCTTTGTCCGCGTGCGACAGAGCAGAATCGCGGGCTGCGCTGGGGTAACCGAGGACGGCCACTTGTGCCAGCTGCCAAGAGATGCTGTGGAATTTGTGTTCAAAACACCCAACCACACAAGCTGCTCGAACACACAAAAGAGGGAGAGGACGGGGAGCAGGGACAGTCAACTGGACCGCGGACAGCACTCCTTACCCAGACATCCCGCCCCGGCTGGCCATGTGCCCCGGCCCCGAGGGCCCCGACAGGCCCCGCTCGCCACCTGCAGGAGAAGAGAGAGCCTGCCAGCTCGCCCTCCGGGTAGCCTGGGGCCACCCCCGGAGGTGCCCGCCGCAGCGGCCAACCCTACCTTGCCACCGCGCGTGCTCCCGGCCCGCCGTGCCCGCGTCCACCGTGCCCGGCCAGGTGCGCTCCGGATGCTCGTCCAGCCTCTGACAGTGCTCCGTCCAGTCCCGTCCGCCCCTTTACGAAACAGAAGACAGACATGCAGCTGTCCTCATGCACCTCGACTGCAGCTGCGGGCTGGCTCATCACGCCCACGTCAGGGGCGTCTGAGCGACGTGGGCGAAGGAGGGGAACAGACCCGTCCTCAAGGACACACGTGGCCAGGGAGCACACGGGACGGTGTTTGGCACAGCTGCCATCACAGCGTGTGCGTGAGACCCCCCTCACCCCGCCAGGACGCCAGAATCCGACAGTCGGACAGGAACATGTGTTGGTGGGGATGGGTGGAGACGGGGGCCTCGGGCCTGGCAGGTCCTCAAAGAGCTAAACACACAGGGACCACCCGACCTAGCAGTGCCGCTCCAGGTACCCACCCCCCCCCGAAGAGAACGGGAACCACGTTCACATGCAGCCCTGGACACGAACGTCCACGGCAGCTTCATTCTGTAACAGCCCCAAAGTGGAAACAGCCCAGTGTCCACCAGCTAGGGAAGAAGCCACACAGCGTGTCCCTCCACACGCGGGCACACGGTGCGGCCGTGAAGAGGAGCGAGGCCCTGACACTGCCGCACGTGGACGGACCTGCACACACAACACTCAGGGAGAGAAGCAGACACAGAAGGACACACGGCGTGTGACCCCATGGACAGGAAACGTCCAGAACAGGCCGATCCACAGACAGAGAGCGGGCTCGTGGGTGCAGGGCCTGGGGGGGTTGGGGGCACTGCTGATGGGGACGGGGCTTCTTGTGGGGGGACGGAATGTTCTAAAATTGATCATAGTGATGGACGCACAACACTGTGAACACGCTTTAAACGGGTGAACCGTGTAGCATGTGAATTACTTGTTGAAAAGGCTGTGTAAGAAAAGCTTCAGAGAGAAACTCTGGGAGACTGAAATCCAAACATGGGTCCAGCGCACGGGCACCAGCGGCCCCGGCGGCGGTCCAGGCCCAGGACGAGGGCCCCAGCAGAGCCCGCACCTGGCTGTGAGGGCGACGCTATACGGCCCCAGACAGTGAGCCCGGACGTGTGCACCGGCCGCCGTCGGGCGACAGCCGCTCAGGGCGCTTCCGTCTGAGCAGCAGTGCAGCCGTGTAAGTCCCCACAGCTGGCTAAGGCAGGATGGACCAGACGACAGGAAAGGCTCGCGCGCTCAGGAGGCCGTTCGGGCAGGATGACTACGTCCACCAGCGGGCGCCCCAGCCCCGCTCAACCCCTGGACACCCCCAGAGATCCTGCGGAAGCTTGTGCTGTGACCCGGCCCCGAAAGGCCCGAGGACAAGCGGGGGAGGGGCTTCTCCTCGCAGCTGGGGCCAGTCTGGGGCCCGGGGCGGAGGGCGCAATGGGGAGCCCGCTCGCTCACCTGGGTGGTGGCGGCAGCCCCCGGGCCTCGCTCATCCTCTTGTCAGAGCCGTAGCCGCCCCAGCCGTCTCGGGAGTCCCGGCCGTGGCGCTCTGGGGGTCCGCCGTGGCTGTGGCGGTCGTCGTAGTGCTGGAAGGCACGAGAAGGGCGACTCCACCTCGTCACCCCAGACGGCCCGTCAACCCGCAGACCCAGGTGTGAGGACTCGAGGAGCACCCGCCCGCCCAGGCCCCTCTGACCCGGCGCTGCCTGAAGGCTCGCTATGACCCTGACATCACAGGAGGTCCTGCACAGCCCTTGCTTGCTGATTCCTCCTGCTCGACAACTCCTGGGGCCCCCCAGCATCATCGCTGGCACCACACCAAGCACCCGGGAAGCCCCTTCGGCCCTGTGCTTCTTGGAGCTCGGTGGCCCTGCTGAAGGGTCCGCCAAGAGTCACTTAGCAGTTTCCCCAAAGAACCAGACACCTTGTCCTTGCTGATGACGGGAGGGCCCTCCCACACGCCCAGTGCCTTCAGACCCCGCTGCGCATCCCTATGGAGGCGGCCGGGGCTCCCTCACTCCGACACCCGGAGACGAGGACCACAGATGGAATGACCAGCATCCTGGCCACCCAACCCTGCGCCCAGGAACCCAGCACATCTGGGCAGTGAGAGAGCACGCTCCAATGTTCTCCCAAACGTAGCCCTGTTTGAAAAAGCCACCATGCCGCCGCCCCACCTTCTCATGGAGGCCCAGACTGCCCTTCGCTCTGAGTCGACACCGTATGCACCCCACACGGGCGCCTGCAGATCACCAGCCACCGGGACCCCCAAACCCAGGCTCAACGACTCCCTAACTGAGCGCTAAGCAACAACTGAGAGCTCCTGGCAGTTCCCACTGGGTGAGCTGAAGCAAGGGCAGGCCCCCCGTACCAGAAACTCACGCTCACTATGCCGGCCAGACGGACGGCCCACCCCCGCCCCTGCCCCGAGGCGGCGCCCGGCCCGCGGTCGGGGTCTCACTCACCTGCCCGTCTCGCTCTCCCATCACTGCCCTCGGACCTTCCCTCCTGCAAAAGGAAAGATCTCATTCCAGCAGCCGCGACGGCCCCGCACGACACTGCTGGGGGACACGCAAGAGCTCCACCACCAGACACTCACTGTCACCACCTAAGGACGCTAAGGTACTCCGAAAGAAGAGCTGGCTCGCAGCTGAGGCTTCTCCCCGCGGGCGGGAGGGAAGTCGGGTCCCGAGGGTGGGAGGAAGGATTTCACTGGCCTAGGATCCCTCAGAGGGGCTTCCGGAGCACAGACCCAGCCCTGAAGCCAGTGCCTCCCACCTGTGGTCTGGCGACAAAAGCAGCCTCTGAGGGTCCCGAACCTCTGGTCCGACCCACTGCACGAGACTAACACTGAGCCTCAGACCACCTCCAGCGCAATGAAGGACGTGCGCAGCTTCTCAGCCGCCCTCCCCCGCTCCCCACCCTTCCAGAAGACCTAATGAACTAGGAAATGGCTCAGCGATATGCAGCCCGGGGGCCAGCGGGAAAGCCAGAAGATTCTCAGACTGGACATCGCGGGCTGCCCTCCCAAGGCATCAGACCCACTCCTGACTAAAAAAGGCACTGGCAGAAAAGGAGAAGAGAAAAAAAAGGCGCTGGCTGAAAAAGCCCACCCCGACCTTCGGAACACGAAGCGGGCCTAAAGGAACTCTCCCACCGTCGCCGGCCGCTTCTGTCTGCGGCACTGGGACCGGGAGGCTCGGGGAGCCACGGAGGCACGCCCCTTCTCGAAACAGCTGCCTCTCTGTGATTCCAGTGGGCCATGCAGGGGGAGGACGGGGGGATAAGGAGGCAGGGCCGGGGAGCGACCCCTGGGTGCTGTGAAACCCACAGCCTGGGCCCCTAAGAGGCTGGAGACCTGCCCCAGGCTGCCTAGGTGCCATCTGTGACGAGGACAGCACGTGAAACGAGCTTGGAGGCACCTCCTGCAGGACAAGTCGAGGACGTCGAAGGGACCACAGACTTGGCACCTTGCTCGGGGCCTGGTTCTAAAGCCCACGTGCAGCGGGGATGGTGCAGCAGGAACCTCACGAGTGGACCAGGCCTCAGGGGAACGGCCGCGGCGGGCGGCACTGACCTGTCGGCCACGTGGTCCTGGTACTGGCCGCGGTCGCGATGGTCGCAGTCGTGGAAGCGGTGGTCTGGCCGAGGGAGGTCGGGGCGGTATCTGTCCTCCACGGCCAGGCGCTTTCCTTCCGGCCAATAGGGATCCTCTCGCCTGGTTTTATCACAAAAAGGACGCAAATTCCACTTATGAAAGAAACCGAGGGAACAAAGGAAGGGGGTGGAGGCGCGAGCTCTCCCCCAGCCTGGTATCATCTAAAACGTCCCACAGGGCTAATCTCAAAATGTTCAATCACGATAGCTTTGATTAGAGAGATGAGAAGCCCCCAAACCGCCCCGAGGCGCCATGGTCTGCTCGGCCACCATGGTGAAAGGGCTGCTGGGAGCTTGCTGCACCACGAGGCGGCCGACACCTTGATCCCGCGCGCGCTCACACGCAAGGGAAAGGAAGGACCTGACCCTTCTGGAACGGCCTTCCAGCCGCCACACTTCCGCCTTCCCGCCTTCTACAGGAACCTGGACCTCCCGGGGCATTTTTGCAGGAACAAAGGGGATTAGATGGGGGCCAGTGAATGAGACGCCGCCCAGCTCAGGACGCCCTCCAATGACCTCCTTCCCCATTTTCACCAGCAAACCAGGCTCCCGGGCGTGGGGAGACGGTGACCGTCAGGCACACAGCGCAGAGAGCTGGAGAGCAATCCCCCCACTTTTGCACCAGGAAGGCAGTTTCCTTCCCCACCCGGTGACGCTGCCTCTCCCGCTACAAGGACACACAAGGCCCAGCGCAGCCCTGGGTTCTCCAGACCAGCTCCTGGACGGTGGCTCTGCTCCCCCAGAAACCACAGTGCCAGGGATGGGGCGGCGCGAGGAAGCACCACAGGCCCTTAGCACAGGCCCATACCGAGGCACACAGCCACCCGATTGAGACAACCCCATGGACGAGGGCACAAACGACCACGGGCTCTGCCAGGGCCCCGGCGCGCCTCGTCCGCGCGCCCCTCTCCCCACCGGGGCGCAGGAAGGGCGGCCCCCCCTCACCGGCCGTCGTCGTAGGGCCGCCGCAGCGCCGGCCGTCGCTCCTGCTCGTAGCGCAGCTGCTCCTGCTGCCGCCGCAGCTCCTCGCGCTCGCGCTGGATGCGCTCCTGCTCCTTCCTGCGCTCGCGCTCCACGCGCATGCGCTCGCGCTCCAGCCGCTCCCGCTCCAGGCGCTCGCGCTCCAGCCGCTGCCGCTGGCACTCGAGCTGCAGGCGCTCCCGCTGCAGGCGCGCCTTCTCCTTGCGCTCGTGCAGCGCCTCAAGCCGCTGCTCCCGCTCGCGCTGCTCGCGCTCCCTGCGGGCACACAGGCGGCCACCTGACGTCCCTGTGCAGGCTCAGGTGTTGGCTGCCCGACCAGGCGCTCCGGCGCGGACCGGTCCCTCCTGCCCAGCTACTTGGATCGCCGGGCACCCCACCTCCCGGCTTCCCCTTGCTCCCCACGGCACAGCCAGGGCTGAACCAGGAGGGAAGGGCGGCGGGAGACAGACCCCAGGGCCAGGTGGGGAGGATGGGCTCAAAGGCACCAAAACACAGCCCCCCATTATTGGGGAGAGAAAAGGAAAAAAGCCAAGGATGGCTGCGACTCTAAAGGCTGCTGTGGGCACAGGGCAACCCCAGGAAAAGAGGCAAAGGCCACCGGGGCTGGGAAAGCTGGCCACGTGGAGGCAGAGAGGACAGGGCTGTGGCAGAGAGGCCGGAGCATCACTGGGGACACCTCCAAGGGCTCCGCTCGAGCTCCATGAAGCCCCCAGACCCTGCGCTGCGTGGCTGTGATTTGTCACAGCAGCATGTGGAGAAATGACAAGGGGGCTCTGCTGCCCCGGTGATGGCGGAACCGGAGAGCGGCAGCGGCTGCCTACTTCCGCCCAGCCTCCCTGACGAGAGGGAGGGCGGCCAAGGATGCACTGGGGGCTGCGGCCACCTGGGAAGGCCACTAGCACAGTAGCGCCAGGAGTGGGGACGCCACTGCCATGGGGACAGCCCTCATAGCCGCCACCTGCCTGAGCCCAGGAAATGATGACCATAGAAGGGTCTGGAGGGAAGACAGAGGCCTCCACACTGGGGACCTGCCATCAGAGCCACACGCAGGGGCTGGCTCAGCGGGCCAGGGGCCGGCTGCAGCCAGAGGATGCCCTCTGGGCAGAAACGGGCTCTGAAGCCCGACACGCCATCCATGCTGTGCCGCTTGTGACCTGGGGAAATGCCGCCCCGGCCTCGGGGAGCCCCCGGGAGCCCGCCCGCCTGCCGGCCACTCACCGCCGCCGCTCAGTCTCGCGGATCTCCCGCTCCCGCTGCCTCTGGCGCTCTCGCTCCCGCTGCTCCTTGATCTTATCAAACGACAAGATGTCTCTCTTCTCTTTGCTCTCGGATTTACGGTCCTGACTCTTGGAGCTCTGTTTACCAAAAGTGCTTTATTAACATCAGAAAAGTGATTCCCACGATGGCACACTGAATAAGACGCGGACCTGGGTGACACTGGGAGTCTCCGGCCCGGGGCAGGCCATGAGCTCCGCTCTGCATCACGCCGCTCGGCCGGTCCTCTCTCAACCCGCACACAGGGCCCTCAAGGAGGAGAGGAGGCAGAGGAACCTTCGGGAACCCGCTGTCACTTCTCTGGCGTGGCAGAGCCACGGCCTCCACAAATCTACAGCCAACGAGGCTATTCGGAGCCCCGGGGCACATGCACATGACGCCACGGTGGCCCATTTGTTTAGGGGCAACAGCAGTCAGGCCAGCGGTGTGGACCACTGGAGGAGGGGCTGCTTGTCGTGCTCTCCTCGGGGGGCTCAGGCCCCAGGCAGGTGGCTGCCAAAGCCACTCCCCTGTCTGCAGAGCCCTCGGCACGTACACGGCCTTCCCGAGCACGCGTGTCCATTCTCCCTGGAGAGGGCAGCAAACACGAGTGGCCGCCTCCCCTGCGGAGGCTTCAGAGGCCGGGACGCCCCAACGGGCACGAGTAGGCCTCTCCAGGACGTGTTTACCCGGCTTGGAGCCCGGGCCCCCAGCCCTGAAGCCCAGACTCTCGCCTGGGAGACGGGTACTCAAAGGTCCTCAGCTTATCTTCCAAATCAGCCCGTGGGGGAGCAGCGACAACGAAGGACAAAGCAACCGAGAGAAAGGGGAGCAAAGGCTTTGACCAGATACTTCACCAAGAAATAACAGCAGCAAAAACCCCCCGAAAAACCAGGGGGAGGCACAGAGACACAGAGGACAACTTCCTTACAAGGACACTCTGCCACCCAAACATGGTGATGACACCCTTCGTCCACGAGACGGGCCAAAAGCTGAGATCTGGTCGCAGCCCCCTCAGTGGGAGGGAGGAGAGACAGACCCCGAGCTCCCGGGGAGGGGAGCGACCCAGTGCAGAGGCCAGCGTGGCAGAGAGCCCCGGATCGCATTCCGGGGTTCAGAACCCAGCCCCAGCTGCCCACCCAAGGTCAGCATCTCCACGACCTTGCTGAGGGCTCTCCAGGAGTCACAAGCAGACACCTCTGCACCTGCCACCACTGACGGGCTTCGGCGCCTAGACACAGGCCTGCCAGAGGCGCACAGGGAGGTGGCGCCACAGCCATTTCCGTGGGGCCGTGGAGACAAGCATGTCCCCAGGGTGCCAGTGAGGGCGCTCACAGCGCGTCCACAGATGGAATCACATGCAGCTTCAGAAGGAACGGGAGACGCAGGGCCACCCAGACAGGTCCCAGGGGCCCCATGCAGAGCGCAAGCAGCAGCCTCAAGAAGTCACGGGCTGCGTGACTCCGCCGACACCATCCTCACAGCGACACCTTCTAGAGACGTATGACGGGGGTGGGCTGGGGGGCGTGGACAGTAAAGGGGAGACACCCTGGAGCTCTCTCCGTCTCGAGTGCGGTGGCGGCCACACTCATCCTCCCTGGTGCCAGAACGTCCTGGCACGACACACGGCCCGTCCTCCAGGGTCCCCTTCCTGGCTTGTCGTGTGCGACAGTCACAGGAGACGGAACCACCGGGGGAAACTGGGTGACGGGTACCCGGGACCTCTGTACTAACTCTTACAACTTCCTGTGAGTCTGTAATTATTCCAAAACTTAAAAATTTTTTTTAACAAGTCAAACAGGAGAACTACGTCTCAACAGGTGAGGCTCCCAGGACGCAGACGCACAGAGTGCACGAGGGCAAGTCAGAGGACGCTCCTCTCCCCACGGGGCCTGTGCGCGTGCGTGCACCGCCCTCCGGGACGCGGTGTGGCCGCTGTGGGGGCAGAGGCACCCATGTGCCTGTGCTGCGTCTTCCTGTACCGCCTGGGTGCTCGTTCGCGCATCGTTACTACTCATTTTTTTTACATCAGTTATTTGAGTGGTAAGATCACGTGTCTCTTTTTTCCTCTAGATTTCTCTGTATTTTATGATTTTCATGGAGGCCACAGAAAGAGCAGCATAGGAACTGCTGCCTCCTGGAATCCAGATGTTCGCTCTGAAGTGAAGTCTCGACACCGCCCAGTGCACCTGGAGGAACGACTCCGCGGTCCCTGAAAGGGCTCTGCTGTGCTCGAGAACCTTCCAGCTAGAACCTTCGGATGGGAAGCAGAGGGCTTGTCTCCCAGAGCGGGAAAAGCCAGTGCGAAGCCCCCAGCGTGCCCAGCTGCGTGTCCAAGGTAGGCAGCGCGGCTCCTTCTCGGGTGACGGGGCACGCTCAGTGCTAAGGTGGACTTAGCTTCTGGGTTATTCAACAGAAGATCAGAAAGTCGACTCCAGAAACTGAACAAACCACGAGGAAACTAAGCACAGAGCAGACCCCGCCCTCCGACGAGAAAAGCAGGTCCCACCCGTCCTACGGATGGGGCGCTGCTGTCCGAGCGGCTCACCCTGACGAAGGCTCGGTGAGGGGGCCACAGGGGAAGCCAACACGGCAGGGGACTGTTTTGAAATAAGTTCTAGAACCTGCGTTCTGTCTGTACACACAACCTGAACAGTCAAGGACGGGCCTGCCGACGACTTCAAAGAACTGAGAATTTTAAAGGTGAAAGCACTGTTGTCATAACGCCAATCAAAGTGGCCGCTAAGCGCCCCCACGACGGCGGGCCTGCAGGGGCGGGTGCAATACTCACCCTCTCTTTGGACCTGCTCGTGGTCTTCACGCTAATGACGGGCTCTCCCTTCGATTTGTCCATGACGACCGTCCGTTCCATTCCTCTGCTTCCTTGAGGAAGAAACAGCCACCTCTGAGAACACACGGCACCCCACAGCCCGACAGCGAGCAGACACTCGAGTGACTGACGCCCTGGGAGCCTCTGCACCCCTCTTTCTCCTCCAGCAGAGACAGTACCAGCAAGAGGCCACCCCGGCTGGCAGTGGCTGGCGCACCTCGACAGGCCCGTGCCCACGTGGACGGCGGTGCCCGCGATCTGCTCACACCTTACACCTGAGATATGAGTCGGAGAACATTCCATGCCATGTGCACACACCCGCCCTGCAGGCTTCCTCGAGCCCACACCAAACCCCCAGCATGACCAGTCTCGATTTTTATCCCTCCCACACATTCTAGAAGGCTCTGCGGAATCTGGGTCCTGGTGCTCTGAATCAGACACTGCCGGCTCCAAGGGAGCCCCAGCCGATGGGGGGCTTCCCTTCACCTCCTACAGCGATAAAGGCTTGCAAACCCGTCTCCCCCGACACGACCACCGGGCGCCCCCCGCTGGAGCGAGTCGTGATTTCGGCAGATCTGCGACACTCGGGGAACATCGTCAAAGCGCGTCCCTCACGAGTGCCGGCCAATTACCCGAACATCTAAGATCTAACTCGTCGTCATTCGCTCCAGCAAATTCCAGATGGTTGGGTTTCGCTTCTGGTTTTTGGGTTGTTTTGGGAGAGGAAGAATTTTATTGTTTGCCACAAACATTCTGTGGCGTCTCAAGCCAATCGGAAGGCACAGAGCACAATGCATTTGTATAAAATGCCGACAGGGGTGTGCTCTCGTCTGTCACCTTCCCAGGGCACGGGTGTTGTGAGGTTTTTGCTTTCTCTGTTTTGCACGCCGGCCGGCTTGCACATCAATGCAGGATAAAGCTGACCGCACAGCTGAATTAGCGACAAGGAGCCAGGCCGCCTCCTCCTGCACACCCCGCACTCTCCTCTGCCAAAGACTCAGGAGAAGCACAGCCCGGCCCTGAGCCAGCAGCCCGGACGCCGCCCGGTGCCTGGTGTCAGGGAGAAAGCCCCGCGGCCGCTTCCCCACCGGGGACCCCGCTGCCCTGACTTCCCCCGAAAGCTGGCCGGGCCCACGTGCTCCAACACCCACCCAGCCCTGTCCCCAGGCTCCGCCCTGCTCGTGGGCACGTAAAGGACGCCTCACCTGATTTGGTGACTCGGGACCGATCGGTGGGCCCTGGCTTCAGCTCATCTTCGTCTTTTTCCTCCTTTTTAATGTCTTCAGGCCTTTTCTCCTCCTTCTTATCGATCTTCTCTTCCTTCTTAATTACGGTTCTATTAAAAGACACGGTTATCAAACTCGAGTTCCTGAGACTGTGACAGGAGCGGGTCACACACACTCACACTTGCACACGGACCCCAGCAGCCGGCGGCCAGCGGATGGGGATGATCTGAAAACCGTGCTAAAGATAAGACCCTCTCTAGATGCAGCCCCCACTCCCACGTCGGTTACTAATGGTTATTAATCTAGAAAGATGCAGAAGGAAGCTGCGGGTTCCTGGTGCCGTCTCCCCACAATGCCAGACGCAGGGATGCGCGAGGCAGGCAGGCGGGCAGGCGTACACGGGCAAAACTCCACGCACACAGCAAGGCTTGTTAAGAGCTCATCTTAAGTGTCCCGTTTTGTACGTGCGGAGTATTATTTTCAGGTTTTCTAGGGAAAACGTTTTTTCCAATAAGTCCAGCATCAGATAGAATGGGGGTACAGGACGGGGACAGGAGGCTCCTGCTCATGAAGCAGTGGGTCACTTGCGCTGGACACCAACACGCCACACCTCGCAGCTTCCGCGGACTGCGGCGGAGTTAAAATGACACACGACGTGCCAGCAAGTGTGCAAAGTCTAACACTCCACCCGAAGGCGGTTTGATCGTAAGGCAGGGAAACAAGTCATGGTCGCCAGCCCATGCTGTCTGCCCCATTCCCTCATGCCGTCTGTCTCGGCCGTCAACCCCGAGCTTACTCAGGCCCAGGGCGGGTAAGCCGGGCCCGCAGGCCTCTGACCGGTGCTGCCCGCCCCCTCGACCCCACGAGCGGGCCCAGCTCAGGCTGACCGAGGAGACCTCCCAGCTCACTCCGCCTCCCTCCTAAACTTGCACAGCATGGAGCTGTGGGCTTTAAAATGATACCCATTTTCAGAAAATTTTTCATTTTAAAATTTTAAAAACTGTAAATATGCACAGGTAATCACTGATGGTGTGTACCAGAATCAACAACGTGCTGGTTTCCTTTTTAAACCAACACTATGGACACAGCAGACGTCACAGATGCAGGACTGCCCCTTATCCACGGTCTCAGTTATCCGAGGTCCACCACGGGCCGAAAATATTAAATGGAAAATTTCAGAAGCCAACCATTTGTAACTTCTAAATCATGTGCTTTTCTGAGAAGCATGATGGAATCAAGCTGTGCCCGGGTCCCGCGTGTCCACGCTGTGTACGCCCCCCCCCGCCCTCAGTCCCTGAGGGGTCGTCTCGCGTCTCAGATCGACTGTCACGGTATCGCAGGGCTTATGCTCACGTCGCCCGGATTTCACTTAATCACGGCCCATCAAGGCGCGAGAGCAGTGACGGTGGCCACTCGGGTACGCCCGAGAGAAGCTGTAAATGCTTCCTTTAGCGAAAAGATGAAAGCTCTCGACTTATTAAGGAAAGAAAAAAATCATATGCTGAGGTCGCCAAGATCTATGATAACTTTTATTGCAGGATATTGTTATAATGGCTCTATTTAATAGTAGCTATCATTGTTAACCTCTTCCTGTGCCTGGTTTTATAAATTAGACTTCATCGTACAGGGAAAAACTATGAAACTGTGTGTGTGTATGCACACTACACACACAAACACAAAACATATATGTGTATATCACACATTCGGCATTCTCTGAGGCTTGAGGCATCCACGGGGGGTCCTGGAACGCACCCCTGTGGATCAGGGGGACCACGGTACACTCGTCCCCCCCCCCCGCATCACCGTGAGCACCGCCACCGCACCGTCACTGCCCATCACCCGGCTCCTGCTCCTGCGACTGCAGTACACGCACGGTCACATGACCATGAGGACCCCTGCGCTGACGTCACTTCTTAAGACTGACGCAAGGGGACGGCACCGAGGTGGGCTCTACAGCGCTCCTCGGCTCACACCCCAAGGCCCATCCGCGTGGACACACACAGCTCTGGGCCCTTTCACCTGCAGCACAGCAGCCCTCGGCTGGTCACCGGCCCCTCCTGACAGGCACAGACGCTGCTTCCAGGAGCTAGGGCTGCAGAGAAGGCCACCTGAGGCAGCTCCGTCATGCCTCCCTGACTCCTGCGGGACGGCTACCTGCCCTGTACTCCCAGGGCGTCTCCGAAACACAAAGGAACTGGGGTAATGCTAATTACGTAAGCAGTCATTTCTAAGAAACAAATATGTATATAGGAAAAGGGCTGGAGGGCTACACACCCAAAAGCGTCGCCCCCAAGGGTGGGAGTGTGCTTGACACGTGCGCGCTTTCCAAATGGCATTGACACACACTCGCTGCTCGTCCAAGACAGCGAGGACAAGCCCCCCTCTCTGGAAAAGTCCCTCTATGCTGCTTAGGCTAACCTAAACCTGGAAATCCTTAAAACAAAAGAAAAGGTTAATGGAGGTGTTTATTTAAAGAGAAAAATATGGTTCAAACCAATCTGAAAACGTTCAACCTCCTAGGGAATCCACTGGAAGGCCGTCTGGTTTGAAACCTCTCCAGTTCATCATCTGGTTAAGGGCCCCCACACCGGGGCAGGGCGCCAGCCTGGACCGCATCCCAGCCCTGCCGCCCCCTCGCTGGGCACCTCCACTGGCTGAGCCCGCTCCCTCTTCCACTAGAGCACAGACGCCAGGACGGGCCCGGGACTAACGGAACCACCGACAACCATGAGCTAGTCATGCCCCTTCCTCTCTTCCACAAACACGGCGCACTTTCGCGATCCAACAACCAACGCGGGAGATGCACCCCCAACACCGTGGACACAAGGACTCTCCACGGCTCCCCAGTTCTCCCAACACCAACTGGCCAGTGCTGCAGACAGGGTGTGTCTCCTTGGAGAGGCTGCTGAGAAAATGACCGGACTCACTCCTAAACACACAAAGGCTGGTCTCATGCCCACTGCTCAGGGGCCGACAAATCCCAATTTGGCCACCATGACTGGCAATCAGGGGCTGGCCCAGTGGCGTAGCAGGTAAAGTTCTCACACTCAGCTTTGGCAGCCCGGGGTCTGCAGGCTTGGATCCCGGGCATGGACCTCTACATTGCTCATGTGCCATGCTGTGACAGCATCCCACATACAAAACAGAGGAAGATGGGCATGGATGTTAGCTCAGGGCCAATCTTCCTCACCAAAAAAAAGGACTGGCAATCACACCTTTACAAACCAAGTTCAACTTAGCAGGATTGACCACGTCCACAGCCACGTTTACTCGACTATAAACGTTCCTATAAAACAGCAAAATGGAATCACTAGGAGACTGGCAGAGTCTCAGCAAAAGTTCGATTTTTAGAGCGTGAGTGGATGTAGACGTGGAAACAGCTTGTGTCGACATTATGAACTGAATAGACGCTCAGTGCTGAGAACAGTGCCGTATCCAGCACGTCACCAAAGACTACCTTCTCAGAAAGATATGCCTGCGATTTTTTTTTGGTCAGGAGTTAACACCTGTGCCCATCTTCCTCTGTTTCATATGTGGGACACCGCCACAGCATGGCCTGACGAGCGGTGTTAGGTCTGCACCCGGGATCCGAACCCAGGAATCCTGGGCCTCTGAAGCCGAGCGTGTGAATGAAACCACTACACCACCGGGCTGGCCCCAAACCTGAGATTTTGATAAAAGTATAAATAAGCAGTGCCTGCTTTGAAAGACCTGTCCCTATTTCCATCTGGATTAAAGAAACAAACTGCATCCTCTATAGACAGTGTAGCTCAGACCCGGAGTTCCCAAACCACTGTGTCAAGGTAGCCCCGGGGACCACAGAGAGCTCAGGCACCCTGGGGCGTTTTAAGTCTCCGACTTGACAGTGGTCAGATACCACACAGACACTCGCGTGAGGCCATTCACTTCAGTACTAAATCGGGCTGCATCCTTTTAGACGATGCTGCATCTTTGCAAAGCTGGGTTTCCGCAGTTGCTTTGATAAAAAGCAGGAGCTGCGTGAAAACCAGTCTGGCTCAGGAAACGAGTCCAAGGTTTGAGAGGCCGTGCAAGGGCCCAGAATGTAGAATGAAATAAAAATATTACTCTTTCATTTCGTGTGTGTTATGTTTTTCAACAGGCTACTAAGCTGTCTGAACATAAACACTCATTAAGGATCAGCAGATCCATTTTTTAGGTACTGGTTAATTCACAAAACGTCTTTATTGAAAGCTGAGGATGGAAGTGGCAGCACGAAGAAAGATCACCTGGGATGTGACCGGGAGGCTGTTCACGGCGAGGAGGACGCACGCTCGCTCCCTGCCGGCCCCGAGGCTGCCGCCCGCCCCTCCCAGCCCTCCACCCAGGAGAAAGGTGTTCAAACGTCACTTTACTTTTCCACTTTGACCTCCACAGGATGGTATCTGTCAGCGCTCGTTAACTTTTCCTTCTTCACTTCGCACTCTTTTCGGTCGGACAGCTTTTTGCCAGCTGGTTCGTTTTTGGCCTAAAACACAACACGGGCAGAAACGGCTCAGGGTCCACGTGCCCCTGATGGGGGACCTGGGCAGGGGACACCGGCGCGCACCGCTCACCTTCTCCACGGAGATCATCCTCCCGTGCAGCTCCGTCCTGTGCAGGTGGCTGATGCACTTGGTGGCCTCGTCGGACGTGGACATGGTGACGAAGCCGTAGCACCGAGCCCCAGGGCTGCGGGCGTTGGTTACCACTTTGGCCCCAACAACCTTCACGAGAAAGGGCACCCTTATTCCCGCCTCCAAGTGAGAAAGCACATGACGCGTCCAAAGTGATCAGCAGCTAAGTGACCATCAGAACCACTTCCACCAGTTTTTACTTCTCTGGAAACTAGTTTCTCAGAATGAGTTATTAAAGCGGTTCTAATTAACCCCGCCCTATCGAAATACGATTGCTTTCGATACAAGACCAGCCCCTGGAATGACAGAAAACAGACAGGAAAAGCTGAGGACAGTTCAACGGCACTAACCACACTCGTCAATGAACCAGAGGTCCTTCCCACTCGGATCACTTCCTGCGATGCCACTGTCCCCGTGGCTGGCTGGGGGCTAGCCACTCAGACATGCACTCATCCCTGCGGGCACGGCTGAAACGGCTCTGATACAGATGCGGAGTGGACTTCCGCTCCCGGCCGGGATGAAGTCCCTAGCATTTACGCCCCCGCTGCCTGGAAAATCTAAACAACTGGAGGCCACGTAGGCCACAAGGGTTTTTAGACACCGGACATCAGCCCTCACAGGACGGGGAGTCCTGTAAGCGGGGAGCACACAAGGTGAGCCATGCGGCTGCCCTGGCTCACTGCCTGGGGCCTCCGGGGAGGAGGAACTGAGGGGGCGGTACCCCGAGTCAAGCAGAGCTCAGTCTGAGGAGATCAAGGCAGTGAGAGAGCAAAGAGCCACACAGAGCCCTGAAATTCACGGGGCATCGGCTGAGTGCTCACAGAGTGCGGTCCCGGGAGTGGACAAAGCCAGCCCCGAACGAAGGCTGCTCTGGCCCCGTGAAGTCTAACAGCCCCAGGAGGAGCAAGTGACAGACCGTGTCTCAGCAGGAGCTCCAGGACATTTACAGGGACACAAGAATAACCTGCTCCCGACACGGTAAAGCGCGAGGTCTGCTGTCTGATTAAATGACAAGGCTCGCCAAGCAGCAGAGAATCCGATGCTAACGAAGAAAAGAAAAAACAGTCAAGAGGAGCAGGCCCAGAAATGACACGACGATCGACTTAGCGGACGTGGATCGTGAACAGTTATTTCAGCCGTACCGTGAATGTTCAAGAAGGTGGGGGAATGACTGAGCACCCCAGGTAAACACACGGAAGATACTGAAAAGGACCCAAACCTGACTTCTGGAGGAGACGACGACGCTAGACGGGACTGACAGTGGACGCTGCAGAAGAAAAGATTCGGGCAGGTGAAGACATAGTAAGAGAAGCCGTTCAAAATGAAACCAAGAAAAAAAGTGGAAAACAAAACAAAGCAGAGCGGCGGGGAGCTGGGGGACGCGACTCGCAGAGTCCTCAGAGGCAAGGAGCACACACGAAGGCAAAGCACGGCGGCAGACAGCCCCACGGCAGGGATCAAGGGAAAATCGCACGGCAGCGGAGGAAGAGGAGCCATGGTGCGCTAAGGAACAAAGGCGAGAACACAGCAGACAGGGCGGAAACGACGGGAGCCAGAGGGCCGTGGAGTGGCACTGCCGTCTGGAAGAAGATCACCCAGCCGGGAACGCCACACCCGGTGAAAACAGCTTTCAAGCTGAAGGCAGGAGACGACTTTTTCAGACTTGTGAAAGCAGCAGGAAGGCACCATCGGCGAGCCCGTGCTATGAGGAAGGTTTAAGTGGGGAGGAGAAAGAGACCCAGTGGGAACCTGGGTGTATGAAAAGGAGTAAAGAGCACCCCAAATGGCAAACAGGGGAAACTAAAAACCCATGTCTTTTCTTATTTAAAAATCTCTTTAAAAGATAGCTGTCTCAAGCAAAAACAAAAGCAAAACACACACACACACAAACAAGCCCATCATGTACTGTGTGGTTTATTAAATAGAAGTAAAACGTATGATGATAACACCACAAAGGCTGGGAGGGGACATGGCAGAGCACTGCTGTAAGGTTCTTGTGCCATCTGGGAACTGGATAACATCGCTGGGGGACAGACCACGGTTAAGTCGAGATCTGTACCATAATTCCTACAAGCAACCACTAAAAAAAAGTAGCTCATCCAATGGGTCAAGGAAGAAATCAAGAGGAATCAAAAACTACCATAAGAAAAGTGAAAACGGAAATACAACACACCATGACTTCTGGGATGCAGCCAAAGCCGTTCTAAGAGGGAATTTCCTAGCAATAAAGGCCTATCTCAAGAAACAAGGAAAATATCTAATAAACAACCTACCTTTACACAAAGAACTAGAACACAGTTACACTAGTTATATATACTAGTTATAGATAATAAGCCACAAATCACAAAAAACACTCAATACAAAAGGCGGCAGACAACCAGGAACAAGGGATCCAAGAAGAAACAGCAGAGAGAGAAAACACAGAGCAAGATCGGGGACTGATTGCCCCTGGACCCACTGGCCACGGGCAGGACATCCAAGCAGTGGGGCGGAGCCGGCCTGTGGGGAGTGCCCGAGACGAAGGGCCCTGGGCTCTGGCTCCGACCACCTGATTCAGCGGGTCAACGTGAGTGAGCCACCCCCTCTCTCCAGAGCGCAGTGTCCCCAAGTGCGAGACGACAGAGGGGGTCCTATGCTCTCCAGGTTCCCAGCAGACCCTGACATTCACGCTTCTGCCCGCAGCGATGCAGGAGCACTGCTCTCCTGCAGAGGAAAGCCCCGATCTGACCAGAGCACCCATCTGGGGCAAAGGGGACCAGAGCCTCCGCAGAGAGGGACACGAATGTCAGTTCTCCCATCAGAGATGAAGCTGCACATTCTTCCCCCTCCTCCAGGGCAGGGGCTGAGCCAATTATGGGCCATGTGACCTTTCCATCAAACTAATCATCCTTGCAAAGGCATCACTTCTGACGACAGATAAACCCGAACGAGAGCAGACACCACGAGAAGCTCGAACATCCCTGTCCCCCCGCTGCCCTCGGCCATCGGCCCTCACAGCGGCCTCTGGTTAGTTCAGTTACAGAGCTTGTCCCACCGCAGGGCTTTCCCAAGTCCTGCTCTGAGTCCAGAGCTGAGCTCCATGGGCAAGGCCGACTCTAACCACGTGGGCCTTGCCCTAAACCTGATTTGCTCAGGGAGCTCTGCTGAACCCACCTGCCCAGCCTAAATCAGGTCTCCCCACCACACACAGAGGGCACGCTGTAATTCTCCTTCATATACTTATTGTGATGTGTTCTGTGTGTTTATTTCTTAAATGATTTTTCCACCAGACTGCAGGCCAGGGACCTTGTATCTGTCAGGTTCCGCTTTGGAATCAGGGCCTGAGTCGAGAAGGAGGTCAACAAAATAACTGAACGGGTAGGTTACAACTTAACAGTTCTCTTAGCCTGGCTGAATGCTTCCTGTGGGTCCTGTCTGCTTGTCACTAATGCATTCACCAACACCTCATCGGGTGACACGGACCTGAGCAATGAACCCTTGGGCAGCCAGGATGGCACAGCCGCCAAACCTCTGCCTGGAGTCCCTGTGACTTCTTGACACCCAGCAGTAATTGCCCACGCCCTGCTGGAGGGCCACTCCACAGGGCCACGGCAGTCCCTCGGGCTGAGAACAAGACTCTTTCGTTATCCAACTCCAAGACAGGGGAATTGCTTTCAAGTGTCCTTCGAGTCCCTCGGAAGGCTTCTGAATTCTGTGATTTTCCTCCTGCCCCCGTGAGCATTATAGTAGTTCATTTACTTTTAAACCACTATTACGTGCCAGTTCTCAACCCACACAAGATGTCAGAAGAGATGAAAGTGGACTCTTACTCATGGTTAAGGAAAAGGACACGCCCGCTCCCAGTTCTGCGTAGGTCAGAAGGCAGCAGCCTCCTTAAGAGGAGTCAGGACCACGAGAACATTACACAGTAGCTCTTTGTACCCACTTTTGGAGTGGTGTTCCTCTGTGCCACAAGGAGCTACCTGCTCCCCGTCACCCACTCTTGCCCAAGGAACAAGGCACACCACCCAGGACTGGGCGGGGGGCTCCCCCTGGGGTTTTTTATTGTAGTGGTTGTTTTTCAAGACCAGAAATGAGAACCAATACAATTCAACAAAGCCAGAACTCAGTTTCTGAGCTCCTGCGTTGACTTCTTAACGCCAACGCGAGGCTGGGGGCAGGACGCACGGAGAGCATACCTTGCCGTACTTGCTGAAGAGGTTCTTCAGATCGGTGGCCCGAGTCGTGGAAGACAGCCCGCTCACCCACAGGTTCTTCCCCGAAGCGCTGCCGGCCCGCCCTGGAGCAGGAGGGAGACGGTCACGCCCCGCCGCGGGCTCTAACAGGGAGCATGGCCGTCCTGGGACGGGAGCCCTCTCTTCAACCTAACTACGTCTGCTGTCAGCCCTCCCGACTCAAGAATTTAAATGCTGCCAACACACAGGACGGGACACAGAAAGTCTGCATCCTGGGAACTGAGAGTCCTTACGGTAGGGATAACCGTGCCCGTGTCAGCAACAGCGGGAATGCCTCTCCACGCCCAGTGCTCAAGCAGGACAGCAGTGGCTGCGACCCTGGTCACATTATTATTCCATGGGCAGAAAGACTCCTGTCCTGCGATACGGTTCTCACTACCCCATAAATGATAACCACGCTAAAGACACAGAAG
Source organism: Equus przewalskii (assembly GCF_037783145.1). NCBI lineage: Eukaryota > Metazoa > Chordata > Mammalia > Perissodactyla > Equidae > Equus > Equus przewalskii. The sequence continues at coordinate 3,906,584 of NC_091836.1, forward strand.
ACACGAGCTCACCAACGTTTAACGCTCGTCTCTCGAGGTGCCCACTGGCTGGTTAATTCCAGGAATCCACAATAAAGCAAACTACTGGGTCCAGACTGTGGACGCCTGCAGGCCCCCCTCCCCAGACAACGGCTCCGAAGGTGGCTCCCACCGCGTGAGTTAAACCATACCTTTTTCATCCTTAATGATTGGCTTTATATCTTTTTCTTCCTTAAAAGAGCTAGAGACAAAAGTTAATGTTACTCATACAGGAAAAACACGAAAGAGAACTAAATTAAAAGTATGATATGTGCTAAAACTGAATACCTACCAGAAAATTAGTCTGAAATAAAACTTTACCAGACACCTTTGCAAGCTTCTAGTGGGAATCTGACCCCCAAATACAACGTCAGATTCTTAAAAGTCAATTCGATTTAGCTGAAGGGAGCGCTTAATTTAAGAACACAACCATAGTAGGTTGAGAAAAAGAAACGGAATCGAATCGCCCATTAAAAATACACAAAGAGAAATCAAACATTCTTTAGCAGTAAACTAGTGTCATCAGTCTGGCTGGCCAATGGCAGGACAACAGCTTATGCGTGTCATTAAACGACCCATGAAAAGGAGATAGCGTCTGGTCTAAAACTGAGAAAAAACAAACCTCATTTTCTGATCAGCGCCCTCACTGGCTGAGGACTCTTTAGGAGCCGGAGGGACTTCATTACAAGCTTCAAAAGCAAGCTTCGGCCCGTCTTCGTGGCTATCCCCGGGCTCGGGGCTCGAGGCTTCCGGGGGCGCTTCCGCGGCCTCCTCGCTACAGGCTCCCGCGGGCTCGCAGGCTCCCCTGCTCTGCTCCGCTCGCTGCTCTAGCCCTACAGGCTCGCAGTCCGTCCGCGCGCCAGCGCCCGGCTCCTCCGCCGGCTCCCTTTTCACTACCGCTAACAGGCTGTCTGCCTGGCTCGCCTGAGCCTGGCCCGGGGACTCGCCGGCCACATCTAAAGCACCCTCCTCCGGGTGGCCGCTGCCAAAAAGGTCCTCTTCCTCCGCAAGCTTTCTGTCTGGCCCCACGCTACTTGTATCCTGGGCAAATGGCTGCTCCAGCTCGGGACCTTCTTCTTTTACTGGCTCAGATTTACAAGTTTCCCCCAAAATGTCGAGTATTTTCTCATTTTCTACGGATTTAACAGGAATAGAATGGCACAAGGTTTAATTACCAGGGAAATAAAGCAATCACAAATGCGGCACGGGCACGGCGGCCACACTAACACGAAGAGAAGAGCTAGCTACACAGAGATTGGAAAACCCGCGGGGACACACACTCACACCGGGTACACTACCTGCGCTGCGACCACCGCTAGGCAAGCCTCTACGCTACAGGGAAGAGAAGAGAAAAGGCCCCACAGATTTAAACACCCACAACCATTCGGCTGCTTCCCGAACGTCTTCGTGTGTCTGTTCAAGTCTGGGGCTTCTGACTTCTTTTTCCAATGTCCGAGGCGGCGAAGCGAATGCCATCACCGTTCACTGACAGCTCAATTTCCAAATTTCTTCGCGTTTCTTTTAACAGAACAGTCCAACATGAAAACCAGACTCTCTTCCGACGGCGGGAGATACGCGCAGTCCAGGAGGGGAGGACACGTTGGAAATTCTCATGGAGAAACAGTTTCCTCTTCTGGGATCCACCCTTTCTGGGGTCCCGAGCGCCCTGACACCGCTTTATCCTGCCTCAACTGCACTAACGGAAAGGCCGGCAGCAAGATATCACAAGATCTGTTTCATGTGTGGAAACACATGGAAGAATCGCTTAAATGCCACGCTACGTGGTCAGAGGGAGGAAATCACGACTGCCCCTCACCAAACACAGCGGCCTCTAGGCCAGCACGGCACTGCCACAGATCTGGTGATACGAGTGGGTTTCCAATCTCTGATCCTCGAACGATCTGGATTGCCCACCATTAAAGTAATTTACGAGACCGTAACACAGCTTAAGAGAGAGACAGCTCGGAAAAACAGCAGCGAGACCTTTCAAACCACAATGGCGTGTTTGTCTTATCAGTACCTGGCTCCGACAGGGGCTCTTCAACGTCCTGTGGAGAGAGAGAAAGAGAGAGAAAGGCCACCAGGCCTTACAAACGGGGCAGGCACACTTCCCCGGGAGACACAGCTTTCAAGCAAGCAGCGGCAACACCGAGCCCGTCCGAGCCCCCAGGGTCCGGCCAGCCCACCCCAAGTGCCAGCTGACCTAACGGCCTCTGCAGCTGGCGGACTCCAAGTCAAGGCAGAGACCACACGAGGGCCGCCGCTTTCTAAGTTGCACTAGACCGAAAAATGTATTCCTCCCAACGTAACCCAGTATTTCTAAGCGGACCCTGTGACAAAGGCATCTCTACCTTGTTAAGCCCTCCCCCAACTCCCCACTGTCCCCAAGACGAGAAGCTGAACCCCAGACTCTGGTCGTCAGGCCCACTCGTATCCTCCACCCCTCCAGTGAGCCACTCTCCCTTCTGCCCCCTCACGGGGCGAACTCCTGACCAACACGAGACCTCAATCCACAGAGGACGCCTCCAGGAAGCCTTCCAGAAGCTTGCGTGGCCCAACTCTCCCCTTCTAGTTCCGTTCCCGTTGGTTGCGAGCCCGCCCCCATGGACTGCAGACCCTGAGAGTGACAGTTCGCCTTCAGCCCTCACCCCCAGCCCTGGGGGCTGCGTCCATGCTTCCTGAGCCATTTGCACACACGCTGTGGACAATGTACCACTGCCCTCAAGTTTCCAGTGGCGCAGAACCACACGGTAACCTACCGGAGGGACTTTGAAGTCCATTGGTGAAGCATCCAGAGTGTTCTCGAAGCCGTCGCCATCCACCTGGAAGAGGACATGAAGATGGCTTCGTGGAGACAGCGCCGCACACGCCGCGGCCTCCCCCGCCCCGTGCAGGCAGCCTGCGTGTCTGTTCCCCTCCCAGGCCCACCGTCCTCTGCGAGCCCACTGCTGGGTGCTGTCGTCTACCAGCCGCCTCCCTGCCAGCCCGCTCCGGGCCTGGCGACACCAGCGGCTCTGACAGCGGCTCGCAGAGGCAGCACTGTCAGGAGTGTCTGAGTGAACCCATGAACTCATCTCCCAGGCGGCTTTGTCAGCATCCCCCGCCCGCCTCAGCATCCCCAAAGCAGAGCTCAAGATGGAAATGATAAACTTCACACTCCTCTCATCTCACTTGTGGCCAGACTTTTAAGATAAGAATAAGTGCCCATTTCTGGAGTGTTTTGTTTAAAACAAATACTTGATTGTCATCTCTTTTCGCTGTTTACTATGTATTAAAAAAACTCCTATGTTAAAGGTTACTAAATTCGACCATCTCTTATTTCTTCAAGTGAAATATAAAAAAGACCCCTTCCCCGATATTTTTCTGTTTTTCCCTTTTCTAGGTTTGAACCTCAAAACCTGGGTGATTCCACTAACCGAGAAGTTTGAAAGCAAGACCACCCTCTGGGAACGATCAACACTTGCACACAGGACCACGCTGAGGGGGGAGGACAGACGAGTTGCTCAACGCTACCCCAGGCTGAAGGGCAGCAACATTTGGAGCGTGTGACTTTTGACCCCTAAGGTTCAAAGTTCAGTCCTAGGAGAGCAGTTCTTTCCAGTCTAAAGCGATATAGCCTTAAGTAAATAAATAAAACCACTGAACCAAAGCAGCTGGGCACGCCGAGTCCTTAAGAGCTGTCAGCCAGCTCTCGCAGGGCCGCCCCGCAGAGCTCTGTGCCACAGCACGAGAAGCGACGCTGGGAACTGAGTTACAGACAGCGCTTGGCCACAAGGACACGTAAAAACATCCAAGGACTATCTGGATGATGAAACTATGAACTTTTTTGTTTTATCTTTCTACAGTTCTCTTTTAATTTACTTTAAAAGGGAAATACTTTCACTGTGTTGGCCTTGCATTTTCGACTTTTGGCTGGAAAGTGTCTCCCATCCCACTGCAAACGTCTCCTCCAACACTGCAGAGATCACGGTCATCCACTTGTTAACATCCGACCTGGGTGGCATCTAAGCGGCTCTAATTTACCCACAAGGTTCAGACATGGACTTGGGCAATCGCGGTGATGGGTGGCTGCGCCGTGTGCTGTCAACCAGGCACCAGCGTGCCCGCACTCGTGTCACAGCACACAAGCCCCGGGGGCCTCAGGGCTGCCGGCACATTCCGCCAGGTCCCCGAGTTACCTACAGCGTGCCCCGTGAGCTGAGCCGGGAGCTCCCGCAGCTGCGCAGCCACGTATCCTTTGCTGTCGCAAAGGGACTCGAGAATGCCGTCGGCCCCCAAGCCCGCGGTGCTGCTGCTCTCGGCGTCGGCTTCCCCGAGCACGCTAACGTCCACCATGTCCATGTCCGGCAAGCCCTCCAGCCCGGCTTCCGTGTCCTCCTGAAAGGGGAGGAGAGGTACTGACGACGGGGACGAGGACGCGGGCCTCCAGCCGCCACCGCCATGGGGATGCCACGTACCTGCCCGTCTCTGGAATCTTCTTCCAGGCCGTTGTCTTCCGTGCCCTCTTCCTCCGTCTTCTGTCCTAATCACAGAACAGCTGTTCAGTCACAGCACTCAGGTCCTGCCCTCAGAGGGAGTCTATGCGGGGCGACAGATTTCAACCTGGGGAGAGCACGTGACACGCAAACAGAGAGTGGCCGCTCCTCTACCACGTGTGGCTCCATCCCACCTGGGCCAGGAAACCTACGCTACGGAATCTATGCCATGGAAAGCCTTTTGACTTTGAAAAACACCTAAGAGCTCCAGGAGATTTCAAAACGACGCCGAACCAAGGCAAACACCCCAACAGAAAAACAAGAAGACAAACACAGCCCGTCTCCAACCAACAGAAACTTCAGAGCGCCCTGTCCGTCTAGCAACCAAGGAACCACGGCCACAACCACGGGCGGGGGCACTGACGGGCGGCTCCCCTGCATCACGCCCGCTGTCAGTCTTCGGCCCGGGGCCATGTTTTGCAAGGTGAAAGGGCAAAGGCCACCACGGAGCCCGTGGTCATCCCGGGTGCTGTGAAGGCACAAGAACCGTTCCAAGTTACTGCTCGGGCTCCCACGGGGCTGGAGGGCAGGGGCGCAGAAACGTCTAGACTCAGGAGGCGAGTGCTAACTCTGGGCTGCAAAGTATCGACAGCCTTAAAAACCTGCATCCCTGGTGTGCCAGGAACGCTCTCTGAGCACAGGCCCTACGATGTCTGACGAGGAACTCGAAACACAGGTGCTCCTTCGGCTCTAGAAAGTGCGCATGGCCAACCGTCCAAAGGAATGACCCCAGGGCACGTTCTGTTCCCACGGGGACACCAGTGGTTCTCGACGGGCCAGTGGGTGTAATCTGTCAATGACTGGAGACGCTTTTGGCGCCACAACTGGGGGAGTCTGCTGGCGTCTGGGGCACAGCGACCAGGGACGCTGCTCAACGCACCGTAAGGCACCGACAGCACCTGCCATGACACCCAGCTCAAACTGTCGATGGTGCCGAGGCTGGGAAACCCATGGTAGAGCAGAGAATGGATTGCAACTTAAACAACAGTAGGCTTTTAAAGAATATTTAACGATATGTGGAAACACCCACAAAGCAAAAGAAATAATAATAAAAAAATAAAAAAAAACAAAACCACGTAATCTACTTTTACTAAAAAACATGAGTGAGTCTGTATACTCACAAGTGTGAAGATGCGTTTGTGAGAAAGACAGACGCGGCTCGGGCAGTCGCCAACAGGGCTTAAAACACTGAGTTACGATAAGATGAGAAAGTTTTACTTTCACATGTGTACTTTCCTTGAAATTTTTAAAAACAAGGAAACGAAACATAAGAAACTTCCATCCCTGATAAAGACGCGACCCGCAGCGTCCACAGCTCTAGCATCTCCTTCCCCGTTCTGATCAAGAATCACTCAGGGGACATCGCTGCACCACGTGTCGGGCCCCGCGCTCTCCACGTCTACGATTTAACTCTCCCTGCGACGCCAGCAGGTTTGTCGCCGCACCTTACGCAGGAGAATCGGATCCAGCTCCAAAGCTGGGACTCAGAAACCTCAGCTGTGCCACCTCCCGTTCTGTCTACACCCGGCACGTCCTTGGGAAATACGCGGTCTAAGAACGCTTGTTAATTGCACCCCATTTCCAGGCCTCGAACAGCCGCCTGCAGGGCCCGCCCAGGACGGAAGGAGAGATGCAGAGGAGACGGCTGCCCCCGCAGCACGGGACCCCAGGGCCTGGTCTCAGTGACGACTGATGACAAGCAGGGGGCGGAGGGGGCCACAGAGACCGGAAAACCACATTTTAATCCCACGCAAACCTAACTCAAACTTTAACCTTTCAACACACATCCACGAGTCCTCAGCCCTCTGCCTGTCTAGCTGAGTCGGGGAGCGACTGTCCTCTTCACAACGAGGAAGCTTTTCTCGGCAAGTTTAGTGGCTTTTTACAATGGGAAGCAGCAGTCGCTCGTGAATTTCCAGTGAGTACGGCACGGACCCTGGGGAACGGCTGGTTAATTCCCCCCCGTCACTCCTACATTACCTCGAGGACTTGGCATCAACCAGGACACGGTGAGGGTCCAGCACTGTCGCTAACCAGGAGCCCAGACACCTCCCAAACACGCCAGCTCAACGTGGGAGACCTGCGGGACCTGCCACTGCCCCTTCGCCGGGCTTCGGTGACTCCTCCCAACAGGCGAGAGAAGGACCAGCGAGCATCCTCCTGCTCGCGGTCAGAGCCGTACAGGCACAGACGCTCTCTATGCCAGTGGAAGGGACTGTCCCCAAAGCTCTCCGGACAGAAGGCCAACTCCGGGCAGCTCCGATGGGACCTCAGACACAGACACGGGGATCTGAGGCTGCGTCTGCCTAAGGACGCGAAGATTCCCTGACAGGAGCCGAGCTCGCTGTGACCCGTAAGCCTCGAACCTCCACGGTTTGCAGTGAGCAGCGACACTACAAACTCGCAGGCTGATCCCCAGTCGCCCCGCGGCTGCTGGAACGCAGGCCTCCAGCCACGGCGGACCCCATGGCCTCGCACAGGGAGGCGCCGTGTGTGCCGGCTGCAGGCCCGCCTCTCTCCATCCGCAGCCTGCGGGACACTCAGCGTTTGTCGCTGAAACACGGGCCGTTGCAAAAACAGCAAAACACACCAACGTTTTCCAACTAAACTCCAAAGTAAATCCTTTACGTAATCTAAGCAAAAATAACCTTCCAAAACGCGTGCACACGTTCCAACCCGTGAGACGGGTTATGGAAAAGCTGTGCTTGGAAACGCTGTTCAAAAAGGAAGCTGAAATTGTGGAAAATGTCACAAAGCACCGTCTCTGTGCCTTTCTGAGCCGCCGTCCTCCGCTGCCCGGATCTGAGGCTCCTTCAGATGAAAGGGACACGGACCAGGTCCGTGCACCATCTCTCCAGGACACAAGCCCCTGGCACAGGAGTTTCAAACTACGCTGTCCTTAATGTTGCAAAACCTAACGTCAAGGAGGGCAGCAAGGGTTCAAAGTGTTACGGAATGAAGCGCTTCCAAGAATGCCTGATATCAGCCGTGAAGAGGAGCGAGGCCCCGACACAGCCGCACGTGGACGGACCTGCACACGCGACGCTCAGGGAGAGAAGCCGACACAGAAGGACACACAGCGTGTGCCCCATGGACCGGAAACGTCCAGAACAGGGAAACCGCTAGAAACACAAAGTCAATTAGACATCACCAGCGTCTATGGGGAGGGACGGCTAACAGGCATAGGGGCTTCTTTCTGGGTGAAAACGTTCTAGAATTAGACAGTGGTGACAGCCTGCTGAGTATACTAAAAAGTGCTGCGGTATCCACCTTAAACAGGTGCATCTCACAGCGTGTGACCTACATCTCGATTTTTTAAAAAGAACCCCACTAGGAAAACAGAGGCTGGGTGCAAATACTCCCGCCAGTCTACTTTGGACCCTAAGGAAGCTGGGATCTATTCGGTCTCCGGTGGGTGTCATTTTCCTCGGTTCCAGACCTATTTTTTGAAGCAGGAAGGAAGCCCAGCAGGTGCCTCTGGCTGCTCTGCCCAGCTGTGGCAGCCTTCAGAGCGTGCATTACGCTAGGTCTTTTTTAATCCCAATGACACCGACTGTTTTTAATTTTTTTTTTCTTTTTTTTTTTTGCTAAGGAAGACTGGCCCTGAGCTAACATCTGTGCCCGTCTCCCTCTATTCCATATGTGAGATGCTGCCACAGCACGGCCTGCTCAGCGGTGTGTAGGTCTGCACCCGGGATCCGAATCCCTGAACCCCGGGCCGCTGAAGCGGTGCACACAAGCTTAACCATGATGCCACCAGACCAGCCCCGCCGAGAGTAGTTTCTAATAAATATTTTCATTTTGCTCGACACCCACACGTCTCTGTAGTCCTGCCGTGAACGCCTGACGCAGCAACGTGTCAGGTGCTGAAAAGCAAAGCTGACTGTCAGACGGGGGTGACAATGGGCGCCAAGCAGGTTCTCCCGGCCCGGTGGGGGGGGGGGTTTGGGGGGGAAGAGCCCCCCAAATCGGTTTTCTACTCAGCACTGAGGCCGAGCAGCGCTGGGCGCGAGCGGGTACCTTTGACGCCTCTCTTGGCCAGTTTCTTGCTCGTGGCTTCCAAGGCGACAGCGATTTCCTCGGGATCCTGCCCTTCCTCCTTCACGGCCTGGAGGGGGAGGACAAGTTGGTGACACGGCTCAGGGCTGCCGGGCACACACCGTTCCCCGCAAGGGACAACCCCCAGCAGACAAGGGCAAAGCCTCGCTTGCACAGAGCGGCCCGGGCCGCACACCCTGGGCACCGCAGGTCCCCTCTGTGCCCCACCCCCAGGAGACCAAGCGGGGGCAGCTCGGGATCTGGAGACGGGGTCAATGCCAGCCCCCGGCCTCCGACCCGCCCAACCTCTCGCTTTAAGTCAACGATGGAACAGACAAACTGGCGGCACCGGATCGGGCACGCAAGGGCTGAGCGGTGGTCCACAGATCACCCCCGGGGATGGAAGACCACCCAACAGTCTTGTGCGTGCCCGGGTCCTCGCCAGTGACCTCCCAAGATCCCCCCCTTTAAGGAGCTCTGCTCTCGCAAGACGACAACCCCATGCCACCCACTATGTATGAAGCACTAGGAGGCTGCGCATCCGCACACCCAGAACGGGGAGACACAGAGAGGCAGGGAGATGAAGCAACACTTTAGAGGAGGGTGGCCAGGCAGGTAACATCTCCGCTCTAGACCCAGAATGACAACCAGGCGCCAGCCAGGAAAAGAGCAAGGGAGGAGACAGGCAGTGCAAAGGTCCTGGGGCAGGAAAAGGCACGGCCCCCTTTCTGCAAGACCTCAACGGTTCTCCAAGCGGGGAAACGAAGGCGCGGGGAGAGGAAGGCACACGTCCAAGGTGACAGAGCCCCCGGAGCTAACAAGACGGGCTTTCGGGGGCCCTTGAGACGAGCGACGGGACGGAGGGCGGGAAGCGAGGCACAGAGGGGGCGGTGACGGGCCAAGGTCACCCAGCCGGGTCCCCTGGCCCCTGACAGCTCGGGCCGCGGTGAGAGGCCGCGCGGGGGCGTGCCGGCCCCGGGCCCCGCGCCGCCTCACCCTCTTGAGCCGCTCCATCAGGACGCTCTTGTTGCCGCCCGTGTCCAGGTTCCGCTTCTTGAGCTCCGCCCGCAGGTCGATCACCCGCAGCTCGCTCAGCCGCCGCGTCCCGGCCTCCGGGGCGCCCAGCCCGACGGCGGCCGCGCCCGCACCCAAGTCGCCGGACCCGGCCAGAGTCTCCGCCATCCCGGGCCGCCCTCCTCCGCCACCCCCTCCCCACCCCGCCGGCGGCCGGAGCGGCTCTGACCACAAAATGGCGCCGCCTAAGAGGAAAACGCACTCGCTTCCTCCCGCCCCGCTTTCCGGCCGCGCATGCGCGCCGCCCCGACCGGCGTTCACGGCTGCGAGCGCGCCCCCCGCCGCCACGCGCAGGCGCCGTCCCTGCAGCACGCATGCGTCCCGGGCGGCGGCGGCGGGAGACCGGCGACACGCAACGCGCTTGCGCACATCCCCGCAGCGCGCTCACCGCGCAGGTGCAGACGCGCCCTGGAGCGTCGGCCCCGCGCCGGGTGCGCCTGCGCAGAAGCGAGGCGCGCCGGGGCGGCTGGAGCGGTTCCCTCGCAGGCGGCGCCATTTTGTGCTGGGAGCGGAGCGAAAACCGGGCCGGTTCTGTGTGAAACGGGCAGCGGAGCCAGGGTCCCTGGAATGGCGGAGACTCTGTCAGGCCTCGGCGACTCGGGGGCGGCAGGCGCGGCGGCGCTGAGCTCCGCCTCGTCGGAGACCGGGACGCGGCGGCTCAGCGACCTGCGGGTGATCGATCTGCGGGCGGAGCTGAGGAAACGGAACCTGGACTCGAGCGGCAACAAGAGCGTCCTGATGGAGCGGCTCCGAAAGGTGGCGCCAGGCCCGGGGGCGGGGGCGGCGCGGGGCGCGGGGAGGTGGCAGGGGCCTCGGGGACCCCCACCCCCGGCCCGGTGTGCGGCCTGCGCCCGGCCCGGCTCCGCCCAGGCCCCGGCGGGAGCGCCGAGCGCGGCCGGGCCCGGGTTCGAATCCCGGCGGGGAGGGGACTCGGCCAAGGTCACGCGGCCGGGGGCGGGGGATCCTCGGGGAGGAAGGATGCTCCTGGGCCGGTGGGGGCCGACGGGCCTTGGGGGGGGGAGGCCGTTTGCGGAATAAACGTATTTAGGGGGTCTTTGAAGGGAAAAGGAGGGTCTGGGGGGCTGCCAGCGCCGGCGCGGGGAGGTGCTGTTTGCAGGAGCGGCCGGGGATGTGAGCGACAGGCGGGGGGACAGGAGGACAGCTGCGCGGGCCCCCCCCCGGAAAGGCGGGCTGGCCGTGGGCGGGGAGCACGTGGAGCCCCCTCGGAGCGTGTTTCTGGGGTCGGAAGCCGCGCAGGATGGGGCTTTGGGGTCGGGAGGAAGCAAGATGGCAGGACGCGGGGCTGCGCCGCCCCGGGCGCCCGGGGCCCGTCCCTGTTGGCGCTGCGATCGCTGTCACCGCCCGCCACCGTTTGTCCCCTGCAGAACGCGGGCTCTGACGCCCGGCTCGCGGTTCTGGGCGATGCGGCGTGGAAAGCGGCGGTGGGGGGGGGGCGGATGTGCACGTCGCATCCCCCCCGTGTCCTTGTTCCCGGCGGCTCTGCTTGGGACCCTCCGCCGCCGCCGGTGCCCCCACCCCCTGCGGGCGGGGAGGTGTGCGGGGAGGTGTCCCCTCCCGGCCGCCCATCAGCCGGGAGCCGGGGTTTCGGTTGCTCGGGGTTGCGGCGGGGAGGAAGTAGGGATTGCTTCCTGTTTCCCGCGGGGGGAGGGGAGGTGGGCCCGTGTGTGTCGCCGTGGGTCCCGGCTTGCCGGACGCGGACGGGCAGGCGCGCACGGCCAGTCCCGCACCTGCCCGGGCCCGGGAGCAGGGGGCCGGCGCGTCCGCGAAGCCAGATGGCGCTTTATCCCTTCCCCCAGGCGGGCCCGAGCCTGCAGGCCCAGAGGATGGCTTCGGGCCTTCCCGTGCGGTTGCGGCTCGGGTGTGATCTCAGGGGTCTTCGTCCTTCGTCTCTTCGGGGACAAAGCCGTCCCTCCTTCCTTCTCCCTCCTTTCGGTGGCTCGGGGATGTGCTCACAACACACGTTTCCCGCCCGGCGGGCCTGCAGTGGCCGATGTCTCTGCCCCCGCCGTGCAGCGTGGTCCCTTCGCGGCTGCTTTCCCAGGGAGGGAAGGCGGAGGGCAGTTTGCGAGGCTTGCGAGGAGGACTCAGCCCGCGTGCCTCGGGGAGGGCCCTGCACCCCCGGGGACGCGCTGCACCCAGAGGAGGTCGCTCCTCTCTGGGGCAGCTCTTGTCTTCTCCGGATGCTATTCCAGAATCTTCTGTCCCTAGGAAGAGAGAGAGGGGCCTTCCGGTTGTGCTCCCCTTGCCCCCGGGGCGCAGCTCCAGTCCCCGCTCCAGGCTCTGGCTTCAGAGAGGAGGAAGGGTTTTCTTTGCTCCTGGCACAGATTGGGGTGGAGCCCCCGGCCCCGTTCTAAATTTAGACTGCCGAGCTGGGAAACGCCGGGAACCGAGGCTTCTGGAACTGCCTGCCCGAGGGGAGGGTCACCTGTAGGGCTGGACGCGCAGCCTGGCCCCGGGGTGTCGTCGCCCGGCCGGTGCTGATCGCCTGGTGCCTCGGTGCTGCCGGGCGTCCGAGCGGGGGTGGGGCTGCTCCGTGAATGACAGGCCGGGGGCGGGGCTTGCCAGAGACCCTCCTGGTTCCTTGTCCCTGAGGGGGTCCCCTAGCGGTGGAGAGCAGGACGTTGGCAGTCGGTCGCAGATGCGTGTGTTAGGACGTGTCGCCTCGTGTCCAGGCCCCGTGGGAGCGGCCCCGCGGTGGGCTGCGGTGTTCTCAGCCGGTGCCGGGGCGGGCAGGGGGCCCACGGAGGGGTCACGGGGAGGGGGCGGCCTTTCGGGCGGCATGGGTGGCGGGTCATCCTGCGCCAGGCTGGTGGGTGTGCGGGGCGCCTGCCCGCAGCCCTGGAGGGAGGGGGGAGCGGACGGAGGCGGGCTCTGCTGACGCTGCCCCCCGCTGTCCCCCCGCTGCAGGCCATCGAAGACGAAGGCGGCAACCCCGACGAGATCGAGATCACCTCCGAGGGGAGCAAGAAGGCGGCGAAGCGGTCCAGCAAAGGTACGGCTGCGGCCCTGTGGGCCGGGGCCTGGCCGGCGCCTCCTCTCGCGCCCCTCCGGAGTTCTGCGTCCGCGGGACTTGGGCTTCAGGCGGGAAGGACAGCTGGCAACCCCGTTTCCTCTGGGCCCCTCAGCGGCCCTGCGCCCAGACCCTGCTGTGGAGCGCGTCAGGCCCACGGCATCGGAAGACAGCTGCCCTTGCCAGCACTTGGCGGGACATGGGGGTCACTTGTACAGATGGTGCTTCCAAACCACCTGACACCTCAGGGCCCGGTCCACGCGGCCTTGGTGGCCCTCGCCCCCTGCCCCGTCTTCCCTCCTGCTTCTCCTGTTCCCGCTCTGCTACACCGTGCGCTCCAGTCGGGCCCCAGGCACGCCCGCTCTGGCCCCGGCCTCGCCCTGAGTGCTCCGCGGCCCCCTCCGTCCTCTGCGTCCAGGCCTCGTCCCTCCAGAGCCGGCCTCTGATCCGCCAGCAGCCGCAGGCTCTCCTTGGGTCTGCTGCCTGGCGTGGCCTCGTTCCCTGCCTCGGTTTAGTGCTTTGTCACGTGCCTGGGGTCAGAACCAGGTTGCTGAGGGTGCAGGTTGTGTCTTTCTCGTCTGTCTTCCCCCTCAGTGTTTCCTTCATAATTTAACTCAGTAACGTTCAGTACTGTTTTAAGAAAGAATTAGCTACAAGTGGGCATTGGACTGTTCTGGAAGTTTCCTTGGTAAGTGGAGGCATTGTTGCTCAGGCCGCAGAGTGACCTATTCGTGTGACTGGGCCGGTGGTGAAGGACTGGGACTGACCCGTCTCCGGCAGGCCAGGCCCCTGTGTCCGCCCCGCTGTGCGGGGTCGGCTCCGGGAGGACACAGTGGCCTCACCCTGCTCACCATGAGTGGAGTCGGTTCGGGGTCCGCGGTTCATGGCGCATTTTTGGGTTTGCCCAGCAAGTGTCTCCACCAAGACCAAGAGTCTGGAAAATCGACAGAGAAAGACACTCATGGCGGGGAAAAATAGACCCTGTGGGTCTCCCTTTTGCTTTCTTTTTGGTCTCAACTTTGAAAAGCAATGCTTGTGCTGAGGTTTTTGAAAATACAAATATGTAGTAGGTAGAACGGGAAGTTCCTGTGCAGTCGGCGGGCAGCTCGGTATTAGTTTCGGCGTGCTTCCCCGGACTTCTGCGTGTGCGCAGTCGGAAAATGTGCCCATGAAGATGTCCGCACACCTGTGTGTGTGAGTTTTTCTTCCGTTTTAAAAAAATTGGTCGTATCATACAAAATATTCTGTAATTTGGTTTTTTCATTTAGCGTGTTAGAGACATCTCTTTGTTTTTCCCTAGGGCTACGAGTAGATAAAAACACTCCATGATTTAACAGCCTAGGAGTAGTCCTTCGTACGAGTACACTGCGATTTTGCTCGTCTGTCTCCTTATTACTAGATTATTCAGGTTTTTTCCAGGTTTCACTCGGCATTTCCAATTTTTGGTGTTGCCATGAACCAGAAATAACTCTAGTTAAAGGAGTATATGTTTTTTGATAACTTAGGTGAGAATTGTGGGGTCAAAGGGTATGTGCGTTTTATTTTAAAAGTGGGGCAGTGCTAGTGAATGTCTCTGCCAGCAGTGGGGGCTGCCTCTTTCTTTAACTCTCGCTTGACTCTGAGCGTTTTTAAACGTTGCCTCTTCCGTAGAAGGAAAGTTCCCCTGAATTTATCTGCTTTTCTCCACGGTAAAGCTTTCGTTTGCATTTCTTCACAGATTGGACGGCTTCTGAAAATCGGCCATCTATATTTTCTCAATCCCCTTTTCATACCCCTTGCCCATTTTTCTGCTGGGTGGTTTGTCTTGCTGACTTTCGAGGGCTCTCTGTGTGCAATGTCACAGTTGTGCCCAGTCCCGCGTGACTTACCTTGTTTGTGGTGATTTGGTCGTTAGTTTTGATCTGTAATACAGGCAGTGCTGTCAACCTGTAGTGTGTGGTTTGTGGATTTTATGTTACGTTTTGAAAGGCTCTCCTCTGCTTGGAGATTATGAGGAGTATCCCGCTTTGTGTGGTAACTCTGAAGGTGTTATGTTTGCGTGTGGCTGTAACTCATTTGGAATGTTTTTGCGCGTGGTGTGAGTTCGGTGGAGACGGGGGCGTGGAGCATCTCAGCAAGATCCCTGCTGCCCTTTCCCAGTTTCACTCTCCCCGCCCCTCGCCAGAAAAACGAAAGTGATGACTTTCACCATCGTTTGGTTTTGCTTGTTCTAGAACTTCGTGTGAAATGAAACCATTCAGTACTGACTGGTGTGTGTGTTTCCTTAGGCTTGGTGTAATTAGCCTGTTCTGCAGCTTTACAGCGTGTTTGACCCCTGATAGGGCGAGTTTGCAAGTCCGCTGAATTGTTTCCAACGGCTTTACTAGATTTTGTCCAGATTTTAACTGAAAATAGGGATCTTCCGACCTGTTGATGAGCAAAGTCAGAACGGTTTGAAGTCGGCATACCTGGCTGTTTCCATCAGAAGGCTGGAAAGTATGTCTCAGATAGTCTCAGCGCTGTCTTGTATTCGTGACGTTGCCGTTTTTGAAGAGTCCAGACTCCTTATTCTGAAGGCTGTTTTTCACTTTGGGTTTTATTGTGTTTTTTGTTTTTCTCATGATTAGCTTCAAATTATACGCTTTTGTCAGTAATACCACGAGAGGGGTTTGTCTGCTCGGCATCCGCTGTAGGGCACATGCTGTGCCTTTGCGTAACTGACTCAGAGTGGCGCTGGTCAGGTTTCTCCACTGGAAAGTTCCTCTCGCACCCTCTGTAATTGTATCTATGGGGAAGAGACTGTGAGACTGACATAAATATCCTGTTCCTCCTCCGCTGGTTTCAGCATCCACGGATTCTTGTCCGGTGGTGAGGTGACTTTCTAGATGTTGTCATTCCCCCACGTTGATGAGCTGGTTTTCTACCCTAGGAGGTAGCTTAACCTTCCCCCATTTATCTGCGTGAATTTAGAGATTCTTATTTTATTCAGTGGGTGATAAGCCTTTATGAGAGTGATTTTTTGTGATGTTCGGGTTATCCCAGTGAGAGCCCTCCATGCTGGCTCCCGTCTCTTTCTGACATGTCCATGTCATTCTCTGAGTACTTCCTTCCTTTTTGGTGCAAGGATGACTTCCAGTCTCTCCTACTTCCCCCCGCCCCCAAATCAGCCATTTCTTCCAGGCGCCCTTGTTCCGTTTCGCGGAGAGCAGCACTCTCTGCTACTGGGATGGCACCTCCTCCTAAGCCAGTGCTTGCTTCATGAGGTCTCTGGGGCAGAATATGCCTCGGGAAATTAAACACTGGTAAAGCAGTCAGAAATAGGCCAGTGACAGCTGAAGAAATGTGAAAAGATAAAGGCTTGGCGGATATGAACAGTACACCTGCTAACCTCGCTAGTTAAAATTGTTTATCAGGGGCCGGCCCCGTGGCCGAGTGGTTAAATTCGCGCACTCCGCTGCTGCGGCCCAGGGTTTGGATCCTGGGCACGGACGTGGCACCGCTCGTCAGGCCACGTTGAGGCGGCGTCCCACATCCCACAACTAGAAGGACTGGCAACTAAAATATATAACTATGTACTGTGGCAACAGTTGTTAGCCCAGATGCCAATCTTTAAAAAAAAGGAAAAAAAATTGTTTATCACTTGATTCTCTTGGATTTTTGAGGTGGCAGGGACATTCTCTGCAAGTCAGAGACCTAAGCAAAATGTCGCCAGGTGGACGTAAAAAATATACATGTGGTATTCTTAAATAGTAAATTAAAAGGAAATATTCAAGGCTGATTTTGAGAAAGATTTCCTAGGTGTGATGACTTCATATCAGAAAGTTATCAGTTCCCCCCAAAGTAATCTAAAAAGAAACTTGTTCTAAAGTTAATTTAAAAAGGAAATGGCCAAGAATAGCTGGAATTTTGGAAAACCAGTGATGTCGGCTTGCTCTAATTTTAAGGGTAGGATATTGGAAACAGCGGAACGTTTGAGGATTTGTTTGTTTTTAAAGGTACCACTAAAGATTTTTCAGTAAACCATGTTGGAACCGTTGGCTGTCTATCTGATGTAGGAAAAGGCTCTGTTTTCATGGCCTTCCATGCAAAAGAGAAATTCTGCTAGGAGAGTACTTTTAAAATAGAGTGATGGGGCCGGCCCCGTGGCCGAGTGGTTAAGTTTGTGCGCTCTGCTGCAGGCGGCCCAGTGTTTCATTGGTTCGGATCCTGGGCGCGGACATGGCACCACTCATCAAACCACGCTGAGGCAGCATCCCACATGCCACCACTAGAAGGACCCAGAACGAAGAATATACAATTATGTACTGGGGGCTTTGGGGAGAAAAAGGAAAAAAAAATTTTAAAAAACCTTTAAAAAAAACTAAAATAAAAGAGTGATAAGGAAAACCTAAATGAGACTAAACTGAGAACTATAAGGAGAAAGAAATTTAGCTACATGGAAGGTGTAAACCTTCTAAGAAGACACTATAAACACTTAAGACGCATAGCAAACCGGGGGAAAATACTACAGCGTGTGAGTGTCCAGGAAGCAGTAAGCGTTCCTACGGATCAATACGGAAAATAGACAGTCCAGGTGACAAAGAGCGGGGACTATGAACAGGCAGTTCACAGATAAAAGAAAAACCAAACATGACCTGTGTGCAAGAAAGATTCCCTCGCTAATAATTAAGGAAAGCAAATAAAAATGAGATGGCGTTTTTGCCTGTGATACTGGTGAGAATTTGCGTAGCTCTTAGTACCCCACGTGGCACGGATGTGAGGGGGTGGGCGGTTGCGGAGATGGTGAGTGTGTCCAGCCTCGGGGGTCACTCAACTAGGGACGTCCATCGTGTGCGATGAGGAGGAGGCGGCCCCGTGTGCGCTCATGCGCTGTGTAACGATGTCTCGATCCGTGGTGGACTGCGTGTGCGCCGGGGTCCCGTCACATTGTATGGCCCAGGTGCGTGGTAGGCTGTGTCACCTAGGTGTGTAAGCACACTCGACGGTTGCACAACGAAACTGCCTGGCACGCTTCTCAGAACACATTTCCATCACTAGGCAGCACGTGACTGGAGAGTGCAGGCAAGTCCCAGCCTGTGATTGGGGAACAGCGGCACGTCGCAGCAGGTGCACATGCTGTGACCCCGTTACACGGCAGGTTTCTTCCCGTTTGTGGAATGTATGTATATAAATGCCCGAGGAAACCTTTGGAAGAACCACCCAGCTCATAGCAATGCCTACCTCTCACAGGTACCGTGGGAAGAAGGGAGATGGGCTTTTTTTACGTGTTTATGAGGGTGAAGCCATTCGTGAAATAAAACTTAGAGTAAAATGAGTTTGACTTTTAGCAAGTGTATTTGGACAATTTTGTGAATCATTTGTGTAGTGATGAAATTTAACAAAGTAATGACCTACCCATGCGTGGGCCGCCGGGGAGAAGCAGAAGCGGGGAGGTGGCCTGAGACAGAGGGCTGAGGCGGAGGCTTCGCGGGGAGGAGACAGGCTTGCAGCAGCAGGAGCAAGCGCTGCCCGGGGTCGGGGGCTGCTGCCGACTCCTGGTGCTGGAGCCGACGGCGCTTCAGTGTGTGCCCGAGAGGGGGTGGGAGTTCTCATTCACGTACTTTCTCATCTCTGGAGGGTAGGGTGTCTCTCCCCAGTAAGGATGGTTGGTTAGCATCCCGGCCGGGGCTGTGCTTTCTGTATTGAAGGCCAGATGTTCTTAAGACCTCATGTTTTCTTGACGTTTCTGATCGTTTCTTGCCTGGAGGGGCCGCCCCGAAGAGCTTTGGGCTGCGCTGTGTCTGTGCTGCTGCTCGGGAGAGAAGTGGGCTGGAAGGTGGGCCCCTGGCTCTGCTGGCTGGGCTCTGGGCCTTTCTTGTGAGGGGGGATTCCCTGTGAGGGCTGGCAGCTTGTGGTAACCTCCTGAGGTCTTCCCTAGAAGCTGGAACAGCATGGGACCGAAACCAGCGCGCACATTTGGAGGGCTAGCAGCTTCAGCGAGTATGATCTATGTGGGGGATTCTGCTGCTGCGTCTCCCTGGCGTGTTTACAGAGCGCGCTGGGTCGACTCCCAGAGGGTTTGGAAGCCCAAAGCACGTTTTGCCGTAGGAATGTTGTGCTCTGGCAGTGGGTTTCCCGGCCCACAGCACGGCGATTTGCACACAGTGCACGGAATTCTAGTGTTGGCGTGACGATGCCCTGTGTTCCTCAGTCAGACGTTCCTGAAAACCCGAATGAAACGAGAATGTGGAAAAGTCTCGCAACGCGCGGTGTAAGGAAATTCGTACTCTGAGAGGGGGTGTTTTAAAGCCTCAGTTGTGATATAAGTTAGATTTGGGATTTTTGGTTTTTGCTTTTTTTGTTGTTCTCAATGTTACACATTTCATAAAGTTAGAGACTAAATCATTCAACAAGGGAAATTAACGTCTGGCTCCCTTACGCAACAGAAGCAGCACTTAGTGGCCTTGAGGAACTGGCTGCACGTGGGCAGACGCCTGCAGTGCTCGCGAGTGCGTGGCTGGTCAGCGGCGCTGCCCGTGTCCTGGTGAGCCGAGCGCCACCATGTGCTTGGGAGCCGTGGCCGCTGTGGCCCTGGCAGCAGCTGCAAGGCGCATCCTGACGGCACCGCGCTCTGCTCGAGGCCTGCCCGCCACGCGGTCCTGCTCTGGCTCATGCGCGTGCTCACGCTCCTCACGCTGGAAGGAGGCGAGCCTGCTCTCGAGACCCCACGTTTCATTTCTGCCGTGCCTCTTCTCCATTTTACTTTTAGCTTTGTCATCCTTGTTATCATTATTTACATTTTTCTGTATTTTACTCATGTTAGCGTTAGTATAAAAAATAAGGCCGGTGACCCATATACACTGCTCTCGGGATGAAAGTGCCAGCAGGCCTGCCCCCTGAGCTGTCGGCTCCAGAACAGGTCGTGACTGTTAGAAAATAACAACAGTGAGGACAGTTCAGAGGGTGGGTGAGGGGAGTTAAGGGAAGTGGTTTCCTCATTTTTCAAAGCGCAGAGTCAGTTACCTAAAAGGTGAAATTTGAGCCTAAAAATGTGTCCAGCCTCTTAATGTTCATTTTTTCTTACCCTTAAATTACTGACCTCAGGTGAAGAAACACCTGAAGTTAAGCCACTCCTTCCAGGTCACTTTGTTTTCTTTTTCGAGTTAATCTCGATACTTCATATTTTTTAAAATGTTATAATGCCACATAATTAAAACTGGAACAAGAATAACCGACGAGTGGGAGAGAATGGAGAGGTTAACTAGTCCCAGGCGGACATGAGACTGTCACGGTGAGTGGGACCCACATTCAGATCGTGCGCAGAAAAGCTTAGTAGCTGGCGTTGGGAAAGCAGTTTCCCAGCGGGACAGCCGTTTGGAAGAGTCTCAGCACAACGCTGAAAAGAGGTGAATGTTAAAATGAAAACCAAAAGAGAACGAAGTACAGGTGGAAACGTGTGTGGTCTTAGCGTGGAGAAGGGCATTTAAACGTGAAGGCAAAGAAAAAGAAAACATCGTTTACACAGAAAAACCAACTCATGGTTTTGGCTACATGAAAGTGAAATTTACCCAAAACCCGTAAGTAAAATTAAGAGATTGGCGAAGAACTGGGAGAAAAGATGCATGGTGTCTATGACACGCAAATAAAAAACGAGGAGAAATGGAACAGAAGTTTTTAAATAGAGAAAAGATATAAATGAGAAATTTTTACAAAGCTACAAATGATCAACAACCAAAAATTGAGCCTAAGCAGCAATCAGATAAGTTTCTGCTGAAACAAGTAGTCCTTTTTGCCTAGCACATTGGCAGAGGCGAAGAAAAATAGCTTATTGTAACAGAGATTCAGAAAGGTTGGCACTTTCATTCACTTTTGGTGGAACTGTGTGAATGGGAACAGCCTTGCTCTGGGGCATCTTGATAATATGTGGGGGCTTTTTTTCTTTTTAATCAAAGTCTTAAAAATGTATGTACTTTTGGGGCCAGCCGGGTGGTGCGGCAGTTAAGTTTGCACGTTCTGCTTCAGGGGCCCGGGGTTCACCGGTTCAGATCCCCTGGGTGGGCCTATGCACCACTTGGCAGGCCGTGCTGTGGCAGCGTCCTACATAGAGGGTAGAGGAAGATGGGCATTGATGTGAGCTCAGGGCCAGTCTTCCTCAGAAGAAAGAGAGGATTGGTGCCAGATGTTAGCTCAGGGCTAATCTTTCTCAAAGAAAAATACGTACTCTTTGTCTTGGGGATGCTCTTTCTAGAAATGTGTCCTAAAATGATAATTGCCTGTGTGCAAAGAATTACCAAGATGTTCCTCTTTATAAGCATTTCCTTCCATTTCCAGCCGTAGTCAGATCGCTGATAGTATCTCCAGATAGTGCTGTTAATAGAGACGTCTGTGTACAGTGTGTGAAGTGGGAAGACCATGGGGTGAGAGCACAGTGCCGTTTCTGTAAGCATCGAATGTGTGTATATGCAGCAAAATATGGGAAGGTATCTAGATGTAAATATATCATAACACGGGGGCTGACTCTAGGTGGTGGTTATAAATGGCTTTTATTTTCTCTTTGCTCATTTGTGTTTTGCCTTGTGTGATTGTTTCTGTGGGGAGACTTGCTCCATGTGCCTTACCTGGCAGGCAGCGCGTCTGTGTGAGAGTCTTCTCCCACAGCCGGAGCCACGTGGCGCACAGGCCAGGCCTGGAAACGGTTCCCCTCTCCCTCGGCCTTGCTGCGGCCTCCCTTGCCGCGCCCGTACTTGCACGGCCGGGTGGAAAGGACAGAACCCCTGCTGCTTGGGGCGGGAGGGCCGGCTTTGTCCACAGTGGCCTTAGCGTTCCTGGAGTGCAGTGGCCCTGAACTGGGGGTGCCGTGGGTGTGGTAGGTGTCCCCTTCAGTGGTGCTTGGGGCCTGTACAGGTCACAGTTACCGCTTCTGGAAACGCCTATCCTTGTTCTCATGCCGGAAACGATTGTCTCTTCAGGGCGTAAACCAGAGGAAGAGGGTGTGGAGGACAACGGGCTGGAGGAAAATTCTGGGGACGGCCAGGTACGTGCAGCCTCAGCGAGCGCGCGTGGCGGGTGGGCCGCTGGCAGGCCGGTGATGGTTGCGTTTCGTTGTGCGGCAGGAGGATGTTGAAACGAGCTTGGAGAACTTGCAGGACATCGACATGATGGACATCAGCGTGCTGGACGAGGCGGAGATCGATAACGGCAGCGTTGCCGACTGCGTGGAGGACGACGAGGCCGACACCCTCCCGGAGTCCCTGGCCGACGGCCGAGAGCCGGGCGAGGGGGAGATGAAGGAGCTGCCCGAGCCGCTGCCGGAGCCCGCTGTAGGTAACTCGGCCGCGCCCTGCGGCGGCGGTTCCTCGCGCACCGCGTGACACAGTGCCAGGCGGTGGGCTGATGGCTGAATGTTTGCGTGCGGGTCAGACAATGCTGAGAACACGCTTTGCTTCGTTGGAACGGGGTGGCTCGTGCTGCCCTCTGTGCGATGCAGCAGTGGACATTTCGGGGGCGCTGGTCAAGCCCTTCGTGTCCCAGGAGGTTGGGCTGAGCTGCTGGGGCTGGAATGCCTTGGAAGGACCGAGACACACAGAGATTGAGGTTGGTCTTTTCCTGGTCAGAGCCAATCGGGACCCTCCCAGCAGGCAGCCTCCGGCCCTAAGCTTTGACGTCGTTTCAGATGGTACTGCAGTCAGAAAGGGTGTTGCTTATCGACCCGTTTGCCAGGCGTCGGGCAGCACGTCTGTGATGCTTTTAACAGCAGTGTGACAGCTCGGTGCTGTTGTGCCCATTCTCCAGTTGAGGACGCTGGGCAGGAAAGAGGTGAAGAAAGATCTGCAGGCAGCACACAGCTCGGAAGACAGTGAGAATTGAGAGCAGGCTGATCGAGGCCGTGGACTTAACCGTGCCATCCATTCGTTAGATGATCTCGTTTCTGTGCGGCTGCGCGTTTGTCAGGGAGACAGGCAAGGCAGTGAGGGGGCCGCCCCGTGGCCGAAGGGTTAAGTTCGCACTCCGCTTCTGCGGCCCAGGGTTTCACCGGTTCGGATCCCGGGCGTGGACATGGCACCGCTCATCAGGCCGTATTGAGGCGGCATCCCACATGCCGCAAGCAGTAGGACCACAGCTACAGCATACAGCTGTGTACTGTGGGGCTTTGGGGAGAAGAAGGGGGAAAAATTGGTAACAGATGTTAGCGCAGATGCCAATCTTTAAAAAAAAAAAAGGAAGGAAGACTAGTCAGTGAAGATGAGCGGCGTGCGGCGTTGCTGTCGGATCCTGGGTGCTGGGTGCTGGGGGGCGCCAGTCCTCATGGAGGCCCTGTTTGCCCAGCTGGGCCGCACAGTGTTCTTGCGTTTTCTCTGGGAACTGACGCTCAGGATCCTCAGAGGGAGCAGGTCGTCATCTTTGAGTGAGCGGGGCTGGTTTTGAGAAGTAGCTGAGAGTCGTTTTGACACAGATGGGGTATGTGATGGTTTAGGTTTCGATGAGTTATTCATTGGCTTCCTGAAAAGTCGCACCAGAACATGGGAGCTGTGACTGGAAGTACACCCCCTTCCTTAGCTGCTGGTTTCTCTTCAAGGCTTTTTCCCCCTCTGATTAGAAAATAATACAAATGGTAGCAAAAGCCTGGAAACATCCTGAATATCTATCAATAATGGTTAAGTAACTATGACTTAGTAGGCATAATGTCAGTTAAGAGTTAAGAGCATTGACTAGAGGCCTGCCACTTAACTTGCTGTGTGACTTTGGGCACGTTACTTAACCTCTCTGGACCTCATTTGTAAAAATAGTAAGTTTGGAGAGGATTAAATAGATGAATATTCATCACTAGCTTAGAGCAAAAGTCATCGCCCTGGCCAAAGCTTTACCGGAACACAGCCACACGAATCTGACAGTTGTCTGCGGCTGACTTGTCGCCACAGCAGCAGAGTAGAATACCTGTGACAGACCTTCTGGCCTGCCCAGCCTGAAGGAGCCCGTCTCTGGCTCTCGATGGCAGTGGCTGGCTGACCCTGGCTCAGAGCGCTGCCTGGCGCATCGCAGGCCCTGCGGGGCTGTTGCTGCCATTACCGCGAGGCCTGCCGTTCCTGCCAGGAGTACGGTTACTGCTGCTGCGTAACCGTCCCGGAGAAGCGAGGAGACGCACAGGACCCGAACGGGCTCCGGGGCCGTGCACAGGGGAGGGAGGTGTCCTCGACACACGCGTGTGCGCCCTGAGCGTGCACGGAACGTGTGGAGTGCTCGATCGGGGAGGAAGGCGTGCTGGTCTGCTGTCAAGTGACGGCAGTAACGGCGCATGCTCGGCGTGCAGTATTTGAGAAACACACCCCCTCCGGAACAGTGTAGTAATGTTCAGGGCTTTGTGGCAAACGGTCACAGTTATTTTGGGTCATAAACGGTTTTCTGGACCTCTCAGAGTGGAAGCTCCGCACACCAGTGCCTCTTCCACCGCAGAGGGCGTGGATGGCTCGCCCCCACACTCGAGTTTGGAAGTCGATGGCGCCGGGAGGAGGGTTCTCAGAGATGCCAGTCCGGTCTGGGCGGCGGCCCGCTCAGGGGCAGCGGTAGCATCCGGGCTGTGGGCAGGGATGGCGGCCACGAAGATTGGAGAACCCCTCCGCAGCCTGACTCTGGCCGCTGGGCCCCAAGGAGTGGTCCCCACCCCGTGCTCGGTCTGCTTGGCCCGGCTGTGGGGCGCCCGCTTGTGGTCTGTCTCCTGCTGGGCGGAGACGTTTTTCGTGGTTGCCTTGCCTCCTGAAGCCCACGCTGCTGCCGTTCTCGCGGGTGCCCTGCTCTGTCTGCAGGTGCGCCTTGACGTACAGCGTGCCCCTCGCTCAGCATGCAATCGCACTGTTTGGAATGTTGTCATAAGTGAATTTTCATGGCTGTTCCTTGTCACCGTATGCAAGTACCGTCACGTTCCCTTCCTGTTGCCGTGGTAACACTGTTCTCCACTTATTTTGCAGGTAGAGGACAAGGAAACTGTTAACAATTTAGATACTTCATCGTCTGACTTCACTATATTGCAGGTAAATTGTTGTGTCTCAATCATGTTAGAGTCCAGGGGTAGACTGCGTATCTGGAAACCGCTTCTGACATTGTGCGGCCCCCCCACCTGGAAGCCGCTGCCAGGTTGGTTTACTCCGCGGCCCCGTTGAGAGGGATCTTCCTGTCCACTCCGCCAGGTGGAGCGCGCCTGTGGCGTCTCGGCCTCCCCGGGCGCCGCAGCTCAGCTGCAGCCGCGAGCAGGGCGGCGGGGAGCACCTCTCGTCAGTTCTGGGTGGCATCCTCTGCAGAAGGGCGATTAGATGGGACAGTGGGGGCAGGGCGCCTCTACCCAGACAGCTGGATGGGGCAGAGACAAGGGTGCGGGGCGGGGGCCCAGCGCAGTGACAGAACGGCTGGGGCCTCTCGGGGGTTCTGCCCTGGCCTTGGAAGTTCTTCCCGCAGAGGGTGCAGAGGTTTCTTTTGATGACTGTCTCGTCTTGGCTGTTCCGTTGCCATGGGTGGATGTTAACTCTTAGTGGGATGTGGACTAACGCTCAGGTACGAGCTGCCCAAATGTGGGTCTTGAGTTCCCTTTGAAGGTTTCTGCCGGCCTCCTTAGGTGTGAGCTGTTGGAATAAACCAGCTTGGGTGGCTGTCTCATCTTCCTCGGAAAGTGTTGTGAGGAGATGGGAATACAGTCAGCTTAGGCCGGTCTCGCTTTGTTTTCAGTAACGTCACCTGTGTTGCTTAGTTAGCAGGCCCCGTGCAGGCAGGATTTCCAGTGGCTCCTGCCGGGCAGGGACACGGTTGATTACCGGCAAGCCAGAGCCCCAGCCTCGAGCAGCCTGCAAACGTTAGGAGAGCTTGCCGGAGCTCAGCTCACCGTGAGGGCTGATGTCTCTTTCCCACGTGAGGTGACACAAGGCCATTCCCGACTCAGAAGGGAGAGCAGGAGCCGAGGCTTGGCATTTTCTCGAATGTCTTTCTAGGTCAAAGACTCCACGTTGACATGGAAAATACATAACCACTCCTGGAGACAAATAGGAATATATTGGTTTCTCTCTGGGGAAAGTTAAGCAGAGAATTGTTCTGCCTGCAATGATCCTTTCCTTTAGTCAGAGAATCTTAATTCTCAGCTCGTATGTCACATGAAAAAAAAATGATTACAAATGAAACTGTAGGGAAAGTGAGCAGTTTCCGAGGGTTTCCCACAGCGGCAGGTCCGTGCCCAGTGGCAGGCCAGGCTGCTCCCGTCCGTTTACGGGTGTACGTTAAGCAGCTGTGGCGCGAGTTGTGGCTACAGAGATGGATGAGAAGAAAGGATGGCCTCCACCCTCACAGGGCTCATCTTCCCCACGCACACGGTGCCGGGAGAGGCCTGGACCGATGCGGGCTCCCAGTCACGCAGCCTTTGCTGACATCTTAGCTCTGCTGTGTGTCCTCGAGCAAGTCAGTCAGCCACCCTGTGCCAGTCTCCTAACCTGCGAAAAGAAGGGTGACACTAATAGCACTAACTTGCTAGGGCTGTGTGATTAATATATTTATACGTAAGGTGCTTAAATCTGTGCCTAGAACCTCGTCAGCGCCCACCAGTGTGGGCTGGAATTCCAGAAGAATGTGTCTTGAGCAGAGGGAGCCTAGGGCCGGGGACCACAGATTGAGAGAGGCCCTTCCTCAGTGGGGCAGCCACCGGAGCCATGAGGAGAAGCCTTTCTATGAGGAAACAGGCCCTGAGCCAAATACTGAGACTCTGGAGGGCAGGGTCCTGATGGGCCTGTGGGGGAGGAGGTGGCGGGGCCCGCTGCTGAAAGCCTTAGGCCACCGGGGGCCGAGTGCTCACCATGGCAGCAAAGTGCACTCACGGCCATGGGGGCAGTAAAACCAGACGTCCTGCTAGGCGAGGAACAGCGTGATCTGAATTGACAGGCCCTCCAGGAGAGGGCGTGAGGGACCTTTGGGAGTTTAGAGCTGGCCTAGTGGGGCCACTGACGGGAAGGGAGGAGGAAGAGGACTGTGTCATCCTGGGGAGCACAGCTGGGCAAGGATGGCATGACCACGCCAACAGGGACAGGGGCCGCACCACCAGTGCCCATGTCCCCTCAGGCTCTTGAGTTTTCAGAAACTACATGAGTTACAGGATAAAACGATTGTCTGATGTGTAAGTAGAAAGATGAGAGCACGTCTCCCCTTGCGTGTAAGAGTTCAGTCTAGAGGAACAGACAAGCATGTGATCCGTTCATCGCCATGGAAGGGATGGCGTGGCCAGGCTGGGGACAGCAAAACTGGAGGCGAGGCCCAGGCCCTGGAGAGTAGCCTGGAATGCGGGGCCTGGGCCCGGGTGCCCGAGGCGGATGCCGGCCTGCGGGCTCTTCCCTCAAACTGGCAGGGCCTCCGCCTGTTGCCTTTGAGTGTCCGGGTCTGCCTTTGAAACGCTCCCTTTCTAGTCATTGCAGTTCTTAGTGTTACTAACCCGTAGGTGTCATGGGTCTGGCACGGTCTCACTTCTGCTTTTCGTTGCAGGAACTTGAGGAGCCCTCCTTGGAGCCAGGTACTGTTACATGAAAACCTTAGCAGCGGGGTTTGAACCATCCTAGTTCCCACCTTCTCTGATTTGAAGCCTTTAATTTTAAAAAGTTGCCTTACTGTAGTGTTCGTTGTTCTAAAGGTTTACGATCCAAAACATCCAGGATCATAGAGATTGGAAACCCAGCCATATCACCAGATCTGTGAAAGTGGCCAATTCGCAGTTTGCAAAATGAAACTCTCGTGCCTGTTTCAGTGGAAACGGCACTCAAACGTCCGCAGAGTGAGTGTGCACGCCTCTTGAGAGCCGGCACCTCCCACGCAGCAGATCTTGTGATATCGGGCGGTATCTAGCTTGGTGGTGTTGAATCAGGCAGCGCAGGTAGCGGTAGGGAGACGCCCGTGAAACACTGAGACGGAACTGGATTCCGGAAGAGGAAAGAGTGTCTTCACGAGAATTCCAAACCAATGCTATTCACTGTCTGGACTGCAAATATCTCAGAGCACCGAAGGAAGAGAGTCTGGTTTTCATGTTGGACTGTTCTGTTAAAAGAAATGCAAAGAAATTTGGAAATTGAGCTGTCAGTGAATGGTGATACGTTCAGTTAAGCAACTTGGACTTTGGAAGCTAAATTTGGAAGAGTCATGTGTAAACGACGACAGAATGAAGACTGTCAAGAAGCAGCCAGAAGGTTGGGGGTTAACTCTCGGGGATGCTTTTCTCTTCCCTGTAGCGTAGAGGCTTGCCTAGCGGTGGTCGCAGCGCAGGTAGTGTACCCGGTGTGAGTGTGTGTCCCCGCGGGTTTTCCAATCTCTGTGTAGCTAGCTCTTCTCTTCGTGTTAGTGTGGCCGCCGTGCCCGTGCCGCATTTGTGATTGCTTTATTTCCCTGGTAATTAAACCTTGTGCCATTCTATTCCTGTTAAATCCGTAGAAAATGAGAAAATACTCGACATTTTGGGGGAAACTTGTAAATCTGAGCCAGTAAAAGAAGAAGGTCCCGAGCTGGAGCAGCCATTTGCCCAGGATACAAGTAGCGTGGGGCCAGACAGAAAGCTTGCGGAGGAAGAGGACCTTTTTGGCAGCGGCCACCCGGAGGAGGGTGCTTTAGATGTGGCCGGCGAGTCCCCGGGCCAGGCTCAGGCGAGCCAGGCAGACAGCCTGTTAGCGGTAGTGAAAAGGGAGCCGGCGGAGGAGCCGGGCGCTGGCGCGCGGACGGACTGCGAGCCTGTAGGGCTAGAGCAGCGAGCGGAGCAGAGCAGGGGAGCCTGCGAGCCCGCGGGAGCCTGTAGCGAGGAGGCCGCGGAAGCGCCCCCGGAAGCCTCGAGCCCCGAGCCCGGGGATAGCCACGAAGACGGGCCGAAGCTTGCTTTTGAAGCTTGTAATGAAGTCCCTCCGGCTCCTAAAGAGTCCTCAGCCAGTGAGGGCGCTGATCAGAAAATGAGGTTTGTTTTTTCTCAGTTTTAGACCAGACGCTATCTCCTTTTCATGGGTCGTTTAATGACACGCATAAGCTGTTGTCCTGCCATTGGCCAGCCAGACTGATGACACTAGTTTACTGCTAAAGAATGTTTGATTTCTCTTTGTTTATTTTAAGCTGATTACATAATCTTTTTTCTTTTCTCAACCTATCATGGTTGTTTTCTTTAATTCTTCCTAATTATCTTTAGCCCAGCAGAATTAATTAACTCCTGTGGGTCTGAGATCTTATGGTTAGGTCAGATTTCCAATGCCAGTTTGTCGGGGTGTCATTTTTTCAGAACTAAATTTCGGGTAGGTATGCAACCTCAGCACGTGTTTGATAATTTTGAGTTTGTTTCCTCTCTGCTGCTTCCTCCTGGAGTGACATTATCTTTTGTCTCTAGTTCTGTCGAAGATGACTCGGACACAAAGAGGCTTTCCAAAGAGGAAAAGGGTAGGTCACTGCAGCCACCCCCGTCCCCTGGGGCGCATTCGGCCTCGGCAGCGGCCGGGCAGCTGTCTCCTTCGCCCAGATCGGCCTGTGAGCTTTCACGAGCCTTTCTCTGCCCTCTGCGAGGGCTCTGCGGGCCCTGGGTCCTGGGGAGAAGCCCGTCCCCGAGTCCGTGCATCGGCCTGGTGCGGACGTTGCTTTGGCCAGAGCACTTGAGCCCAGCAAGCCGGCCTGACCCTCCTGTTATTTGCAGGTCTCTTGGCCTCAGTGACACTTGCAAATGGAGAAAGGCTTCTGGTTTCAGATATCCTGGGGTTGTCTGGTATTCCAGATTTACCCACAGCTTAACCTTTTACTAAAATGACTAATTGAGACACTGCTGGCCGTCGTGAGGACAGCCGGCCTGGCCCCCACCCCACTGGCTTTGGATGCTGCTGGCATCTGGGAACAAGGCGGGCAGGCGTCTGGTCTGGAATGGCCTTCCCCTGTAGGAGTCAGGGTCTTGTGGGTGTCGTGTTTTTGATGAGAACTTTCGTTTGAAATAGGTCGTAGCAGTTGTGGTAGAAATTTCTGGGTTAGTGGACTTTCTTCTACCACCAGAGCTACAGATTTGAAGAACCTGTTCAGCAAATACGGGAAGGTAAGACGGGGGCTCCCTGGAGAGGGGGCTCGAACGCCGCTGGCGTGCGGCCTGGGCGTGCAGGCCGTGCTCCCCGCTCGTGCGTGCTTTCACGCCGTGCTGTTGGAGCTCACCTTTGCTCATGGGCTGTGCAGGGTCTGCCCCTGCGTGGGTGGCGGTGAGAGGCCTGTGGAAGCTCCCAGGGCCACGTCTGCTTTATATTTGTCCCCCTGCCCCAGCCCCAAGGCACCACTTAGACTTGATAGGGTCTCCTGAGTGCATCTCTGGCTTCAGGACAGACCCTGGGAGGGCTGCAGGGCTGGCGGGAAAGGGCAGGGCCGGGATGTGCGCTTCCGTGAGACCGTGGTGATGACGGAGGGACACTGGTGAGGCTGGGGACAGGGGCTATGAACAGGGCCTCTGGCATCAGACCAGTGGGCAGCTGCCAGTCCTCGCTCTACTGCTCACGGTCGTGTGACCCAGGGCGTGCCACTCACCGTCTGGACGTCATCCCTGCGCCTGGGGCCCTCAGAGCTGCTGCCTCCTTGAGTGGTGTGTAGTCGTAACAGCATTGCTGCCCCTCGCTGGGCCCTCAGCTCACCCGCTTTCCCCCACAGCTGGGGCCGCCTCTCCTCGGCAGAACCTGCCCTGGCGCCCTCCTCACTCCCTCCCGTGCCCGCTGCAGTTCCCTGTTGGTTAGGGCACTTGTGTTGGCTTCCCTCCCTTCTCTGTCTCACCCTCCCCTCCTCCCTGGGCCTCTGGGACTCGCCTCCCAAGTAAACTCCTGCACCCGGGGTCTGTCCCTCAGAGCCAGCTTTGGGGCCAGCCAGAGGGAGAGCCAGCACGGCCCCTCCCTGGTCATAGGAAGGGTTCAGCAAGTCATGGTAGAGAAAACCAGCAGTATTTCCCTTGGTTATCGATGTCCAAGGACGGACAAGAGGAACACTGAGCACGACACAGTTACAGACGTGCCTGACAACTCCCTGGTCTCAGTCGTGCCCGGTGGCCCGTGGGTGCTTTCTGCAGGGAAGTGGCGCCCGGCGCCTGCAGGGGCTAGGGGGCTTGGGGGCTTACTGTGGGCTCAGTGGGGGACCTGGCCACTCGGAAGCCTTCCTTTGGGTCTCAGACCCCGTGTGGCACAGTGAGGATGCCTGTTGGTTCCTGTGGGACTCCTGCGCCATGGTGCCTTCAGCCTGCTGGCGTCAGGGATTAAGATGCTTCTCAAGGCCGCGCGTGGAGCGCTGGAGCACCTGAGCCATCCCAGTGGGGGTTGACACTGTCAACAGTGGGATGGGTCCTGCGTTCCAGTGCTCCTCATGAACCTGTGCTCAGGCCAGGCTGGAGCTGTAGACGTGCCCTCGGCTTTACTGCCCACGTGGCGTGCCTGTGTGTTCTGAACCGTTTCTTCACGAGCGCTCACGTTGAAGGAAGGCCAGGAGCCTCAGCCTTCCGATCCTCTCTTCTCTACCCCACACCTGCTGTCCTGGCCCTAGAGGGACCTGGGGGAGGGCCCTGGAGTGGTGGCCGCAAGACAGCAGCATCGCCCTCCCCTGTCCTCTTCTGCTGCATGTCGGGCACCTGGTGCCAGGGTTTCTCGTGCATCCTCTCCCCGGGAGGAGAGCACCGACCGGCACGTGGGCTGCGTCGGGGAGGGCGGCCTGCGCATCTCCAGCAGTGAACGCCGGGGTCCGGGTGCGGCTTCGTGTCTGAGCCATCGTGCGCTTTCCTTCGAGGTGGTGGGCGCCAAGGTCGTGACGAACGCCCGGAGTCCTGGGGCTCGCTGCTACGGCTTCGTCACCATGTCCACAGCAGAAGAGGCCACCAAGTGCATCAGCCACCTGCACAAAACAGAGCTCCACGGGAAGATGATCTCCGTGGAGAAAGTAAGGGCCGCCCGCTGTCTTCCGGGGGCCAGCCCGGCCCAGGAAGGAGGGGCTCCTTCCACTCGGCTCTCTTCTTTCAGGCGAAAAACGAACCTGCTGGCAAGAAAACCTCTGAGAAGAGAGACGGTGAGGGGAAAAAGGAGAAGTCCAGTAACAGTGACAGGTATGGCTCTTCCCCGAGGGGACTGTGGCCAAGGTGAGCCTCTGCTTTACCTCCCACCCTCCAGGCTCCCACAGGTCGGGAAGACCGCGAGGCCCCTCCCCCCCCCCTTATTTTTTGGCATTTGTCGGAAGATTTCACCGCTAGTAGCTCTCACTCCAGGCCCTCTTCCGGGGCGCTTGGGAAAAGCAGTGGTCGCGTTGCTGCCAGCCGAGGCAGCCTCCTCCCATGTGGTGCTCGGTGCCAGAGGCCGGTTGTGGTGGCGTTGCCCTCAGCATCCCGTGTAACACACTTGTGTGTCCTGGGGTGTTGTTTATAGATCTGCGAACCTGAAGAGGGAAGACAAAGCCGACAGAAAAGATGATGCTAAAAAGGGCGAAGACGGAAGTGGGGAAAAGAGTAAAGATCAGGATGATCAGAAGCCTGGCCCCTCGGAGCGCTCCCGGACCACCAAATCAGGTAAGCCGCCTGACGGGCATGGGAGGCGCACCTCCGCCTGGCCGCCATGGGCTGGCTTCTCCGTGGAGCTGAGTGTTTCTTTCTCGCGAGGTGTTGCTTGTTTCTGACCTTATACCCTTCCTCCTCCTTGCTGCAGGAAGTCGGGGAACCGAGCGCACAGTGGTGATGGATAAATCTAAGGGTGTGCCTGTCATCAGTGTCAAAACCTCGGGATCCAAGGAGAGGGTGCGTGCGCTTCCTAGCTGGGGTCTCCGGCAGCATCCTCATTTCTGTGTGTGTGTGTGTTTTAGAGAATTCTCGGGTGTAATTTGAGAACAATTCTGTGCCTTTTCGAAGTATAGGCATCTTGGACTTTAGAAACAGTCGAGACAGTTCAGGAGCTTTCCTCACCTGCCTTGGGCGTCTCCGCAGCTCTCCTTGCTGCATTCTGACCCCCGTGTGACCCACCCGCCTTTCCTGCCTCTCTAAGCCCTGTCCCCACCTTGGCCCCGTCCCAGACTCTGTCTCCTGGCAGAGGCTCCAAGGAACGCGGGATCCACAAAGTACCTGTCGCGGGTTCTTAGCGCTTCGCTCCGCCTGCCATCGGGCCCGCGCCTCTGTTGACATTCCTATGTTCCCCTTTTGACCACCTTCCAGCCTTGATAGCTGTGGGTCGAGGTCCCCAAGGCCACCCATGTTCCCCGATTCACCAGTAGGAGCGCTGGGCTCAGGCTGGGCTTGTCCTCCCAGCTAAGGTGGCCGCAGTGCTGCGAACACAGGCGGTCTGGGGGACCTGCGCAGGCTCCATTCTGTTCTCTCCCTCCCACGAGGGCTCCCACAGCAATGGAGATGCAGCAACACGTGGGCCGTGCTTCTGTCCAGGGAGCCCACTGGAGCCGCAGCGCCCCAGGTTTCTACCGGGGGCTGGTCACAGGGGCACCCTCTGCCGTGCGAGGAGCAAAATTCCTGACTCCCGGGGAAAGCAGGTGTTCAGTGTGTGCCATAGTTTGCGTGGTATGGGCACAGCGAACCACCCTTACCAGTTAGCTGCCTGCGGGGGCGCTGGGTGCCCAGTTCGAGGCGCCAGCCTCAGGCCTGCCGCACAGAGGGCAGACCATTGAGGCCGTTGAATGGTGGGGATCAGCTGCAAGCCCGCGTTTCACTTCCACAAGCTTTCGGTCTGCTTTGTGTTTGTGCAGACGTTTTAGTATGTTGTGACCTCTTAGTTTTATTTTATAAAAAGTGATTGGAAAATCGTAAAATGAAAGTGTAATTCAGGGGCTAACATGGGTAGATCTCATTAAGATACTGCAGTCACACACATCAGGAGTCCTCGGACACGCCGGAAGGGGCTGCGGCTGGGCGCCCGCTGCGTGTTTAATTCTGAAGGAAAGAACAGGGTTAAGGGATTTGTCTTGGGTGCAAAAGACAAAGGATAAAAAATACTTTTTTGATCTTATGAAAAGTTCTGAGGGGAATACTCATTTCCACCTTGACCTGCGGGAGTGTTCAGGGGTCATGTTTCAGCATTGAACGATGGTGACGGTCTGTGACTTTGAATCATAAGCCAAACACGGGGTCTCGCAGAGGGCGCCTTGTGGCCCCCAGTCCAGAGAGCGCCGGCCTTCGTTTCCAGTCTGCCCGTGGGGTGCTGGGACCCGGACGCACCTGGACCTGGTGTCGTTTCTCCTTTAACTGCTCGTTGTCCTTGGTGATCCAGGTCTCCAAGAGCCAGGACCGCAAGTCGGCCAGCAGAGAGAAGCGCTCCGTCGTGTCCTTCGACAAAGTCAAGGAGCCTCGCAAGTCGAGAGACTCGGAGTCGCGCAGGTGCGTCAGGGGCGGGCCCGGGGCCCTGGGGGTGCTCGGTGCGCAGGCTCGCTGCGCTCTGGCTGCGTCCTGGGGCTCGTTCCAGTGCCTTCTCGTGCAAGTAGGCCCCTGTGCTCCGGAAGATCCGGAAGGTGGCAGCGGGGAGGGGGTGCCTCCTGCGGTGGCGGTGCTCGTCCGCTGACATCCCAGACCCGTTCCCTAAGCTGAGAGGCCTCCCCCTTAGTCAGCCAGGAGACACGTCTTCCTCAGTTCCAGAACCAAACGCAGGTGGAACTGGTCACCCGAGGGACAGTTAATCTTTCTTGTCAAGAAACAGTTCTTAAACTCTAGTTTGAAAAATAAGAACCTTGGGTAAAAAGCCTGGCGGGGTAGGCGTGAGAAGGGCCCCAGGCGCCGGGGTTGGTGCTGCCCCAGCCAGAGCGGTCCGCCTCCAGGGCAGGGCGGCAGGCAGAGGGAAGGGCACTCCTGGTGGCGTAATTGGCACTGGATGAGCGGGAGTGACCCACATGCGTGTGGGAACTGAACACGGTAAAGGCCGTTTCCCACTAGTGACGAAAGGGTGCGCTCTCCCCGAGGGCTTCAGGCCATCTGGCTGTTCCTTGGACAGTCCTTGTGTCTGCAGCTCACTCACGTCACAGACCCAGCAGTCAGCATACACTGATGACTGATCGGGGACGTGAGAAGGAACGTGCGTGAAGGAAATACCTCTGCACGTGAGCTTGCGAAGGCCTGAAAAGTCATAAAGGAGGAGAGAGGGACTCAGTTTACCTTGTGGACAGTGCACCATAGAGAGCCAGGTCGCTCAACAGAGGGGAATCAAGGTGACCGGAAGTCAGTGTCGTAGGGAGAAGATAAGCCGACAGGGAAATGGACAGAAGACAGTCCACGGAAGGGCGCTGCTCGTGGCCAGGAGGCCGTGGGCAGTGGCTGAGCCTCGCCCGATTGGGCTCCCCCGTCGGCTGATCCGGTCACCGTCTGAACTCCGGGGCGGGTGTGGTGGTTGGAGTGAGCGTGTCCATGCACACGGCAGCCCAGAGGGAAGGTAACAGGAGCACACGCCTGAAGCCTCATGTCCCAGACCAGAAATGCCGCTTCTCCGGACCTGCCCAGGGGAACACCAGAAAATGCAGGCACAGGGGTCCGTTTGAGGGTCAGGAACAGCCGAGGGTCCACCTCGGGTGCTGGTTCCGTAAACCGTGGCCTCTCCCCACTGTGGGCTCCTTCCCGAAAGCCTGTTCTAGACACAGGGGCGTGGAAGGGTCCAGGACTTGCTGCGTGAGCTGAGGAGGCTGCAGTCATTTTTGTCACAACCTGGCAACGTGATAAATTCCTGCGGGTACAAATGTGTCTGTAGATGCATGCAGAGGCCAGCCAGGAGACAGCCTGGCGCTGTCTTCTCTGTGACGTGCAGACTGAAGGGAACGCGCTGCAGCATGACGAGTGTGGCTCTCAGAAGCAGAGCTGTCCGTGCCCTCAGCTGCTGCAGCCCTTGCTGGCTGGTAGATTCGTCTGAGTTTATATGTGTCGTCGAAAGACGGCGACTCTAGTGCACCAGCCCCGTTTCATGGTGACTAAGTGAAGCTCCTGGCTTCGGGAGCAAAGATTCTGATGCACACTTACTCCCAGTGAGAAATAAGTTCTGTTTCTTCCTTTTGTTTGCTGAGGAAGATTTGCCCTGAGCTAACACCCGTGCCAGTCATCCTCTGTTCTTTAGTATGTGGGCCACCAGCACAGCATGGCCACCCACAGAGCAGTGTGGGTCCGGCCCTGTTTCTTATGTTTAGTGGGCTGTTCATGGAATCAGATGTTGAATGCCAGAAGGATCTCATCTCAGTTCATATCATAGCTCACACACAGACCCATCCACCCAGCCCTGCCTTTGCTCTTTGCCAGTTGGCTGGTCGAGGGCTCAGCTGGAAGCAGCGCCCATGCTGGCCGTTCGGGCTTCCCGCTGTGGTTTCCCAGAGCTCGGTGGGTCCCACCCTCGTTGTCCCTGCTCCAGCGTGGCCCTGCGGCTCGGGCACAGCCCTGGACGTCCATCTCTGCCTTGGTCTGGGAGGCTCAGCCCACTGGGCGAGGATGTGGCCCCCGCGCTGCAGCCGCTGCCCTTGGCCCGCAGGGTGCGCGAGCGCAGTGAGCGGGAGCAGCGGCTGCAGGCGCAGTGGGAGCGGGAGGAGCGCGAGCGGCTGGAGATCGCCCGCGAGAGGCTGGCCTTCCACCGTCACCGGCTGGAGCGCGAGCGCATGGAGCGGGAGCGGCTGGAGCGCGAGCGCATGCACGTGGAGCAGGAGCGCCGGCGCGAGCAGGAGCGCATCCACCGCGAGCGCGAGGAGCTGCGGCGCCAGCAGGAGCTGCGCTACGAGCAGGAGCGACGGCCGGCCGTGCGCAGGCCCTACGACGACGGCCGGTAAGCTGCGCTGCCCCGCCCTGCCCTCGGCCCCCCGGGCACCTGCTGCGCCGCCCCGGGTCAGTGTCCTGTATGCTGCAGGGCCCTGGGGCAGGAATGGACGATTTGGGGATGCCGAGTAAGCCATTGGGTTCGGGTCCCAGCATGGACCCCGAGGAGGGAGCTTGACACCCAGAGCAGCTCGGGACACACGAGTGCTGGGGTGGGGGGCCAGAGACCCAGACCCCTCCTCGAGGGCCCCTCCAGGCCTTGTCCTCACGGCTGTGTCTGGCTTGGCCCCTTCCCGTCGTGAGGTTGGTCCTGATCCTTGGCCACGCTGAGGGGCGCGGGGCCGCAGACGGGGCCTGAAGCTGGCTGGAGTGGGGCACTGGTCCCCACTCGGTGCTGTCGGAGTTTCTCCCCGTGTGTCGCGACTTGGGGCAGGCGCGATGGCCTTTATCCTGTTTCTCCCGTGGGTCAGATGCCCCTGGAACACACAGCGAAGCCTCTGTAAGGGCCCTCAGCTGCTGTGGGGCTTTCATGCCCTTTCCAAAACCCTGCCGCTGGGGGTCCCTGTGGTCAGAAATGTGTTGAAACTACGTTTCAAGTGCTTCTCGAAGTCCCCCCGGCTGTCTGCCGGGTCCAGTTGGCGTCGGGGCTGAAGGGACGGGCGTGCACTGGACCGCGGGCAGCGGCTGTCCCGTGTCACGTGGCTGGACTGAGGCCGGCCGTCTCGGTGGCCTCTGGTGCGGTCCCAGAGGCGATGCGCAGACCTGACGCCTGCCGTTCCCCGAGGGAGCCCGAAGCCCTTGTGCTGGGGCACAGTCGCTCAGTGGGACCCCCGTCAGCAGGCGGAGCAGAGGATGCTCTCGTTCTCCCAAGGGCCGGGCAGGTGCCGGTTGTGGGGTTCAGTTCACCATTCCCCCAGTGATGTGTCTGGGGAAGAAATGCACTGCGTCCTGTCTTCCTCTCCAGGCGAGATGATGCCTACTGGCCGGAAGCCAAGCGGGCCGCCCTGGACGAGCGCTACCATTCGGACTTCAACCGCCAGGATCGCTTCCACGACTTTGACCACAGGGACCGGGGCCGCTACCCCGACCACTCTGTTGACAGGTCAGCCAGGGTTCCCTCAGCCTGCCCCCCGGGTGCAAGCTTTCTTTGTCCTGGTTCAACCCTCACGACAAAGAACTAAGGTCGGCCTTCAAGGCTCTGCGAGCCCGCCCAGACCCTCGGAGTGTGTGGGCTCCACTGGGAAATGGTTTTGATTTGGGGTCTGACCGCCTGTGCCTCCTCTCCTTAGTTTCCTCTCACTTGTTTTCAGGAGAGAAGGTTCGAGGTCGATGATGGGAGAAAGAGAAGGACAGGTAAGTCGGGCTCCAGCCTAGCCAGTTTCCTCAGAGTTGATGCTCTTCCTGCTACCCGCCTTCCTGGTCTCCCGTCTGAGCCCGAGAAAAGGAGCAAAAGGCAACGTGCAGCCCCCAGTGGTGGCCCGATGCTTTGTGCCTGGTCTGGGCTGGAAACCCAGACAGGGATCCGAAGCCGCCTTTGGCCTTGACCCCGGGGTTCCGTGTGCCCTAGTAACTCAGCACACGGCACTGAAGCACTGTGGAGCCTCACGCAGCTCTGACGGGCTCCCGCGGCCCACACGGGGCGCAGCGCTTCCGAGCTGTGGTCCCCGTGCACCAGGCGCGCGGTGAGCCGCCCTGCTGGGCCTGCGAGGGCAGCGCCATCTCTGGTCCCCGCTCTCTCTGTGGGATTGACACCTCAGAAGACGTTCTCCCAAGAGCCTCGCCCCTTTACGGGGCTCGCGTGGGAAATGGGGCTGAGGGAAGGGGTCAGGGCGTGGCTGGCAGAATTGCCACCCGTGGTCGTGCCCTTTCCGGCCTCCGGCACAGACGCCCGCCCTCCGGAGTCAGCCTGCAGCCCTCCCGTGAGCCTCTTCCCTGCTCGGGGTAGATCTCACGTAAACCGCAGCCCAGT
The DNA here is from genome assembly GCF_037783145.1 of Equus przewalskii. NCBI lineage: Eukaryota > Metazoa > Chordata > Mammalia > Perissodactyla > Equidae > Equus > Equus przewalskii. The sequence continues at coordinate 3,944,950 of NC_091836.1, forward strand.
GCCGGCTCCTCTCTGCGGGAGCAGTTGCTCCCCGGGTTAGATGCGTGGGCTCCGCAGTCAGAGCCGGGCTGCCTCCCGGGCCCACCGCTCCGCCCAGCCTGTCCCTAGCGGTGCTGTGACGGTAGTCACGCGGCCACAGAGGGTGGCCGAGGGAGATGAGATGAGCCCGGCTCTGCGGGAAGGGCGGCCCCTTCCTCACACTCGGCTCTTGTCAGTGGCGCTTTTCCTGTGGTGTAGACACTGCCCTCCCGGGGCAGAGAGGGTGGGTCCTTCCTCCTTCTGCTCTCGGGGGTGCCAACGCCTGGCAAGGGGCATGTGCACGGCCTTCGGCCTCGGCGGGTGCCGCTCGGGGCGCCTGGAGAGGATTGTCGCCTTTAAAGTGCCAGGGAGGGGTGGGCTCAGTCAGAGCCGGTCTCTGGAGCGGGTGTGTGCCTTGGACGGGGGCTGCTGCTAGGAGACCGTCCCCTGAAATGCTGGTCCTTGTCCAGAGGTAGACGAGGCTGCCTGAGTCACGAGCTGGGGCTAAAGGCCCGTGTGCAGAAGCCCGTCGCCGGGGTGTCCAGGCGGGCGCATCAGCAGCTCTCCTTAGGTTGCGTCCGACAGCCCCGACTGCCTGGACCCAGTGCTTGTGACTTTGTCCCCCCTGTGGAACTGGCCCCTTTCCTTCTGAGGACGGGTGGCGTCGGATCGGCACACGCGGGGCGCTGAGGGCCTGGGGTGCTGAGAGCTGGCCTGCCCTGGTTCGGGCAGATGAGCAGGGACAGCAGTGACAGCCGAGCAGCCGTCCTGGGGCGGGAGGCCCCAAGGCCACGGGGTGGGCGTGTGGAGCCAGAGCCGCCTCGGCAGCTCCCCGAGAGGCAGCACAGGCGTCCGTCTGTCCCTGCGGCCCACCGGATGGCTGGGCGGAGGGCGAGGCGGCCGCCGTTAAAGCAGCCGCGCCTCCTCCCCATCCTGCCCTCGGGGAATGTGTCCAATGGCCAGGCCCTCCTGGGGCTCTGCCGGCCACGCAGCCTTGCACAGGGACTGCCACCACAGGGTGCGGTGGGCTGTGCCACAGGCGCTGCGACCCCAACAAAAGGACAGGCTGCCAGGCCCGGGAGGCAGCCATGTTAAGGGTTCCCCTGCCCTTTTGCTCTGCTGCCCGGGTGCTGTTGACCACATCGTGGCGCCGGGACCCACCACAGTGTGGCCCCTTCTTGGCGGGCGGGTCGCTGGGCCCCAGCCCCGCTCAGTCCTCCAGGGCCTGACTCTCGGCCCTCCGATATGGGGCCTCAGCCCGAAACTGCCTTGTCCGTCCTCGGCTCTGCTGCGCCTCTGCCTCAGCAGGCCGTGAGCATCCTGCGGGGCCGCGGCTGTGTCGCGCGCGCCGAGATGGCCTCCGTGGCGCGAGACAGTGCACAGAAGGCCGCGCGCTCCGCTCTGAATTGCCGGCCTTGGCGTGGTCGGCCTTTGCCCGCAGCCCTGGCCCAGGGCCGCGCTGAAGCCTGCCTTCCCTCCGCCTCTCTCCTCAGCATTACCCCGAGCGCCACGGCGGGCCCGAGCGCCACGGCCGGGACTCCCGGGACGGCTGGGGCGGCTACGGCTCCGACAAGAGGATGAGCGAGGGCCGGGGGCTGCCACCGCCACCACCCAGGTTTGTGTCCCGCACCCCACTGCTGGGTGGCGGGATCGGTGAGTCCAGCTGCGGACCCCGGTCCTGGGGCTGCGGCGAGGGCCGGCCCCGTGACCCCGCGCCCGCCCCGGTTCGCTCCGAGCAGCATCCGGCCAGGAGCCGGTTCCCGTCCCCCACGGCCCGCGGGGACGGGGTTGGGACACAGACTCCCGCGCCCGGCGCCGTGCTGAAGGCGGGGGCAGGCCGAGTCAGAGATGCCTTTCTCCAAGGGGCAGACGGGACTGGGGGGACCACGGCCGGAGGCTAGAGGATGACCGTGCGTGGCAGGGCGCCGCCGACGGAGGCATGATGGACAGGGACCACAAGAGGTGGCAAGGTGAGGACTGGCTCGGCCGGGACGCGTCTGTCTGGAGAAGCATCTAGAGAGCTCACGCCGCAGCGGCTCTCCGCCATCCCGGGCGTCCCCCGCTTCATGGGGGCAGGGCCATGCTCTCCCCTCCTCGGGGCCTGGCAGGAGGGTCCCCTGACGAGCTTGGGGTAGGGGGTGAAGGAGGGAGGGAGGGACGTGTGGCCCAGAAGAGGGCTCAGCAAGGGCGGCGGGTGGCATAGTGCCCGTGCCTGTGCGGCCGCAGGGGCTGGAGGAGCGGGGCCCCGTGTCCGTGTCCTCTGAGCTCGCGGCGCTGTGTGAGCAGGCGCTCTTGTGTTCCAGGTGGCGAGAGAAGTATGTCTGGTCACTCGGGCCCAGGCCACATGATGACCCGCGGCGGGATGTCAGGGTAAGCCGGCCCTCCTGTGCCCAGTCCCGTCCTCGCACGCTCGCCCGTGGTGGCGGGGCAGTCGTCTGCCTCCGCGCTGCCTCCCCGGGCGCGGGCTGCTTGCGCGGGGCCCTTGGGGACGGGGGCGTGGGAGGGGGCTCCTGGATACAGGGTCTCCTCTCTTCCAGGCGGGGCAGCTTCGCCCCCGGCGGGGCCTCGCGGGGCCACGTGATCCCGCGCGGCGGGATGCAGGGCGGCTTCGGAGGCCAGAACCGGGGCAGCCGGCCCAGCGATGCCCGCTTCAGCCGCCGCTACTGAGCACCTGGCCCGCGGCCGCCGGGGCGCGTCCCGTTAGGAGCCCCTTCAACTGTGTACAATACGTTTTTTTATCTGCTGCCATATTGTAGCTCAATACAATGTGAATTTGTTTTCTGTTTTTTTTTGGTTTTTTGTAATAAACGTGTTTCTGTTCACATACCCTTTATTTACAGCGTCGTCTCTTTATTTCCGCCTCTTTAAGTAAAACGTTGTCACTCTCGCGTCGCCGAGCTGCAGGTCGTCCTCTGCGGGGGGACGGAGGGGCCGCTGTAAGGGACGGCCAGGCCCCAGAGCCCTCCACGGACGGCGCTCAGCTCGCGGCCCGCCAGCCAGGCGGAGTTCCCAGGACCGGCTGGGTCCGACGCGCGGCCACCCTGTCCCTCCGCCACCGGTGCCCTGCGATGCCCCGCAGGTGTTCCTGAGGCGCACACTCGCCGCACGTCCAGGACGCGCCCACCCCGCTCAACACGCTGTTTCCCGTGTGGTGAAAATCTGTGTAGCGGGAGCTTTGCCGCCGTAACCCTGTCTAAGCGTACGATTCAGCGGCTGTGCGTGCCCGTCCACGATGCCCTACAGCCTTCTCCAGCGTCCGTCTCCACAGCCGTTGACCTTCCCAGACACAGACCGTCCCCGTGAAACACGGAGCCCCAGCCCTGGCCCGCCACCTACTTCCTGTCTCTGGATGTGACTCCTGGGCCTCACGGAACAGCATCTGAGTGGGTCGCACACAGCGGTGTGGGGCCGAGGCGTGCCCACGGGCAGTGCCACCTCCCCGGCTCAGCCGCGCTGCCCCCAGGGGTCCCGGCTCTGTGGACGGGGCTCGGAAGAGGTGGCGCAGCGAGGCCTGCCTCGGCTCTGGGCCCCGTCTCTGACACACTGAAGCGGCGTGTGGCCCCGTCTGGGGGCTGGGGATGTACCCACGGCCCAGGCGGCCTGAGCCCGTCCCCCAGGGCCCACAGCGGGGGGCAGGCAGACACGTGACCAGCCCTGGAGACTGGTCGGCCAAATAAAGCCCACTCGACGGGGCAGAGATGTCCCCACCCTGGAACCTGTCCATATGGACCGCACCTGGCAAAAGGCCCTCGAGAGGGTCAACTCTGGGCTCATCCTGGTGGCCCATGTCATCTCAGGGCCCCTGTAAGGGAAATAGGGAGGCGGGACCAGAGGACGGGAGAGGACGCCTGCACCGCTGGCTTTGAGGATGAAGGGCCCGCGGGCCCAGGAAGGCAGCGGCTTTGAGAAGCTGGAAAAGGCAGGAAACCCAGTCCCCTTGGAGCTTCCAGAAGGAACCAGCCCTGCCCACACCTTGACGCCAGCCCAGCGAGACCGCGTGGGACCTCTGACCCCAGAACCACAAGAGAGAAAACTTTTTTTTTTTTTTTAGGAAGATCAGCCCTGAGCTAACATCTGCTGCCAATCCTCCTCTTTTTGCTGAGGAAGACTGGCCCTGAGCTAACATCCATGCCCATCTTCCTCTACTTTATATGTGGAATGCCTACCACAGCATGGCGTGCCAAGCAGTGCCATGTCCACACCCAGGATCCGAACCGATGAACCCCGGGCCACTGAAATGGAACGTGCGCACTTAACCGCTGCACCACTGGGCCGTCCCCAAAACTGGTGTTTTAAGCGGCCGAATCAGGTCATTTTTTGCAGCAGCCACAGGGTAGTGGGGAGGACTGCCCAGAGGAAATGGGGCAGGGTCTGGAACACTCGCAGCTGTGTGACGGGGCTGACGGGGTGCTGCTGGCATCTAAGGGGTGCAGGCAGGGATGCTGCTCAACACCTGCGGTGCCCAGGACGGCCCCGCAGACATCTCCCTGGCCCCGTGTCTGATGTGCAGGAGGGGAAACCCTGCCCCAGGGTGGCAGGCGCCGTGATGGGGCACCCACAGGGTTCGGCCCGGGTGGCAGGAAGTCAGTGGAGGCCTCCCGGAGGAGGGGGCAGGCAGAGCAGGCGTCAGCTAGGAGGAGGGCTAGCCTGGCGACAGCTCGCACACGTCGTGGCAGAGGCTGGTGGTGAAAACCAGCTGTCGTGGGGCCACCTGGCACGAACAGGAGGGGCCGAGGGGGAGGAGGCCGGAGGGCGCCCGTGCGGCGTCTAAGACGGCCCGCCGCTCTCCTGGTCCTCGCTGTGCGTGGCCATGCACTTCCCCGAGCCCTTCCCGCCCACCGAGTGGTCCCTGGACCCACGAGCGTCCCCTCACCCCGATCCGGGCACGTGCCGCGGGCGCTCCTCTGATCAGGGCCAGTCGGTGGACACGAGCAGACCCGAAGGCAGGGAGCAAGTCCACGGCCAAGTACATGGGGCTGCAGGACAAGGCCGGCCGCCTGGAGCCGAGGGGCCAGAGGGCCGGGCACAGCCCGGGGTGGTGCCTCGCTGGCCTACAATGGCCACCGTCCCCTCCTTTTGCTCCGCTGGGAGCTCACAGGGCACAGCCGGTTGCCCTCGCACGCCTCCCCCTCTGTTAGATGGTGACAGGAAGAGGGCGTGAGGCCCAGCCCCAGCTTCCCAGCCGGAGTCCCGACCCCTCCTGTGTTCCAAGGCCCGGGACGGGGTCCGCGGGGGCGCGGCGCTTGGGCTTGGCAGTCTGTGCCCAGGAGGGTTTCAGCCAGCCCTCCCCGGACTCCAGGCGCACAGAATGGCCTTTGAGCCCGGCCCTGTGAGTGTCCCCATCTGTAAAATGGGCCCGTGATCCGCCTCCCTCGGGGGCTGCCGGAAGGGCTGCGGGATGGAGAGGCCGGCTGGGTCATCCTGCGGCTCGCCAGGCCCTGGGCCAGCTTCCGCCTGCGCAGCCCCGAGGATCAGGGGCGCTCCCGGGCCCGGCCCACTGCGCCCTAGATCTGCTCCCACCCCCGCGGGGGTCCGGCCAGGACAGGGGCCACACTGGACAGGGGAGACCCACCAGAGACCGTTCCTGAAGAGCAGAGTGGCGCCCAGGCCAGGCGGCCCATCCTCAGCTCCCGCTGTCCCCACGCCTCCCTCGGGCTGGACGGATGGACGCAAGCCGGCCTCTCCTCCCAGGAGAGCCCAGGAAACACTGGCCTCTGGTCTCCGTTTCCCTTGTGTGTGACACCCACCACCCACTCCTGGCTCGGGGGCTAAACCCACCGACATAAAGCCCAGAGCTCTCAGGAATGGAGGACCCCGCGCCAGCTCAGGGCCCATGACCTGTGCCTGCTGCCTGCTGTCGGGGCTGCATCCCGAGCCGGCCTCTGGCTCCCCCCAAGCCCCCCTCCTACCCCGTCTGCCTGGGGCACAGGTCCCACCACCGGGGACCCCCTCTGTTGCTCGGTGCCGGGGGCCTGGGGGGAGCATCTTGAGGGCCCACCCCCCAGAGCTCCAGCCCAACGCGGGAGACACACTCAGGTCCCCGGGCAGCTGAGCCAGTGTGGGGCGGGGGGTCAGGGGACATCTGGGAGGGCTGGGGACCCCAGCTAGTGGGGAGAGGGTGGAGCAAGAGTGGACAACAGACGAGGGAAGGCCAGGACCATGGAGACACGGGCAGATCTGTGAGCCGAGCAGGCCGGAGAATCACTGCACGCAGGGCTCCCGGCCGTGTAGACGGCAAAGGAGCCACGAATCCTGCGCACTCCACCGAGCCCCCCACTCCCAGACGGCCCCACCCTCGGCTCAGCCCCCCACGAACTGAGACCCCCAACCCTGGCCCCGAGCACTGTCCACGGAGCACGGGGCCAACCGTGTGCTCCCACCCCCATGCCAGGGGTGAACCCGAGGAGCCCCCAGAGCCAGAAGCCCAGGCCCCTGTGCCCCGGGCGCCGGCCCGGCCTCCCCAGACCCCGCGGGGCCAGCACACGGTGGAGAAACACTTCCCAAGTCCTTTATTGGGCCGGCAAGGCCGGGAGCTGCCCTCGGAGTGGGGTCCCCGTCTGGAGTCCCCAGGTCGGTCCCTGCCCCTGTTCCCGACAGGGACAGGCAGCTCCTCTGCCAGCTACTTGATGCGCTCCTTCAGGTACTGCCAGCCCTCCTTCGAGTACTCGCAGGCCTTGGAGGGAGCCACCGACAGAGCCGACATCACCGTCATGATGCCTGTGGGCGGGGAGGGAGGGAGGCCCCGCACCTTCAGCCCACGGGGTTGGGCCAGCCCCGGGGGACACCCTAGCCCTGCAAGACTCTTAGAGGCGCCACTGCCAGCTCCGTCCATTCGACACGGGGAAACTGAGGCAGAGGAGGGGCAGAGCCTCGCCTGGTCTGAGGTCACAGCATGCGCTGCGATGGGGCCCCAGCCCACAAAGGAGGCTCCGTCTTGCTCCCACCGCCCTCGACTCTCCAGCCCAGCGCCTCTTTCAGATCCGGGGGGGGTGGGGGGGGCGCACAGAGCAGAAAGGGGAGGGTAGAAAGGTACGGCCCGGAAGCAGGGTGGGGGTGCTAGACGGGGGTGTCTGGGGCCCCCCCAGGCAGAGGGACTCCCCAGGCCTACCTGAATTCCAGGAGTCGCGGAGATGAAAGTTAAACTTGGGGGGCGCTGGGAGCTGGGAAGAGAGGGGGGGAAGGGGCTGGTGAAGGGAAGCCCGTCCCCACCCTCGCCACCCCGGAGGCAGGCAGAGCAGCACACGCCCCCATTCAGGGGACACCAAGCAGGGCCGGAGGGGCCACCCCAGAGCTGGCACCCCCACCTCCCGCCAAGCCTGGGCAGCGCTCGGATCGCCGGGTACCTGGGGAACCTTCAGGCCGGTCTGGTCGCACACGTACTGGCTGAAGCCGTACACGGCGGGGGGCACCACCTCCTCGGCCTTCTGCAGGACCGCCTGCGTCTTCTCGCTGGGCCCCAGCAGCTCCTGGTCGTACACCAGGTACACGGCCACCCCGGCCACGCTGCCCTTGAGGAGGAACCTGCGGGCGGGGAGAGGGCGGCGGCAGCTCAGCGGACACGGCGGCCACCATCGGGGGTGCGGGGGGGCGAGGAGTCGGGCGCCCTGGGGACGAGGCGGCGAGTAGGGGAAGCACAGGGCACCCGGGGGGCCCGGAGGCGTGTCTGACCTACTATGCACGGCCCTCAACTGACAGCGTGCAGAACACGGGGCTGGTCACCCCATTTAACCGGAAACTGAGGGACAGGGCGGCACTCATGATCCCGCAGGGAGCAGGGGACAGGGAAGACTTCAGACCCATGACATTCTGCCTTCCAGCCCCCGGAGGGACGTCCCCCGGGAAAGCTGGGGGGTTTCTACGTGGCCCTGGTCGCATCCTACACTCACACACGCGCTCTGCGCGCGCAGGAACCTCCCAATAAATGCGCGCGCACCCCCATTTCACAGAGCAGGCCACTGAGGCTCGGAGGGGTCTCGGATAGAGTCGGGGGACAAGGGCTCGCTAGGAAGCGACCTCGGGAAGACCCTCCCCACCTGAACCTCAGATTCCCCATTTGGGCCATGGGGACCAGACCCTACGGGAATCGAAGAGCAGGTCGGGAGCAAACCGGAAGGGGCGTCCCCGAGGGAGTGGACTTTCTCGGCGGCTCGGGGCCCGCTCGGCGACCCCACGCACCTCATCAGCGACCACACTCGGGGCACCATGGTCACTCGGCTCGGCACGCAAGGACACTGGACTCGCCCGCCGCTTCCGGTTGCGGCGCCGCAGAGGCCTCTGGGAGGCGTAGTCGCCCTTGTCAACCGCAAAGACCTCTGGGAGTCGGAGTCTCGTGGCTGCTCCGAGACCCCAGGAAGGGTTGCGGCCCCACCGCGAAAGGACTCTGGGAAGCGTAATCTTCACGGCCCGGGCGCTGCAAAGGTGTCTGGGAAATGCAGTCCGCGGCGCCTCTTGAAGCGCCCGCCGTCTAGCCTAGCCGCCGAGGCTCCTGGGAAATGTAGTCCGACGCGGCCCTGGGGACGTGAGGGGAGAGAGGAATCTGGTGTCTGGAGTGAGGCCTAAGGGTGACCCAAGAAGATGTCGGAGCCCGGGAGGTCCACCCGCGCCCGCGCGGGGGACTAAGCGACCGGGCCTAGGGAGACAGTGCGAAGAAGCCGGTTGTCACGGCAACGCGGGAGCGGAATTGTGCGAGGGGGCGGGGCCTGAACCACGTGATCGGGCTCGGTGGGTGGGGCTTCCTCCCGGGGGCGGGGCCAAAGCCTCTGTTTGGTGGGGAGAGCTAGGCGGGAGGCTGTTGCCCGGCAACGCCTGGGCGCTGAGTGCCGCGGTCTGGCCCCGCCCCCCCGTGGAGGGCTCGGCGTCACGTGATTCAGGCCCTAGGGGAGGGGGCGCGGTCGGGGGCCAGACCGGAAGCGGCCGTGGAGGGAGGCCGTAGGGGCGCGCACTTGGCTCGCAGGCCGAGACCCCCAGCCCCGCTGGACGGCGGGAGAAACTGAGGCCCGAGTGGGTGAGTGTGCGGTTGGGTCGCACGCCCCGTTTGTCCAGAGGGGAAACTGAGGCCCGGCGAGGTCAGGGGACTGGTGGGTTCTGCGAGGATCTGGTTTCCCCCGTTCCTTCCCCATCGCAGCCCGACTGCTCCACCCATCCACCCGTCCATCCGTCCGTCCGTCCGTCCGTCCGTCCGTCCGTCCATCCGTCCATCCGTCCATCCGTCCATCCATCCATCCATCCGTCCGTCCATCCGTCCGTCCGTCCATCCATCTATCCATTCATCCACCCACCCATCCACCTATCCGACCCCTGCGAAGCTGCTGGGTCAGGGCGGGGGTGGGAGACGGCTTGAGCGGAGGGCCTTCCCGGGCTTTCCCTGGAAGTGAGGAGAGATGGGAGCGCGATCCCCGGTGAAGGGACGGCTGGCTGGCTGGGGAAGGCGAGCAGTTCACTTTCCTGAGAACTGAAAGATTCATAGACAGGAGTCGGGGAAGACACAGAGGGACAGAGGGACAGGGACCGGAGCCAGGGGGCCTTGCGGGCCGGGGTGAGGCGCTTGGTCTCCATCGGGGGCAGTGGGGAGCCTGGAAGGGGCTGGAGCAGAGACGGGCGCGCCAGGCTTCTTTTCATAAGATCATTTGGAGGAGAGGGTGGGAGGGAAAGAATGGGAAGATGCGGGAGCCAGGGAAGTCCCCCTGTTTGCCCCACCTAGAAACCCCAAGATGTGATCGGCCTGTGCCCTTTGTAGGGGAGATCCTTGACCCCCCGAACTTTCAGCACCTGACCTGTTTCTCTTTTGCCCTCTCCCTGGAGCAAGTAAACCCGCCCCCACAGCTGAAGTCACATCTTAACTCTGATGACATGGGCCCCCTGTCCCTACCCCAGCCCGGAGTGTCCTTCAGAGGGTCTCCAGACAGAGTCGCCTTTCTGGGCTCTCCCGGGGGTCACCTCCCCCATTCCTCATATCTGTCTGTGTCCATCTACTATCTGTTGAGCACGACTGCGTGTCCAGCACAGTTTGGGGCGCTGGAGACCTAACAGTGAAGAAAACAGGATTCCATGTCCTTGCTGCCCTCGTGGGGCTGCCAATCTAGGCGGAGACGGGGACAGTGAACAGGAGACCACTCATCAAGATGATTTCAGGTGATGATGAGTGCTGAGAAGGAGATGACAGTTCTAGAGGTAAGGGAGAGAGGGGGTCCAGGAAAGGAGGTGCTTTAGAAAAGCAGGCCAGGGAAGCGCCCTCGGAGCAGGTCATGTTTGTGCTGAAACTTTAAGGAAGTGAGAGAGCTGGCTATTGGGCTGTATTTCGGAAGAGCATTCCTGGCAAAGGGAACAGCCAGTGCAAAGGCCCTGAGGCAGATGGTGACTGGCTGCTTCTGAGGAACAACGAAGAGGCTGGTGTGGCAGAAAGCAGAGTCAGCAAGAGGGGCTGGCCCGTGCAGGGCCTCCGTGGCCACCTGGGAGTCTGGCTTTTGTCTGAAATGAAACAAGGAGGATTTTCAGCGAGGGGAGGCGAGATGTGATTGGGTTGCTGCACGGAGGGAGAAAGCCCTAGAAGACAGGAGGGGATTGGCACAGTGGTTCAGGTGAGCTATACGGTGACCTGGACTGGGTGGTGGCTGGGGAGATGGAGAAGAGGAGGCAGGGCCAGGGCCAGGGGCATCCTCATGGAAGTTGGGGAGACGGGGGTGCCTGTGGGCCAGGCCCGTGCGGGCCACCCTCTCTCCCGCTGCAGACCCGGGAGGGCCATGAGGGTGCTGCTCCTCACTGGGCTGGGAGCCCTCTTCTTCGCCTATTATTGGGATGACAACTTCAACCCAGGTGAGTGCCTGGCCCGGGGGGGCGGGGGGGATCGGGCTGGGGCTGTCCTGTCCCCCCTGGAGGCTGACCACCTCTGCTCGCTGCCAGCTAGCCTCCAGGGAGCCCGGGTGCTGCTGACTGGGGCCAGTGCAGGCGTCGGCGAGGAGCTGGCCTACCACTACGCGCGCCTGGGCTCCCACCTCGTGCTCACAGCCCACACCGAGGCCCTCCTGCAGAAGGTGAGACTCCCCATTTCGAGTTTAAAGGTGGGAGTGGGAGTGGGGTGGAAAACGGGGCCTGGGTTTGAATCTCGACAAGGATTCAGGCTTCCTGTGTGACCTTGGGCAAGTCGCTTAACCTCTCTGAGCCTTAGTTTCCTCATTTGCAAAGCAGAGACAGTAAAAGTACCTTCTCGTGGGTTATGGTGTTGGGTTGATGCAGTAAGATAGTGAGTATAAAGGAGGGACTGTTCCTCAGTAAACGAGGGTATTGATAGTGTCGAGCCTTTGTCGAGAGCCGGGGTTCTCAAACTCAAAAGCAGGGTGGGTACAGATTTCTTAGCAACAGCCCATTGATGCTCCAAGGGAATGTACAGCTCTTGGGGACAAACTTTCCACAATTTCAAGAGAGGCCAGAAATCCCGAGATTTATTTGAAAATCTCCTGAGTTTTAAATCTTGGTGATTGAGCAAATAAAATGCCCCCTATTCTGGCCCGCAGGCTGCCGGTTTGCGACCCCAGTGGTAAAGCTTTGGGAATGAGGCGGAATGGACCCCAAGGCCTAGAGTAGGGGAGGGGGCTTCGGGCTGGGGGCCCCCACGGGCCGGCGAGGTGGGGGGGGCCGGCCGGGATGGAGGGCCCACGGGCAGCTCTGGCCCTCCCAGGTGGTAGGGAACTGCCGGAAGCTGGGTGCCCCCAAGATCTTCTATATCGCTGCGGACATGGCCTCCCCTGAGGTGCCCGAGCGCGTGGTGCAGTTTGCGCTGGACAAGCTGGGTGAGGGGCGGGCCCTGGAATCCGGGACCTTGGCCGAGGCCTTGGGGGCAGGACCCGAATTGGGGTGGGGGTGTGGTCGTAACAGATGTCTGAGGGCGGAGATTTATGGGGCCCAGGGGCGTGGCTAGGGGTGGAGCCTCATTGCATCCCGGGGTCGGAACCCTGGACCAGGCCTCATGGGATCAGGGACCAAGCCTGGCAGGATCCAGGAGTAGGGCGGGGTCTCTTTGATCTTAGGCGCAGCTCCCTGGGTTAATACTCTAGCCAGAGCTTTGCTAGTTCAAGGGGGCGGGGCTACGGGCGGAGTCTCAGCCGTCCCAGGGGCGGAGCCTCAAGGACTACCTTGGGGCTGACGGACCTCTCCCGGCCAGGCGGGCTGGACTACCTCGTGCTGAACCACCTCGGCGCCGCCCCAGCAGGCACACGAGCCCGCAGCGCGCAGGCCACGCGCTGGCTCCTGCAGGTGCTCCGCCCATCCGCGCCCAGGCCCCGCCCCCTCCCGGCCCTGGCTCCGCCCTCCCGAGGCAGGCTCTGTTCGGCCTATCCACGGGCCCCGCCCCTCAGCGTCCAGGCTCCGCCCCCTCCCGGCCCTGGCTCCGCCCTCCCGAGGCAGGGTCTGTTCGGCCTATCCCCGGGCCCCGCCCCTCCGCGTCCAGGCTCCGCCCCTCCCGGCCCTGGCTCCGCCCTCCTGGGCCAGGCTCCATCCCGCCTATCCCCAGGCCCCGCCCCTCCGGGTTCTAGGCTCCGCCCTCTCCTGACCCTGGCTCCGCCCTCCTGGGCCAGGCTCCATCCCGCCTATCCCCAGGCCCCGCCCCTCCGGGTTCTAGGCTCCGCCCTCTCCTGACCCTGGCTCCGCCCTCCTGGGCCAGGCTCCATTCCGCCTACCCCCAGGCCCCGCCCCCTGGTTCTAGGCCCCGCCCTCCCAGGCCGGCGCTCCAGCTCCCCTGTCCTGAACTCCACCCTCTCGGCCATCCCTACCTTGGGTCCTGGCCCTCCCGGGCCCCGGTCCTTCCGGTTCTAGGCTCCCGGACCTCTCAGCCTTGGCTCCACCCTGGGGCCAGCAGTCCAGCTCTTCCATCCAGGACCCCGCCCCAGCCCTCGAGCCCCTCTTGTCCCTACCCAGGCCCCGCCCCAAGGTTCTAGGCTCCGCCCCCTGCCTCTTTCCGTCTTGGGTTCCTCCTGGGCCGGTGACTGGCAGTCGCCATGTCCAGGTGAACTTCCTGAGTTACGTGCAGCTGACTTCGTTGGCGCTGCCCAGCCTGACGGACAGCAAGGGCTCCCTGGTGGTGGTGTCCTCGCTGCTCGGTGCGTGCACGCTGGGCGGGGCGTGGGGAGGCTCACGCTGGTGAGCCAGGAGGGGCCAGGAGGGCTTCTTGGAGGAGGGGGAGCCGCGTGTGGCCGCTCAGCCACGCCCTCCCGTGCCCCCAGGCCGCGTGCCCACGTCCTTCTCCAGCCCCTACTCGGCGGCCAAGTTCGCGCTGGACGGCTTCTTCGGCTCCCTGCGGCGGGAGCTGGACGTGCAGGACGTGAACGTGGCCATCACCATGTGCGTCCTAGGCCTCCGGGACCGCGCCTCTGCCGCCGAGGGAGTCAGGTGAGGCCTGGGCCGTGAGCCGGGGCCGCGCAGGGGGCTGTGGGGGGGCCCGCCCAGCCCCAGCCGCAGTCCCCACCGCGCCCTCCCGTCCCCAGGGGCGTCACGAGGGCCAAGGCGGCCCCGGGGCCCAAGGCGGCCCTGGCCGTGATCCGCGGGGGCGCCACGCGCGCCTCGGGCGTCTTCTACCCGTGGCGCTTCCACCTGCTCTGCCTGCTCCGGGGATGGCTGCCGCGCCCCGGGGCCTGGTTCATCCGCCAGGAGCTCAACGTCACGGCCGCCGCCGCTGCTGCCTGAGCTCCTGGAGGGGGCGCCCCTTCATCTTCCCAGAGAAACACCCTCCATCCAACCGTCCGGGAGCCGGGACACTTCCTAGAGGGTGGCCACGGCCCAAGATAGTCCTCGAGACAGAAGAGGAAAACCGAGAGAAACTTCCAGCACCTGGAAACAGTCCGCTGTGTGCCAGACCCCTCGTCAGGGACTGGGGAGGCATTGCCTCCGTCTTCTCCGCGGTCATCGATGATGTGACTGCTGCTTCCATTGTACAGATGTGAAAACTGAGGCTCAGAGAGGCGATGTGCCTGGCCCCAGGGCCCTGGCCACGTCAAACAGGTCACACCGCCGCTGAGCCACCCTGGGAACTCTCTCCACCTCCCACCTGGAACCACTGCATCCCTGATTTGCTCTTTCCACTCCCTCAGCGTCGGAGCACCCCCAACCCTGGTACCCAGCAAGGGAGGGCCTCCACGCTGTCCACTGCTGGTGGGGCCTGGGGGGCGGGGAAGAACGTGTCTGGGCTGGACCCAGCGTCCCGTTTCATAATGAAACTCCTTCTTCCCTTGCACATCCGTTGTTCCAGTTGCGTGGTCCTTCCAATTGGCTGGCGGCAGGCGGGCAAAGAGGGGTGGGTGTGTGCCACGGGACCAGCATTCGCAGCCCCATTTCACGGGTGGGGAAACGGAGGCCGACAGGGAGGCGCACCTCACCCAGGAAGTCAGGGACGGAAGGAAGGGTACAGATTGTGGCCCAAAGGCGTTATTTCCAGCACGCAGTCCATGCTTTGTGCACTAATAATGATAACGCGCATCAGGCACCACGCCCTTGACGTTCGTGATCTGGGGCATCTTCACAGCTGGACGTCGGTGCTACCATTGTTCCCATTTTACAGACGCGGGAACGACACTTTGGGGGAGGGAGTCAATGGCTGAAGCTGGGATTGTGACACCAGCCTGTCCCTGTTTAAGGCCAACGGTGGGCTGCATCAGCACATCGCTGACATTTACAGTGATGAATTGAAAATTTCCCTTCCCTAAAATGGTAAGCCAGCGCGCTGCTTGCAGAAAGGAACTGTAAAGATAAAACCTGTAGAATGAATGCAGTGCTAGAAAGTGCTAGCTGCTGTTGGCTGCCCAAAGCTCTAAGATTAGCAGATCTTCGAAGGGCTAACCCCAAACAGATCAGCCCCAAAGCAGGATTGGAAGAGAAAAAACAGAAAAAAAAAAAATGTGTTCGCACCACGCCTCCCATCCCCGCGCCGCCTAAAATTACAGCAAGTGAAACCAACTGCCACCAGGGGGCACTATGCCACGTCGCCATCCTCAGCCCCAGCCCAGAGCTCGATCTTATAATGATACCACGACGCCCGCGGATGGGAGCTCGCTTTGGCGCCAGGTACCATTGTATTTTGTTCACGCAGCTTGCAGTAGGTAGTATGACTGTCCTCATTCTGTAAACGGGGAGATTTGGGTCCTGGCAGCTGAAGCCGCTGGTGCAGGTGACCCAGCCCGCGGCGGAGGGACGGTTCCAACTCAACCCCCCGGCAGAAGGAGGTGCCCAAGCCGCAGCCACGCCCACCGGGTCCGACTCCCAGTGCGGCCCGCTGCGGAAGACGCGCATGCGCGAGGGGCCGGGGTGTGCATGCGCAGGAAGACGGGAGGGACTCCTCCGACCGCCAGGGGGCGCGCACGCCGCCCCTGCCTCTCTGGCCCGCTCCGCCGGCGGAGGATAGATATCCCAGAGTCCCGCGCGGCGCTGGCCCTTCCTTCCGCCGTGGCCGCCATTGGAGAGCAGCAGGTTAGCAGCGCTCTGTGCCGGTGGCATCCGCCGCCATCTGAAGCCCGGGGCTCTCTCGCGCGGCTCGGGGGGTGGCTGGGTGTCGCGGGAGGGCCCGGGGGAGCCGGGGCGGGGGGCTCCGGGTGGCGGGGCCCGAGCCGGGACTCACCGCCACCCCGTTTCCGCCGCCACCGGCAGCCATGGCCCTGCGCTACCCGATGGCCGTGGGCCTCAACAAGGGCCATAAGGTGACCAAGAACGTGAGCAAGCCGAGGCACAGCCGCCGCCGCGGGGTGAGTGCCGGGGCCGCGGCGGGAGGGCGGGCTGCGGGGCCCGCGGAGCGGGGATGGAGACCCCGGTGCCTCCTGTCCGCGCCGCTGGGACGGAGGCTGGGACAGGAGGAGCGGGGCTGGGCCGGGTTTTGATGTACGAGTAGGAGTCCGCCCAGCGGAGGAGGAGCGGGCCCAGGAGGGTGGCTGCTGCGTGGCGCCGGCGGCCCCGCGGGCAGGGGCGCGGGCTCGGGGAGCGGCCGGCTGACGCGCGTCTCCGCAGCGCCTGACCAAGCACACCAAGTTCGTGCGCGACATGATCCGCGAGGTGTGCGGCTTCGCCCCGTACGAGCGGCGCGCCATGGAGCTGCTCAAGGTGTCGAAGGACAAGCGCGCGCTCAAGTTCATCAAGAAGCGGGTAGGGCGGCCGGGCCGGGGGGCGGGGGTCACCGGGGGGGCCCGGGCCCGGGCGGCCGCTCACGCCGCGCTCGCCGGCAGGTGGGGACGCACATCCGCGCGAAGAGGAAGCGGGAGGAGCTGAGCAACGTGCTGGCGGCCATGCGCAAGGCGGCGGCCAAGAAGGACTGAGCCCCGTCCCCCCACAGCAATAAAAGGCTTCGCGGAACGCGCCGTGTCGTGTTGTGTCGGGACAGGGGGGCTGCACACACGCGGCATCGCAGTCCTACAATCGGTTTAATCGCAATCATGATTCGGTAGCGAGTCCGGCCCCGGTGGAGGCCCCGCGTCACCGCTCCGCGGCCAGCGCCTCGGCCGGCGCGCGCTCGGCGGGGAAGGCGACGTGGAAGATGTCGCGGTAGTGCTCCACGAAGTGCACCTCCAGCCCCTCGGTGATGAACGGCGCCAGGTCGAAGAAGTCCTTCCGGTTCTCGGCCGGCAGCACCACGCACGTCACCCCCGCGCGCTTGGCCTGCGGGACACGGGACGCCGGTCAGGCCGACCCGCGGGGGCCCGGGGACCTGCTCGCGCCGGCCGCTGGGGGACTCTAACGGCGGTGGGGTGGGCCGCGCGGCGTGGACTCGGGGTGCAGCTGGAGGACCACAGCTGGACTAGAGTGACTGCGTGTCCTGCCCAACGTGCAGGGGGCGCCGGGAGCCCGGCTCAGGGACCCCCTGCCTTCTCTCAGCCTGACTCCACTCCCGGTGGGCGGTTCCCGTTTGTCACCCTGCGTGGCCTGCCTGGGGACGTCCCCATCAGGCAGGCTCTGCAGGAGCACGAGGGGGGCGGGGTGGGGACAGAAGCCAGGGCCACATGGGAACAACGGGGTCAGACGGGAGCTGGGCACAGAGGGCAGGGACCCAGCCCCCGGCCACTGTACTCCCAGCCCACCCAGCGCCCATGAGGCCGGCCCAGCCTCTGCACCTCGGCTGCCCTCAGTGCCGGGCAAGTGGGCAGCTGGCAAACAGGAGCCCCCTCCTGCCCTCCAGAAGCCCAGATGGGGAGTCTTCCTATGCAGAGGCCTAGAACGTTCACTGATGTTCTGGCAAAGCTGAGAGCCACACGGAGGTGCAGCTAAGAGCCAGCTCCACGTGGCTCTGGCCGGGCTGTAACGGGCCGGCCCCCTCCCTCCCGAGGCCCAGGGCCAGCAGCCATGTGTCGTCCTGAGCTGGGGCAGCCCTGGGTGGGGGGCTGGCTCACCGCGATGGTCTTCTCCTTGATGCCGCCCACCGGCAGGATCTTGCCCGTGAGGGAGACCTCGCCGGTCATGGCCAGGTTCTGGCGCACGGGCCGGTCCATGGCCAGGGAGAGCAGCGCCGTCACAATGGTGCAGCCAGCGCTCGGGCCGTCCTTGGGGGTGGCGCCCTGCGGGCGGGGAGAGGCGGTGGGTGGGGGCAGCGGGGCAGGGGGCTGCCTGGAGCCAGATGTGCGGGGCCACGACGGGATGGGGCTCACCTCGGGCACGTGCAGGTGGATGTGCGAGGTCACCAGGTACTCGTTGGAGGGGTCGTGCTGCATGAAGAAGGCCCTGGCAAAGGTGTAGGCGATGCGCGCGCTCTCCTTCATCACCTCCCCCAGCTGGCCTGTCACCTCCAGGCTCCCGTCCTTGTCACCCTTGCTGTCGCTGTCCCGCGGCCGCCTCAGCGACGTCTCAACAAACAGCGTGGAGCCTCCTGGGAGAGGTCAGACGGTGAACCCTGAGCCATCTCAGGGTGTCCCCTTGCTGTTCCCTCTGCCTGCTACACTGGTCCTTCCCCAGCCCTCGTTCCCTCAGCCGTCACGACTTGGCCACCCTGTGCCCACACCACCTCCTCCAGGGAGCAGCTTCCACCTGCAGGGACCAGGATACAGGAAGGACCCAGAGATGGCCCTGCACCAGCCTCCGCTGCAGGCCTCAGCACGGCCAGGGCTGAGCTCAGGTCCCTCCTGCAGAACAGCCATCCTGCCACCTGGAGCCTGCACCCTTCATGCACCTACAAAGCTGCGCCCAGCCCTGCTGGCCCAAGACGACCCCTGGGCTGTCAAGGACCCCGCCCTCCAACTGCCTGTGTGGGGCTGAAGGACGTCTCGGGACACGGACGCCCCCTCCGACCCCTGCCCGGCGCTCCCTGCCCTCCTCCCCTGCTCGTGCTGGAGGACCCTCCCGCATGCACACCTGTCCAAGTGTCCCCCAAATAAAGCTGTGGACGCTGCTGCCACCTCGAGGCCCCATCTTTTTCTCGATCAGCCCCAATCCTGTGGCCTGTCACCCCGTCACTGGGAAGGGCGCAGAAGCGAGGGCAAGCCCCTGGCCCAGGGCCCGCGGAAGGGACAGCTCACCCATGGCGGTCCAG
This sequence comes from Equus przewalskii, assembly GCF_037783145.1. NCBI lineage: Eukaryota > Metazoa > Chordata > Mammalia > Perissodactyla > Equidae > Equus > Equus przewalskii. The sequence continues at coordinate 3,963,455 of NC_091836.1, forward strand.
GCCAGCCCCATGACCACGCCGGGGGGCGTCACGTCGTACATGCGCTCCACCGTGAACACAGGCTTGCCCACGAAGTCCTGCAGGTTCTCGGGCGTCACCTCCACGAACTCGGCCTCGCCGCTCACGATCTTGTAGGCAGACTTCCGCAGCACCTGGGGGACAGTGCGCTGGCCGGGGCGGGACGCAGGAGCCCACCCGCCGCCACAGCTCCTTCCTCCTTACGCGCCGCCAAAGTCACTCTCTGAACCGTTTTAAGTGTACGGCTCAGCGGCAGGAAGCACATTCACACGGTTGTGCAGCCGTCCCCTCCGTCTCCAGAACCTTCCATCTTCCCAAACTGCAGCTCTGCCCCCGTGAAACACTGACTCCCGTCCGCCCCCAGCCCCTGGCCCCGCTCACCTTCTCCACCTGCTTCTGCAGGTTGCGCACGCCGCTCTCCCGGCAGTACTGCTTGATGAGGAGCGTCAGCACGGCTGACGACAGCCGGGCCTTGCTCTCGTCCAGGCCGCACAGGGCGCGGGCCTGCGGGACCAGGTACCGCTGGCAGGGAGGAGAGCGCCGTCAGCACCCCGTGGGTGAGCGCCATCCCTGAGGGGCCCAGGGCCGGCCCGCATGGATCTCTGGCCCTCATGGGGCGAGTGCCTCCAGGAGGTGACCCCTGAGCTGAGCCCTCATGGGGGAGGAGGCCCAAGGCCATGAGGGAGGGCGCCAGGGCCCTGAACGGTGAGTCTGCCCTGCCGCCAACACACACTCCCGAGTCTCCAGGCCTCTGCCCGGCTGCCACTCCCGCCCACCCTCCAGATGGCATCTGAGACGGCGCTTCCTCCAGGAAGGCCTCCCTGGGCTCACCCACATACAGACCGAGGGCCTGTGTGGCGGCTGATCATGCAGCCACCACACTCAGCAGACAGCGACAGGGCATCAGAGGCTCCACGGTCCCCCACGGCCCAGCCCGACCTCTGCACACGGCCGTCACTAGACAGACTGTGCCGAGCCCCGACTGTGGGCAGAGCCCTGTGCGTCAGTGCATCTGCCAACTGGCAGGGTTGGCCTGGGTCCCTTCAAGGCTCCACTCCTGCTTCTCTCAGTTGGGTCTCCATGCTGGTGGTGGATGGAGCACGTGGTGGGGGTCCCCACACCCCAGCAATAACCACAGCCGAGAGCTGCTCTTCCTCCCCTCCTGGCCCCCAGGGGACACCTGAGCTGGGACCAGCCCCTGTCACCCGGCTGCGAAGGGCTCAGGGAGAAATGTGCTGCCCCCCAGAAAAAAGGCGCCGCGTCAGAAACACAAGACTCCCCTCCACCGCCCCTCGGGCCGAGAGCAGGCCTGAGCCCACTCCAGGCTGGGACCCTCCCGCAACCAGGAGGGGGCGACGCCCGTCTGAGACCCAGACCCCCGGGGCCCGCCTAGGCTGGCTCCGTGCTCACACACCCGGGGAGCCAGCACTGCCCCATCGGCAGGTGCTGGGGGACCTGGGGCCACCTCGGGGCCGGCGGGGTGGGCACGAGGCCGGGGCACTCGGGGTGAATCTGCTATGGGGCTGAGCTCACGACCCCAGGGGCCCTAGAAGCCGCTGTGGTCGCAGGCTACCCCTTTCTGCTCCCCGAGCTGCGGCCGCGAGGGCGGGCTACAGCCAGATTTACGTCCCGGTGCAACAGCTTCCCAGACCCTGGGAGCCTCCCAGGGAGGGACAGGTGACAGGCGTCTGTCAGTCACAAGAAGCCCTTGAATCTCAGCCACACCTGAGCTCATGCTAACGAGGGAGGCAACCCTCGGAGGACGGGGCTGGCGGCCAGGGGACCAACCCGGGGTCAGAGGGATGAGCTCTCAGCCCCACCCGACCCCCAAGGAGGGGAGAGGGGCTGGGGAGTGACCTCGTCACCAGTGGCCAGCGACTGACTCGATCGTGCCCACGTGCGGGAACCCCGACAACGCCCCGCGACAGTGGGGTGTGGAGGAACCCGAGGGACAGGGGGTGGCGCCCAGGGAGGCTGAGGCCCTGCCCCTTCCCCTCTGCGTCTGTTCTAGCAAATTCTCAAACCCCAGGAGGAGTGTGGGAACCCCGATTCGTGGCTGGTGGGTCAGAGGTCAGAGGCCTGGCGTGCCCTGAACCCGCGGCCGAGGCTGTTTCCCGTGCTCAGGGTCAGCACTGAGCTGAAGTGCGGACACGGCTGGAGAACGGGCAGGCGTAGGGTGGCCACACGTGGGGTGGGGGACACACACACACAGTTTATAACTTTCTCTGGGTGACCTCATGCCGCACTGCACGGCAGATCCCGCGTGTCCCCCTCGTGAATGGAAGCTTCACGAGCAGGACCCCCACAGACGGCGCCCTGGGGAAGGGCGGCCTCACCTCGGCGATGGCGAGCTTCTCCTGGGCCACGTAGCCCGACACGTTGATCATCTCCATGCGGTCCCGCAGGGGCTCGGGGATGGTCTCGGTGATGTTGGCCGTGCAGATGAACAGCACCTGCGGGCGGCACGCGTGAGCACCGGCGGCCGCCTCGCCCGCGGGCCCGGGCCGGGCGCCAACGCACCTTGGACAGGTCCACGGGCACGTCCAGGTAGTGGTCCAGGAAGTTGGCGTTCTGCTCGGGGTCCAGCAGCTCGAGCAGCGCAGACGACGGGTCCCCCTGGTAGCCCCGGCCGATCTTGTCCACCTGCAGGCAGCGGAGGCGGCTGTGGGCGCCCGTCCTGCTCCCCGGACTCGGCGGGGAGGCCAGCGCGGGGCGGGGCTGGGCAAGGGCAGCAGGGACCCTCGGGGGCGAGGCCACCCAGGTGACTCGGGAACCACGGGAACGGAGGGCCGCGCACCTCGTCGATGAGGATCAGGGGGTTCTCCGTCCGCGTCTTCTTCAGGCACTGGATGATCTTGCCCGGCATGGCGCCCACGTACGTCCGCCTGTGGGAGCACACAGCTGGGCGGCAGCCTCACCCGCCGCCCACTCCCTGGGACCCAGAGCTCAGCCCAGGGGGCAGGAGGGAGACGCACCCACCGTGGCCATGGTGGAGGCCGCCGGCCGTCTGTAGGGCCTCGTCACCCGCACCGCCTGATGCCCGCCAGTGCAGACACATGCCACCCTCCCCCAGCTCAGAGGCAAGGCAGAGGGCGCAGGGTTGCTGCCAGCTCTCCCTCAGACCCAGCCCCCTAGCTGGCACCTCCTATCCAGACGGTGAAACCCAGCCCACAGTGCCTGGCCTGCCAGGAGAGGGCAGGGAGTAGCCACCAACTGACAGCCTGGCTGAGGGGCCCTCCCGCTGGTCAAGAGGCTGAGATTTTGGTCCAGTGTTCTTTGAGCGCCTGGACTCAGCCAGGCCTGAAGTCACATCGATGCCTGGACTTTTCAGTTAATTACTCCAGTGTGAATGGAGTCTGCTGCCCCCACTGAAATCTCTCTAACACAGAGGGGAGCAGACCCAGGAGGAATGAAACCCCACAGGGGGCTGGGACGAGCCACGAGGGGAGGCGCCGGGCCTACCTGTGCCCCTTGATCTCGGCCACGTCGGTCATGCCCCCAACGCTGAAGCGGAAGTACTCGCGGTTCAGGGCGCGGGCAATGGAGCGGGCGATGCTGGTCTTGCCCACGCCAGGGGGCCCGTAGAAGCAGAGGATCTTGCCCTGGGTGGAGCCTCGGAGCTGGCTGACAGCGATGAACTCCTGCGGGCAGGGCAGGGCCGGCTCCTGTGAGCACGCGCCCTTCCACGCGTGGAGCCTGGCAGCAGCCTCGCTGCCTTCACGCTGCCTTTCAGGCTCCTGGGGGCTGCCAGAGGGACAAGGCCTGTCCCAGAGGGGCTCAGCCGACTGGAGCGGTCATCTGCCACCGGGAGGGATAGCCTGTGGCACCAACAGGGCGAGCAGACGCCAGGAGAACGCGAGGACGGACGGTCGAGTGTGGGGGACCACGGCGCCACGCCCATGAGGCAGCGCCCTCGCCCAGCAGGCCCTTCCTGCCACACCCTGGGTCCCGACAGCCTCTCCAGTCCAGCCCGCCGCCGGCCCGGTCTCAGCCCTTGTCTCGTGCTGTGTCCAGCACGATCTTTATCCCCCTGGTAAACCCACGAGCTCCTCGGAGCAGAGCAGGCTGGCCCGGGCACACGGGCTGCCCCTGACACTTCCTAGCCGCTCCAAAGCCAGCCGGTCCCTCTAGAGGCCCCCACCCCCCACCATCCTTCACCCTGCTGACCCCGCCAGCCTCGCTATGGCAAGCCCGCTCCCTCGTGGCCCCAGACCTACAGATTCCCAGGGGGCTCTTCTGGGTCTCCCCACAGCACAGGGAATCCTGGGCCCCAGACTCTGAGGTGCCCGCCACCCCCGCAGAGATTCAGACCACGACGGACCCCGCCTGTCAGCGCCTGCCCGCCCGGGATGCAGGGACCGGGTGCCCGGGACATGCATGCCCAAGGGAGGATCAGGCCAGACCCCAGTGGGGTGCAGGGCCTCCCCGGGGGGTGCAGGGCCTCACCAGGATGCGCTTCTTGACGTCTTCCATCCCATAGTGGTCCTCCTCCAGCACCGCCTGGGCCCGGGCCAGGTCCAGGTTCTCGTCGCTGTACTTGCCCCACGGGATGGACGTCAGCCAGTCCAGATAGTTGCGGGTGACGCTGCCGGAGGACAGACCACAGTGGGTAAGCGGGACCCAGCAGCACGGGGCACGCAGATCCACATCCGGTCCCCTCCGCGCCTGACGCGGGGGCCACGCCGAGGGCAGCTCGGCCGGCGGGGCTGCTAACCACTCTGAGAAGCCGTCCTGGCCCGGCCACACGGGAGGACTTGGCCCGGTTCCTCGCACAGGCGCGAGGTCTGCTCCCCGGACCAGAGCTGGCGAGCATGGGGACGGCTCAGAGCGGCCCCACACCAAGGACGGGGCGGGGCTAGAAGAGGGGAGGCACCCGCCCCAGGGCAGGTGGGAAAACTGAGGCCTGGACGGGGGGCAGGTCAGCACCACCAGGAGAACGATGCCCGGGCTGGAGCTGTGCACCAGGGACGGCAGCCGCCCTGGCCTCAGAGAGCCCCCTCCCCTCACAAGGGTCCTCACGAGAGAGAGGCAGGAACGGTGCCAGAGAAGGTGTGACAAGGCACACAGAGGCTGGAGCGCTGTGCTCTGAGGACAGAGGGAGGGGCCCCGAGCCATGAACGCTTCCACAAGCAGGACAAGGCCAGGAACGGGCGCCCTCAGAGCCTCCACGGGGACCCGCCCCGCCGCCCGCCTGACTAAGGCTTCTGCCGCCAGCCCGCAAGGTTAGCCTGCGCCGGTTCAGGGCACTGAGTCGACGGTCATTTGTGACCATAGCAAGAAGCTCGCTCGCTGCCCGAGGGCGAGATGTCGGGGGGTCTTTGGCACAGACGCCAGCAGTGTCTGGACGGAGCAGTGTCCCCCAGAGTCCTTGTGGAAGGAGACCGGCCTCCCGCACCCCCTGAGCCAGGAGGGGGCCTGGCCGCAGGCACTCAGGGCCCGCTCGGGTCCCCTCAGAGGGGCTGTCCCACGCCCTGCCCAGCCCACGCGCTGTCCCGGCACAGTGCCCGGGCCCTGGGCCGCACGCAGAGCCAGAGAATCCCAGACCCCGGGCAGCACCCGACTCGCGGCCGGGGGGTGGGGACAATGACCGCCAGGCGAGGGTGGGACACAGGAGGACCGCTCACTTCCTGGCTCACTCAGAGCGGCGAGAGGGAGGCAAGGGGAGGAGCGGCCTTGGGGTGACGGCTCAGGGCCTCCGGGTCCAGGCTGGAAGCGCTGGCCTAGAGCCAGATGTCCCTGGGTTCAAACCCCGTCCCCATCGCCCACACAGAGGCCCTGCTCGCCACCCTAACCTCACTGAGCCTCGGTTCCCTCATCTGTGACATGGGGGCAACACGAGAACGCCCGCCACGACGACAGCGTGCCCAAGGGACCCCTCCGGGCCTTCAGGGTCGGCGTGCAGACCCCGCGGGGTCACGGGATGCTCCGGGGCGGGGCAGGGGCAGGGCCACCGAGGGCCGGCCGCCGCGGGCTCACTTGAACTCTGAGGAGTGGTTGTCCAGCAGGCCCAGCTTGCTCAGCTCCTCGTCCACCACGTCCATGACGTGCTTGGGCACCACAAGCTCCTTCAGCCGCTCGCGGAACTTCTCCTCGATGGCGTCCTTGTCCTCCTTCTCCAGGCCCAGCTCCTTCTTGATGATCTTCAGCTGCTCCTGCAGGAGGTACTTGCGGTGCGTCTGCTTGATCTTCTCCTCCACCTGCGGGGCCGAGCGGCTGTCGTCAGAGCAGGCTCGGGAGGGCACGCGGGCGGCCCCAGGTGAGTGGGGACACAGAAGAGCCCGTGCACACAGCCTCGAGTCCTTCCACCTTCCACCCCAAGCCTCCTCGAGTGCCGGCCTTGCTGGGCTACGCAATAAACAACCAAAATTCAGGGAGGAGGGGTCGCCCTTCAATGCTGACCCTGAGGAGGGAAAGGCCAGCCTGGTGCCAACGTGTCACCACACTTCTCCAGGGGTGCTGAGCACCCTTCTAAGAGATGGGCAGCAGGCATGACTCGGGGCCCAGGTCAGCACGTTAGGCCACGCCGGCCCGCCGGGGGTCCCACTGTGCTTGTGAACGCTGCCTCGTGTCACCAGGCCAGCCCCACAGCTTTCCCCAGCGAAGGTATGATAGGAAATTTTTCCCTAACATACAAACTAAGGAAGCGACCTGAGAAGCGACCTGGCTGGTAAGGACCTGAGGAGCCGGCAGCCCAGGATTGGCCGTTTTCAGTTTGGACACGCTGAGTGTCGCGCCCACTCACCTCGCGCCCCAGGCGCTGCTGCAGCTTGCTCAGCTCGAACTCCTTCTTGAGGAGAGACAGTGCCTTGTACAGCCGCTTGGGGATCTGCCAGGGAAGGGGAGGCACGAGAGGACGGTCAGGGCCGGTGTCCTGGGCTGCGGGGCTGCCGCCGGGCAGATGGGCCTGGCTCGGCCTCACTACAGTACAGGCGTGCACGCACGGACCCTGCAAGCCCCACTCTGGAAACGCTGCTGCAGAGACCCCCCACACACGCCTATGAGCTGTGTGGACGAGGACACTCGCAGAGCCGCTGTGCCTAACAGCAAGACTGGCCATGGTGCAAATACACCGCCCACTGCATGGCGGGCAGCCCGGGTGGAATACTATGCAGCCCCAAAAAAGAATGTGGGAGCTGGATGCGGACGGAAGGACTCGTGGTAACAGGCAGCGGTCTCCACAACAGAGCCGGGGGCCAGCAGCCAGGTCGGGAGGCTGCCGGCGCAGAGCAGACAGTACGGGGCAGGCGGGGGTGGGCCCACTCACGTTGGTCTCCTCCAGGACGTCCTGCAGCTCGTGGGACTCGGCCCCGGTCAGCGCGGCACCCATGTCGCTCAGGTAGATGGGGTTGTCCACCACCCGCTGACCCGCCTGCATCATCTGCAGCACGGACTCCCTGCGAGGACAGAGGGACGCCCACTGCAGCGGCCGGGCTGGACGGCAGCCCTCTCGGGGCCCCGGGCTCAGGCTCAGAGCCAGCTCCACACCGGGCCTCACAAGGGTCAGGGCTGGTGGGGCCCCGTCCTGGAGTCCCAAGACGAACGCCCCGTGCCCAGACGTGGGACCCAGGACAGCCATGCACTGACCCCTCCTGAGCGTCCCACCTCTACCCCAGTGACGACCACCAAGGCTTCCAGCCAGACCAGGCGCTCGGCAGCAGGGAAGAGGCAAGGAGCCTGGGCAGGGAAGCCTCACCCTTCGCCTGCCCGCCCGGCAAGGCTTCCAGCAGGACGACACTGAGAAAGCGCCCACCACCCAGCCGTGGAGAGAGCCAGAGCCGCCCGGCCTTGAGGTGAGAGACCAACCTGTAGAGGGGGTTCAAGGCGATGATGTCCCGGATGGTCTTCACGATCTCGGCGGTCAGGGCCTGGCGAGCAGGGAGCCTTGCTGGGTCACTGGGGCCAGCGGGGGCGGTGGCACCAGGAAGCCCCTCCCGCCTGGTCCTGGCCAAGGACAGCCTCAGAGGCCCAGGGACAGAGCCCGAATCCACCAGTCACGGGGACCCAGGACAAGAGCAACAACTAACGCCCACCTGGCTCCTTACACCCCTGACCTCAGGATGAGCCATCGTGGGAGAGGGGGAGGCCTCCTCATTCCTTTGTCGTAAGCACTGTCCTCACGGCCGACACCCCCCCCCAGCATCAGCCATGGGACAGCCAGGCTGTGCAGACTCCTGTCTGGGGACGTGCCTGAGTCCCCGCGACTCTCGCCTGTCCCCTCCGGGACCACATCCCGGGCTCTGTAGAGGCAGGGCCCCCTCCACTGGGGTGCCATGGGCACCGCGTGCCTTCTGGCTGCTGCTCCCTGCCAGCGCGAGGCCAGTACAGGACCACTGGGCACAGCTCGTGGCGTAAAAACCCGCACCTCATTTGTTTCCAGAAGGCAGCGGCTCCCAGCGCATCGTACCCTGAGGAGGGCACCAGCAGACACAGAGCCGCCAGCCGCCGCAGCCGGGCTTTTTCAGCCTATCGCCTGGTCTCCAGTTACTGTGTCTGTCCCTGCGTGCCTGAGGTGGCCTTTGTAAAGGAGCCAGGACAGGCCAGCGGGGCCCATGGCACTCGCTGAGCAAGGACGAGCGCAACTCCGAGGCGCCCGAATCTTTCCATCGAGCGTCTGTGCGCTGCGCCATCCCCTCCCCACGACAAGGCCCCCCGAGGACACTCTCAGGCTGTGCTGCCAGGACAGCAGCCACTCGCCATCGGTAGCTACTCAACTCAAACGACTTAAAATTAGACAAAACCAGACGTTCTGCTCCTCGGTCGCAGCCACCACAGGTCACAAGGGCTCACGGTGCAGTCACAGAACGTCCCCACCACCGGGGGATGCTCTCTGGGTCATCGCTGCTCTGAAGGGCCCTGTGCGGCCCTGGGGACTGATGGCTGCCGGGCCAGGAGCAGTGCGGCCGAGCCCCCTCAGCGCCCGGGCGGACATCACTGCGGGTCGCGGTGCCCCTCCCACGAGCACCGAGGCTGCCCCCGAGTCCTTGTCACCCCAGCGCCACAGGACCAGACGGAAGCTAGGGCCACGCCAGCTCTCGTCCTCCTCAGGGAGCCACCACCACCGGCATGTGCCCGCAAGGAGCCTTCGCTCAGCTCTGCCTTTCCTCCTCGTCCCCCCCCGGAGGTGGGTCACCTGCCCACACCCTGCACAGAAGTGCGGGAGGAAGGACGTGCCCCACCCCTGCTGTCGTCGTGCCATGACGCCAGCACGAGAGCCTAGGGCTGCGGGTCAAGGTGGTCAGAGGCCTGGCTCTTTCTGGTCTTGCAGCCGCGGGTCACAGTGAAGGTGCCCTGGGCGTGGGGGCGCTGGACCCGGGTTCAAAGCCTGCCTCCCTCGCGAGCACGGAAGGGCCCAGCATATCCGTTTACTCTCTGATGACAGTTTCTTCCCGGGACTCTGGGCAGGAAAGGACGCTTTGTGCCCGCAGAGCCGGAGCGCCATGACACGGGGCGCAGACAGGGGAGCCCACGGGCAGCCCCGACTTACCTTCACTTCCTCCGTGACCTGGAAGTCCTCGTGGACCACGTTCTCGACTTCCACCATGAGCACCTCGCCGGGGGCGGCGGCGGGCTCCACCCCCGCCTCCATCTGCCGCCTGGCGCTCGCCTCGTCCTCCGCCTCCTTCTTGCCCCGCTTCGCCTTCCTGCGGGCCTTCTGCTTGCTCTCTGCCTCCGCCTCCTCCGGCTCCACCTCCAGCGGCCTGTTGATGTGAATCCTGCCGACGGAGCGGGCGAGGTGAAGCCGCAAAGGCCGGGAGGGGCCCCCGCGAGACTCCCGCGTCCCACTGGGCCCGGGTCCCTGGAGCTGGCGACCCAGCCGCTTCCTCAGAACCCCAAGATCAGCGGCCCCCTCAGGCCTCAGACTCCAGCCACCCCACCCATTCTGTCTCCCGCCCTGACACCCCACTGTCGCCCAGACATTAGAAGCGTAAGAGAGCAGCCAGCAGTCCCCAGGGCCCCATCGCGAGCGGTCGGCATGGCCGAGCACAGCCCGTCGCGGGGACTCCGCCTGCCCCGCCCTCGGCCTCGAACGCGCCATCCAGCGGCTCCTTTGCGTCATCCAGGTCTCGATCCAAGGACCTCCATGAAGAGGCCCCCCGGCCACATCACGTGAGGCCTAGCCCCGCCTACGCACACACCCAGCCCTGTCCACGTGCGTTTCCCCCCAAGGCACCCACCGCTGTCAGAATTCAACTTGGGCCCTGTCTCCACGCTCCCGTCCCCCCACCCCCACTCAGGGGTGGGCTCCCAAGGCGGGCCCCTCGCCTGCGTCTCCGCTCGCTCACACCCAAGTCCCTGGCAGACGCCAGGCCCCGGGGGTGTGGTGGAAACAAGCAGTGTTCCACCGCTGGCTCTCCCGTCACGTGGTAACTAATACCATGCCTTCCTCAGAGGCGGCCTGACAGCTCCTGGGGATGCGGACTAGCGCCCAGGGACATCGGCAAGATGTGCAGAGAAAGGAGGGCAGGACAGGTGGGTACCGAGGAGGCGTGGCCGCAGGAAGCAGCTCAACTCGCTCTCTGCAGCACCAGAGGCTGGCGGAGCCTCAGGAGCCACCACCGGCTTCTGTTCATTTGAGCAGCATCTTATTCTGTTCCCTCTGGCCACGGATCCTCCCAGGAGAGAGGAGCGCCGCTTCCCCAAAACAGAGGAAGGCACGTGAGGGGACTCCGTGCACTGGGAACACGACCCTCAGAGCCGGCACCCGGCACAGCCCACGTCCCCTGAATGGGTTCTAGGGTGCTGCCCGGCTACACAAGAATAAGGCTCTGGGAGGAAAAAGGACGGAAGGCTCCACATTCAACAGACACCAACCAGCATGTCCTATAAGGCCGTTTCAGAACGTTTCCTACAGTAACGGCTTGTGACTGAAACGTCTGCCGTGGGTATTCGACCTCGGGACTGTCCTGGCAAGCGTCTTGCGAGGCCAGCGTTCCCCGGGACACATGTGAAGAGTTGGTTAGTTCCTCCATCGAGAGCTTCGACCCTCCGCTGACCCCGTGGCTTCTTCTTAATTAACCTGGGCTGACAAAGCCCTTCACACAGACCGACAAGGAGATGCGTCTGGGTGAGCAGAAAGCCACCGAGTGCTAATAAGCGAATGTGCAGCAGGAGCTGCTGCCAGACGCAGACACGGGCCCTGGGGGAAGCCCGACCTGAGCGGCCGACACCCAGACATGCACCATTAGGGCACCTGCTACTTCGTTTCTGTGATGCTTTTTGGAATAACGTGCACAACAGAAACACTTCTCGCTGACCACCCATACTGCCACTTTAACAAGGGGACCCTGAGAAGGGAGGGGTCCAGGGGACACGTGTCAGCCCCCACCTCCAGCTCTGGCCTAGTCACTGTGGGCACAAGGCTGCAGGGCTGACCAAGAAGGGTGGGTGGCTGCTGGGGCCCAGGGGGCACCTGGGGCCACTGTTCCCGCCCCGTCCCACACGCTCAGGCCCTCGCACCTTCTGTGCCCCATGACGATCATGCGCAGCTTGTCCCCAAGGTCCTGCATCTCATGGATCTGGACAAACGTCCCTGTGTGGTAGACCTCATCCAGGCTCTCGACCACGTCGGATTCGTTGCTGGGGGACAGGGACACAAAGACATCAGCACGGGCGCTCTGACTCTCAGTGGGGTGTCCCCAACTAAGAAGGAGGACGGGAGAAGAGAAACGGCCCTGCAGCCTTGCCTGAAACCGAGCACGCTTCCTCGCTCCCCCAGGGGCTCCGGAGCCGAGGGTGCTGCCCGGACCTGCGCACGGGAGCCGTTCCGGGCCCAGCCGGCCGACAGGGCGGACTGGATGGAGTTCTGATTCCACCCCACGCCTCCCATGACAGAGCCGCTCAGAAGGCGCCTTCTAACTCGGAAGGGCAACAGATCGTCATCTGGAGCCACCACACCTGCCCGCCCAGCTCTGCTCTGACCCCAGGGATCCTCGAGACTCCTAGCCCCCACGTCCCGACCGTGCACGAAGCCTAGCGCTCCGAGCCTGCACCCACACTGAGGACGGAGGCTCGGCTCTGGCCTTGTCCCCTGTAGGCTGTGCCTGGGATTTTCAGGCCAAGGGTCAGAGCTCCAGGTGACCCTACAGGGCAGGATTTGCAGTGAGCTCCGCTCCAGGGCGGCTCGACAGAGGCGTGAGGGAAAACGTCCCCTTACCTGTCATCCCTCTTCAGAAACACGCCGGCGTACGGCTGGGCGAGACGCACTTTCCTTCTCAGCAGCTCAACCAGCTTCTTGTTTTTAACCTAGCGAGACAACCACCCCAAAGTGAAACGCAGGTGACGTTTTCGAGCTGATTTTTCTTTTCCTGGGAAAGACTGGCCCTGAGCTAACCTCTGTTGCCAATCTCCCTCCTTTTTTTTTCCCCTCCCCTAGGCCCCCATGCATGGTTGTATATCCCAGTTGTAGGTCCTTCTGGTTCTTCCATGTGAGCCACCACCACAGCACGGCCACTGACAGACGGGTGGTGTGGTTCCGCACCCGGGAACAGAACCCAGGCCACTGAAGAGGAGCGCACCCAACTTAACTGCTGGGCCGTCAGGGCTGGCTCTCTAGCCGACACTGTGACAGCAGCTCTACCAGTTTCTGTGTCCTCTGGGGATATGCTAATCTGATCCAGGACACTAACATGGTCCGGGAACCCTTGAACCAAAAAAAAACAATGTGGAGAATGGAGCGAGTCAGGGCTGACCAGGTGCATTCCTGAGTTCTTCTCCCCTCCTGAAGAAAACTCAAAGGAGATCCACAGCCAGAACCAAGAAACTAATTTCACGTCCAATTTCAAGGGCTGTTTTGGTGGCGAAATGTCTTGGCTCGAAAATCTAGACCATTCTGATTTTATCAATGTCAGGAGAAGAACACTGAATGTGTGTAATTCGAATGTGGCCCATCCCACAGGCTCATAACTTCCTCCAGTTTCCAGTGAAAATATTTGTCACATCTGTACCCTAATCATTGATCCTCAAAACCCCCAGGATCACACACATCCTCTTGACGTCATTTCAAGGGCAGTGAGGGCTGGGAAACGTCTGATGGGGAGATGCACAGATGTCCTTAGGCCTCAGCTGGGTTCTTTCAAGCCCGTCTTAATTCCCAGGTGAGCCTCTGATTAAACTTCCTGGCCCTGAACTTCAGCGTGCATCAGAATTACCTGGAGGATTTGTAAAGCAGATGGCTGGGCCCCAGCCCTGCGGTTTCTCCATACAAGAGGTCTGGGTGGGCCTGGGAATCTGCATTTCAAACAAGCTCCCAAGTGGTGTCAATGGTCGAGAAGCAGGGTTTTAACTCAGCCCCTAACAGGGGCTCTGAACTCACAGTCCAGGAATTCCTGACTCTGTAGATGCATTTTCCCAGGGAGAAGGCCCACGACAGCCGTTGGGAGGGTACGTGACCCACCACAAATTAAGAGCCACTGATCTATACTCAGACGCCACTAGTAAGAAGAGAAGCTACGGGGCAAGTGAGCCACACACAGTGTTAACTACAAAATCAAGAGTAAGTGGAGCTTTGCTAACAGGTTCAGAAACATTTACAGGGTCCCACAGAAGCCGTCCCCAGTTCTCTGCTGACAGCTGACTGCTATATCTCAGCTCCTGTCCCCTCCCTTTGGCAGGATCCCCGTTGGTTATTTATGAGATAACAGCAGTAGAAATACAGCGGATACCACATGCCCGTCTCCTGCCATCCACAGCGACTCCTTTAGCCCAACTGGCTGGCTCTGGGCAGGCAGGCAGAATGTCTGGGAAGAACGGTGTCTCTGCTTGGACACTGGGGACAAGGGGCACCTGCCACTTTGCAGGACTGCAGGCACCACACCTGGTGAACAGTCCTGGCCCCGGAGGCCTGGGAGGGCGGAGAAGGCGGCTAGGGGTGGGGTCAAGGACGGGAAAAGGCTTCTAGGGCAGGCCTCTGAAACGTCAGAAGCGGACCACACGGCAACCAGCAGCAGCTTACTGTTGAGGCATCCTAAGGACCAGCCATGAGGCTAAATCCTTTACACACGCGACCTCACTGACTTCCCACCACCGCTCTAAGAAATGAGGTACTGTTACTACATCCATTGCACAGATGAGAAAACAGAGGCGGGGGGTGGGGTGGGAACAGCCTGCCCCAAGTTACGGAGTTAGGGGTGGAGGAGCCAGGATATGAACCCACAGGGTCCGGCTCTGGACCCTGCAAACAACCACTAGTCAACATCAGGGAGGGGCAGCTCAGACGCACGGTCAGCAGAGCGCGGGAGGAGGTGGCGGGGCCCCTTCTGTCCCCTCCCCTTTCCAAGGGATCCTTGAGATTTATCTAGCAGAGCCTGGAGTGCGAGGGTGAATGTAGAGGCTGACTCATGGTGTGACCTTGCTTAGAGAGTTAACAGATAACCTTTCTCCTCCACAGACTCCAGTGTCCACGGCATTTAAAAAAAAAAAGGGGGGGGGGTGGGCAAGAAGGCAGACATCTGGGTCCTTTCCACTCCAAAAACCCAAGGCCCTCGCACTCAGCTGCTTTCTTTCTGTTACATCACCCTGGTATTCCCCCCACCCCGCCCCCTTTGTGGCTCTTGGCTCGCTGACTCTCCCTTCCGCAAGAGCCTAGGTTCCTTAGGCAGAGGGACTGCGTGTGGCTTGTTAGCTGCTGGATCCTCAGTGCCTGCAACGCGGTAGGTGAAGAACACTCCGCTGGATGAATAAACATGCCTGCACCCCTTTCACAACATCCTCCTCCCACTTTCCTCCTCCTTCTGTTCCATCCTTGCTCCACTACTCTCTGTACTACCTGGAGCCTTTGAACACATTCTAACTTCCTTACTAATCTTGTTTCTTGCCTCTGCATACGGCTAGAATGTAACCTTCAAGCTTCCTGCCGTGGCAGCCTCGCAGCCAATGAGGTTTATCCCAGGCGCGATTATTGCTAACTGAAAACTTTTCCCAATAGAATATAAGCTCCGGGTAGGAATTTTTGTCAGTTTTGTTTACTGCTGTATCCCTAACACCTAGAACCTGGCACGTGCTAAGCGGCCAGAAATATTTAAGAAACAGATGAATCCTGATCCCAAAAGAACTCGTAACCAGAAGGCAGACCGCCCTGGGGGAGAGCGTGTTACCAAACTCTTCCCAAGACCCGGAGAGAAGGAACTGGGCCGCAATACTGTTCTGTCGCTTCCCAGCACCGGATTTCTAAGACTAGGGCTCTGAGTGGGCGGGCCTACACTCATCGGATTCAACTCCCCTTAAGGGATCCAAAAACGGGAGGAATCTGGCTCAAGTTCACCAAGCGAATGGTGAGCAGACAAGGATTCCAACTCCAGCCTTTGAGAAGTCCCGTGTTTGAAGAAGGTTCGAGGAATGAGGGCGCTCAGCGATCCCTCGGGCCACCCCGCGGCCGGGGAAACCGAGGCCAAGGCAGGGCTCTCGTTACCTCGATAATCTTGATAAAGCGCGGGAACACCGGGTTGCGGGTGACAGCGATGAGCGGCAGGTGCGGGAACACGTCCGGGATCGTCATGGGCGTCAGCGCCGTGATGACCGGGCCTTCCCCGCCGCCCGCGTTGCCCCCCGCGCCCGCGGCCCCATCCTCCGCGCCGCCCTCGGAGGCGTCCTCGCCACCCGGGAAGGCGCCGCCGCCGCTGCGGTTGTTCGCTTCCCAGAGCCCCCGCCACTGGCCCGCGGCCGCGGGGCATCGGCCCCACAGCGGCCAAGGAGGCGAGGCGTCGCAGGTCCGCCGGCCTCTGGACAACCACGCTCCGGCCGCGGTGGGGACCCGCCCCCCGGCGGCGGCCAGCAGCGGCCGCCGAAGCGCCCAACACCGCGCAGCGCCCCACAGCCGCACGTAGCCTGTGCACGTCGCCATGGCCCGGCCATCCTGGCGGCGCACAGAACTTGCGTCATCTCCGCTCGCCCGGCTGGGGCGCACGTGACGTCGGGCACGTGCCCCGGTGCCCGCGGGGGGGCGTGGCCCGGAACGGAAGGCTGCGGGGGGCGGAGCTTGGAAGAAAGCGGAGGCGGGGCCTGCGCGGAGCCGGGGGCGGCGCTCCTCCTTTTCCCTCAACGCATGCAGCTCTTCCTGCCTCCCAGCTGGCGCGCTCAAGGCCCCTTCGGGTCCCGGGGAGGGTTGTGGGCACGCGCCAGCACCTCTAAAGAGAGCAGCTGTTGCTGCAAGCGCAACTTTGGGGACATGTGGGCAGCCCTGGCATACACTTGAGCGCCATGCGCATGCTCAGATTCCGGGGACCGTCCTGGCTGGCGGATTCGGGCTTCACGGGAGACGAGGTGCGCATGCTCAGACATGAGGCAGGCGCAGGCGGCTTGTGCGCATGCCCAGACAGTGAAGCGACTCCTCCTGGCGGTTGAGGGACAGTCGCGGCGGCGCAGCTCGAAGCGAGAGGATGCTGTTGTTGCTGATGGTGGCGGCGGCGGCGGCGACCTTGCGGCTCTGCCCGCTGGCCAGAGCTCAGCCACTATGCCGGTGGGGCTGCCCTCCCCGGGCTGGGGTGCTGCCAGGGGTCGCGGAGGGGGCTGGCTCGTCCCTGCGCGGTGACCTGGGCAGAATCCAGGAAGGATGCTCCGCTCCCCATCCTCCTTGGGGCTCCCCAGTCTCCTCTTCTGGGAATCGAACTTGACCCCTCCCTATCTCCCGTCACCGAGTCCTCCCCCTGCCTGACTCCGACCCCTTCAAGCCACCTCCACCTCCTTGTCCCTCCCCCACCCGGCAGCCAGGGGGGTTATTGATGGACGAATCTGATCTCGTCCGTCCCCTTCCCAGAGCAAAACCCAAGTTCCTTGCTCAGCCCGCCTTTTCTCCCAGGATCTGGCCCAGGATTTCTCAGCAGCGCCGCTGACATTTGGGGCCGGATCGTTCTCTGTAGGATGCTGACCAGCATCCCCAGCTTCACCCACTAGATGCCAGTCACGCCTCCTTCCCCGGGCTTCACCGTCAATCACAACTGTCTCTGGGCATTGCCAAGTGTCCCCTGGGGACTTGACAACTGGTGATCTGGCCCCTGTCCACTGCTGAATCTCTGTTCCAGCCACGCCGTCCCTTGAACAGCCAACCTCGGGCCAGCCTTGGGGACGCGGGAACTTGGCGCTCAACCCTCCCTCTGCCTGGCACGCTTTGCTTGCAGGTTTCTCCGTGGCTGGTTCCACATCGTTCAGATCGCGACTGAAATAGCGCATTTCCTTATATAAAGGCTCCCCCTCCCCGAAGCTACTTTTTCCTGTCAATCACTAATTTGTTATTCTTTTCTTTTGACGAATTTTTTCTTGTCTGTTGTCGCTAGAATTTTAGCTCCATGAGGGTGTAGAGTATTTATCGTATTCTCTTCTTACCCAGAATATTTTTAGATTTCAGTAAATGTTAGATCAGTAAATACTGTATGTGAGGTGCCGTGGGGACTAGACAGATGCTGAAGTCCAGCTCCTGCCTGGAGTGAGCTGTCACACTCAGCAGAACCCCCTCTGCTGATGAAATCAAGAACGTGCACTTCCTGTGCATGATCTCATTTCATCTTTTTTTTTTTTTTTTGAGGAAGATTAGCCCTGAGCTAACTGCTGCCAATCCTCCTCTTTTTGCTGAGGAAGACTGGCCCTGAGCTAACATCCGTGCCCATCTACCTTTACTTTCTATGTGGGACGCCTGCCACAGCATGGCGTGCCAAGTGGTGCCATGTCCACACCCGGCATCCGAACCGGCAAACCCCGGGCCGCCCAAGCAGAATGTGCTCACTTAACCGCTGCACCACTGGGTCGGCCCCTCATTTCATCTTTATAAGGTTCATGAAGTAACGATTCCTTAACCTTATGTTATAGATGTGAAAACAGACCTGGCAAAATTGAAAACACACTTGCCTAAAAGCACATAGCCAGCAAGCAAAGAGTAGGGTCTCCCAGTAAGATTTGCTAGTCCGATCTCTCTCAGTCTGAAAAGGTTGGTTATAACCAGTTCTCTCGCTTCCCCAAGCTGGTTCTCAAAGTGTGTTCCTGGACCAGCCGCATCAGCATCCCCCGGAAATTTGCTAGAATTGCAGTTCCCTGGGTCTGCGAATCAGAGACTCAGAGGCGGGGCCCCGAGATCTCATGTGTCAAGCCCTCCAGGGACTTCCGGCGCACATCCAAAATTGACAACTGCTGTAAACTATACCAACATTCTCCCAGCCACCAACACTCCCCTGTCGCCAAAAATAGAGAAAAAATCTTGGAGTGGGAGTTCCTGATCTGGGCCCTGCAAATGAGCCTTTATGAGCTCCCAGGAATTCTGTCTCCATTTTTGTATACACGTATGTCTGTTTTGGGGAGATGGGGGCCCACAGTTTCTTCAGATTTTCCCGGGGCTCCCAAAACCCTAAAAGCACCAAGAACAGGTAACCCAGCAACCTGGTAGGCATCAGGGGTCACGCTGAATATTCAATAAACTGATGGACGGTCTCTCGTGTTGCTTACTTCTAGTACTCACACGGTGAGGACAGGAAAAGTGTTTCATACCAGACAGCGTATTCAAGGGGTATGTGGATCCATACTCAACATTCCATCTTCTCTTTAATCACGGGATCAGAACTAACACTTGCTACTATTTCTTAGGTGCCAGCGTTGCGTCAGACACAGAACATTATCTTATCCTTCCTGTCGCTCTTCGAAGGGATGGGATTAATGTTTCCCATTCTGCGGATCTTTTGGGATTAACCTTTCCCATTTCGCAAACTGGTTGAGAGAGATCGAGTAACCAGAACAAAGCCAGGAGATAGCACTGGTTTAGAACTCCCATCTGGCGAGTTTTTATCCAGTGTTCTGCTGGATAAGAGATCTTGAGTGCAGAGTAGCAAACTGTTACTTTCTTTCCATGGCATAGTGCAACCGGAAACTTCCTTGCACGTGTCCACCTGAAATGCACAAAGTAAAGAGGGTTTCATCCGTTCCAATGTGTTTCCCTTTGACACCGCCTATTTCAGAAGTGGCGTCAGCATTTCTAAATCATCTTGAAGTAGCTGGTTGCTGACGTGTTAGCTTTACAATTCTTTGTCCTCTGGCCTTTCTTTCAAATAATAAATAAGCTGCGAATAAACAATGACAGGTGCACAAAATGAGAGGTAGTATGAATTATTATCCTGTGAATCTTTAACTTTTTATTTTGACGTAATCATGGATTTGCAGCAAGTTGCAAAAATTGTACAGAGATGTCCCAAATACCCTTCCCCCTGCTCTCCCCAGGGTGACGTCTGATGTAACCAGAGTGTGTCAAAACAAGGAAATGACATGGCTACAACCCACCTACCTAATTCAGATGTCACCTTTACATTTTTAACGTTGCACATTAGGAAATTATTTTTATCAGGTGTTTATTATTATTGCCATTATTAAGATTTTGTGGTTCTCTCTCTAGGACCGTCTGTATTTTTCATCAATGACAACACGCTTGATTAAACATCCTTGCAAGAAAAACGTAGCCCTCTATTTAGGGTAAGTCACCACTTTATGTATTGTTACCTTCCATTTTTTTTATTAAAATGTTAGATTTACCCTCACTTATCATTCAACAAACACTAAGGAAGACATCTCTGGCCTGTGGTGCTAGTTGCTGGCCTGCAGGAACCCCACAGTCGGGGTGGGGGTCAGAGGAAGAGAGAGGAAGAGACCAGCAAGTA
Source organism: Equus przewalskii (assembly GCF_037783145.1). Taxonomy (NCBI): domain Eukaryota; kingdom Metazoa; phylum Chordata; class Mammalia; order Perissodactyla; family Equidae; genus Equus; species Equus przewalskii. The sequence continues at coordinate 3,983,098 of NC_091836.1, forward strand.
ACTAAAATAATTACACTATAGTATGGCACCACCTGTCACAGATATTTGATATAGACAGTCATGGGGTGACAGAGGAGAAAAATGCCCAGGAAGTTTCCACTGGGGAATTGATGCCCAAATTGGGTTTTGAAGGATGAATAGGAGTTTGCCGTCAGGGGAGGGGGAAGCAAATATGTATAGGCTTGGAGCAGAGCATTCAAAGGAGTGGAAACACCATGCCCAGCATGCACTTTGGGTTGTCAGGATGCAAACCAGATGTGTGCACCATGCCAAGATGTTTAGCCCACCTCCTCAAAGCAGTGGAAGATCTGGGGCTACACAATTTGTGTTGAGGAGGATTTCCCAATGCCCAATGTTAAAAAACAAAATGACACAACAGGATGAAGCCTCAATGGAAGGAAAGGCCCCAGGGAGGAGAAGGAAGCCAACACAGCAAGACTTGACGACTCACGTGGTGCGCAGAACGGAGGGGAGCAAGCGGTTTAAGATGGTCCCCACATTTCTGGCAGAAAGAACGAGGGAGACGGGTGGCGACCCGGGACGGCTTGCTGCTTATGAGACATTGAGGACACGCAAGGCCAGAGATGGGAACAGAAGGTCACCTGCACGTGAGCAGTGGTCCCGGCTGTGGCATGGTTGCGGTCACCCAGGGAACGCGTGTTCGGCATGGAGAAGCAGGCCCTGGAGGCAGAGGGGCAGGCCAGAGAGAAGGCGAGCACACTGAGGTCCAAAGTTCTGTGACTCCCTCCAGAAGCAAGAGGGACAGAAGAGAGAGGAGAGGTCACTATAGAGAGAAGCCCAGGGGCCGGCCCGGTGGCACAGTGGTTAAGTGCGCACGTTCCGCTTCGGCAGCCCAGGGTTCACCAGTTCAGATCCCGGGTGTGGACATGGCACCGCTTGGCAAGCCATGCTGTGGTAGGCGTCCCACATAGAAAGTAGAGGAAGATGGGCACGGATGTGAGCTCAGGGCCAGTCTTCCTCAGCAAAAAAAAAAAAAAAAAAAAATAGAGGAGGATTGGCAGCAGATGTTAGCTCAAGGCTAATCTTCCTCAAAAAAAAACACAATTGGAAGGAAAGAGACAAGATTTGCCAAATCCAACAGATCAACTGCCAGAAGTAATAACCGAGTACAGCAAGTTGGCCAAATATGAGACAGACGTTAAGCACATACACACCTCTCTTGTCAACCAGCAGTGACCGACTCAGAAAGGCAATTATGAAAAATCCCGTTCCCAGTGGCAACAGAAACTTTTAAAATACATAAGAGTTAACTCAGCAATTCTCTGTCTAAAACGATAAAATTCTTCTGGAAGAGGCAGGAGGAGACCTGGGTATACCATGTCCATGGATGGCCTTTTCCTTCTTAAAAATTTCCTGCATGAAGGAACAAGTTGTTTCTTTCTTATAGTCCCATTCCTGGCCTGAAGCCCTTTACTTTAGCGGGATTATAGCCATATAAATGACAAAACCCACGAAAGTTCATCTCTGAGCAAGTCACGCTGTCATTTGACGCCAGCCCCACACAATTTTATATTTGACACGGTCACGCTTTTAAAATAACGCTCTTTTGGGGCTGGCCCCGTGGCCAAGTGGTTAAGTTCGCACGCTCCGCTGCAGGCGGCCCAGTGTTTCGTTGGTTCGAATCCTGGGCGCAGACATGGCACTGCTCATTAAACCACGCTGAGGCAGCGTCCCACATGCCACAACTAGAAGGACCCACAACAAAGAATATACAACTATGTACTGGGGGGCTTTGGGGAGAAAAAGGAAAAAATAAAATCTTTTAAAAAAATAAATAAATAACGCTCTTTCAAGAAGTCAAGTGCCCAGGCTAGAGAGGTTTACTCGTGCGAAAACAAGTAGACAGACAGAGAAAACCTAAGTGGTTCCCTGTTTATGAAAGGAATTTTGTCTGAATGGGACCTTTTTTAGAGTGCCCGCCACTGCCTTTTTCCTTTTCCTGTGTGAAATTGTGCTAATTCAGCTCTTTTGTCATTTTATTCCAGAAGGCAAGTTTTTCTGACAACAGATAACTTTGAAAGTAGTCTCCTCCCGTTTTCCATCCCTACGTCAATGCAGGTAGTTATTTTACTGAACAATCTGAAGGATGCTCAAAATAAGTCATACTCGGGGGGAAATATCACACTGTTTTTCTTCATTGTGGGGTTTACTTTACAAGATTCCTCTTAAAGACATTGAGAGCAATTCCCAAGCAGAAGAAGGGTTAGTTCAATCCTGCAGTAGCCTTTTTTTTTTTTTTTCCTGAAAAAGGAAGCAGAATTGTTGCAAATGCTCCTTACAATTGGTTGTGTGTGGTGAACAGATAAATGACGGGCATGAATTTCAGGGCCTCCCTAAACTGTCCTAAAACAAAACAGAAAAACCCTCGCCCCCTCGGTGACCATCCTGAGAAACTACCGTTGGCAGAATTTCGAGAAATTCCAGAAATTCTCGCTCTGCTAAAGAAGGCTTTGCCGTCTGTCAGAACACCAGTGCGTTGCTCTTATAAGCGACACATTTATCGGTTCTGCTCATCATCCAGCATTTCAAGGTCAGGCTTTATCCTCAGAGGAGGTTTTCATAAGAGAGACGAAGATGGAGTGAATTTAGGTATCTGAGGGCACCTGATACCGATTTCAACCTCCCAATTTGGGTTCCAGCTGACGCCAAGATAGATACACAGTTCCCAATCTCTAGGAACCAAACTTCTCTTAGCTGCACATCTAGAAGGATTGCTTTCTGAATCGGTGTCCGAGAAGGTGCCCTTCCTGATGCGTATCATTGTTTTCAGGTTGGCACACCCAAAGTAACGTCAGCACATTTTGCTGGTCCAGTTCTGCTCTTAGTACTGAATCAAAAAGTCTATATTTATGATTATGAAGTCAATTCCTGGAACGCATCTGTAGGTATATGGGTTTTGTATTTTTTGGTTGGTTGGTTTGTTTGAGTTCAGGCAACATCAGAGAAGAGGTTATAAATTCCGGAAGCACAAAAGATTCTGCTTTGCGGGTGTCAGCCCCAGGACATTACCTTGACCTTTAAGATTCGAAGGACAGTTGGCCTGAACCCGCATCCCGGAGGGTGGGAACCTGGTGTTTCCATCGGGGCCTGGAGTTACAAGCACAAAAACCTGCTCTGATTGGCTGAGGCGGACGAGGGACATGAGCGGGCGTTGTACTGGGGTGGACGTCAGGGAGGATGGGAGACGGCCAACAATGGCTCCTGGGTGCTCGGTGACAAGGCTGGGGGATGGGAGTATTCAGTGCTACCTAGGTCATCTTAGGGACAGGGAGCGGTAAAGAAGAGAGAGAAAGAAGAGACCCCTGAGAGAGGAGGCAAGGAGATGAGGTCAAGAGTGAAGACAAGGGAGATGTCATTCTTTAGGAAAGAGGAGCATGGTCTTCTCTCTTCCCGGAAAAGGGAAGAAGGGAGAGAGAGCATTCAGTTCCTCATTATGGTGAGAAAGGGGTGGGGACAAGGTTTCCAAGCCTGGCACTGCTGAGATTCAGGGCCAGATCTTTCTCGATCATGGGGGGCCATGCCCTGCACTGTAGGGGGCTGAGCAGCATCTCTGGCCCCCACCCACTGGATGCCAGGAGCTCCCCTGAAGTCCTGACAATAAAAATGTCCATAGACATCGCCCGGTGTCCCCTAGAGGTCAAATCCCCTCATTGGAGAACCCATGGGTGGGTGGGTGGGTCACCATCTGGCAGTGCCTTCTTCTTCTGCTACACTGTATCAGTTTTAGAGAAAGACTGTGGGCCCCACAAGAGGGAGCCCCGCCCCCATCATCTGGGGGCCTGCCAGGTGCCTGCTGAAGACAGGCTGGGAAAGTGATCACGGTCCCCCCGGGGACAGAGAAGCAGGGCAGAAGGTCACGCCTGGGTTCAGCCTCCATCTTACTTTTCATGACAGCGGTCCAGACAGACTCTGGACAAGGTGGAGGGGAGATTTTTAGCAAATTGGCACGTTTCAAGTCCTCTGGCTGACGTGTGGATACCGTGTATAAACGCAGCGTCGGATGGGCCCCAGAGAGAACGCCTATAACCCAAGTAAAGCTGGGCTGCCTCGGGGCCATCTTGGGACCGTCCCATCAATCTGTCACATCCAAACCAAACGCACATCTACCCCCGAAACAACAGTCCGCCAACCCTTTACAGAACTTGCCTCCCTCCAAAATTCGCCCACACTGCTGCCTCTCACGTCACTCCCCCATCCTCTCGACCTGCCCCCTCCTGACCTTCCGGTTCAATTCTTTTTTGGCTCACGGTTCATGGCTTTTTTCCTTCTTTGGGGGGAAGAAGGCATAAAATTCACATGAAGCTCACCATTTCAAAGTGTACAACTCAGGAGCATGGAGTACATTCACAGTGTGGTGCCACCATCCCCACTGTCGAGTTCCAGAACATTTTTGTCACCCCAGAAGGAGACCCCATTCCCGTTAAGCAGGCGCTCTGCAGCCCCCTCCCCAGCCCCTGGCCCCCACCATCCTCTTTCTGTCTCTGTGAATTTGACTCCTCCAGGGCCCTCCCGGGAGTGGGATCACGCAGTATTTGTCCTTGTGTGTCTGGCTTATTTCCCTGAGCATCGTGTCCTCAGGGTCCGTGCACGTTGTCACAGGTGTCAGGATTTCCTTCCTTTTTAAGGCTGAATAATATCCCGTTGTGTGTGCAGACCACCTTTTGTCTCTCTGTCCATCCACGGATGGACCCTTGGGCTGCTCCCATATTTTGGCCATTGTGAATCACGCAGCCTTGAACACGTGTGTGCAAATATCTCCTTTTAATTCTTTGGGGTGAATGCCCAAAAGTGGAATTACTGGATCTCTATTTTCAATTTCTCGAGGAGCCGCCATCCTGTTTCCCGCAGCAGCCACACCATTTACATACCCACCAACTGGGCACAGGGGTCCCAGCTTCTCCCCGCCCTCGCCCACGCCGTCGTTTTCTATTTCTTTGATGGTAGCCGTCCTAACGGGTGTGAAGTGGTACCTCGAGGTGGTTTTGCTTTGCATTTCCCCAATGGTTAGTGATGCTGAGCATCTTTTCCCATGCTTCCTGGCCATGAGTGTGTTTTCTTTGGAGCCGAAGCTTCTGCTTTTAAAATAGAATCAAAGCCCGACTCACCAGGAGAAGGGAGCCCTTCCTACAAATTTGGCAGAATCCTAAAAGCGTTTCTGCAAAACCAGTCGTTCTTAACCAGGCACAGTTTCTGCCACCCCCCCACCCCCCCCCCCACACACACACACACAGACCACAGCTGGCAATGTCTGGAGGTATTTTGGGTTGTCAAGACTGGAGGAGGGGGGCCGGCCCGGTGGTGAAGCGGTTAAGTGCGTATGTTCCACTTCAGCGGCCCGGGGTTCACCAGTTCGGATCCCGGGTGCGGACGTGGCACCCCTTGGCACGCCATGCTGTGGTAGGTGTCCCACATATAAAGTGGAGGAAGATGGGCACAGATGTGAGCTCAGGGCCAGTCTTCCTCAGCAAAAAGAGGAGGATTGGCAGCAGACGTTAGCTCAGGGCCAATCGTCCTCAAAAAAAAAAAAAAAAAAAAGACTGGAGGAGGGTGTACCTGGCATCTAGTCAGTAGAGGCTGGGATGCTGCAAAACATGCTAGAGTGCCCCCAGGATGGCCCCACAACCGAGAACAATCTGGCCCCAAATGTCAGTTGTGTCAAGTTTGAGAAACTCCTCTAACTTTCCCTCTGAATTTCAGGGAACTCATATAGTTTTTAAATGACCTTTTCCTTTCAGGTATAAAACACCCTGTTTCGCATCTTTCTGGTGACAATTGTTGTTATAGTGAACATCCCTCCTGCATGGTGAGTGCCAGGTGTATTCCATCATTTTTCACTCTGCTCTGAGTACAGGTAATTACGGGTGGAAATTAGGACAGCAGAAGCCTTGAGGGCTGGGACCATGATGGACTGGGCAGTGTTACTTCCCCAGGGGTCAGAAGAGGACCTGAGATATGAGAGGGGCTCTGGAGCCACCTTCAGATCAACTGGCTGACACACCATGAATATATCATTTGTCTTCTTTTTTTTCAACTTGTTAATTTTGAATCCACAAACTTTTATGGTTTTTTGTTTTTGTTTTGCTGAGGAAGATTAGCCCTGGGCTGACATCTGTTGCCAATATTCCTCTTGTTCTTGCTTGAGGAAGATTAGCCCTGAGCTAACACCTGTGCCAATCTTCCTCCACTTTTTGCATGTGGGTCGCCACCACAGCATGGCTGATGAGTGGCATAGGTCTGCACCCAGGATTCGAACCCGCGAATCTGGGCTGCTGAAGTGGAGAGCACCAAACCTGACCACTACGCCACAGGGCCGGCGCCTATCTTGTTATTTTGGAATAATTATAGACTTTAGAGGAAACTGAAAAAATAACACAGAATCCCCTGTACCCTTCACCCAGCTTTCCCCAATAGTTACACCTTACATAACTATAGTGTATTACACTGACATGGATACAATGTGTGTGTCTAGTCTGTGCCATTCTTTGACCTGTGTAAGGTCACAGAGCCACTGCTGCCATCAAAGCACTAGACCGTCCCATCGCCCCAAAGCTCTCTGTGCCTCCTTGCTTCCACCCCATCCCTAACCCATGGCAACCACTAATTTCTTCTCCATCTCTATAATTTTATCACTTCAAGAAGGTTATGCAAATGGAATCGTTCAATATGTAACCTTTTGGGATTAGCTTTTCTCAGCAAAATTCTCTGGCAATGCATCCAATTTGTTGTGTATCTCTCTAGTCCATTCCTTTTCATTTCTGCGTAATATTCCACAGTATGAATGTACCAGAGTTTGGTTGCTCCCACTTTTTGGCTATTACAGATAAAGCTGCTGTGAACATTCATGTATACATTTTTGTGTGGATGTAAGTTTTCATTTCTTTGGGATAAACGCCCAGGAGTCTGATCAGTGACATCTATCTCCCTTTTTTATAAATGGAGATATAACTGACGTGTAACATTGTATAAGTTTAAGGCATACAATGTGTTGGTTTGATACATTTATATATTGCAACATTGTTACCACCGTTGATTAGCTAATGCCTCTATCATGCCACACAATTACCATTTCTTTTTTTGTGGTGAGAACAATTAAGATCCAGTCTCTTAGCACTTTGAAGTTTATACTACAGTGTTGTTGTCTGTAATCACCGTGCTGTGCACCAGATCTCCAGAACTTGCTTATCTGCTAGTTGCAAGTCCGTGTCCTTAAGCCACCTCTCCCCATCCCCACACCGTCTGTCTCCTGTTAAAGAGATTATTTTGTGTGTGTTCTTCCAGGACATAAGCAATTCGGTTTTTGCTTATTTGCACGGAGACCAGGTATCTGAGGCCAATATCTATTTCTCAGACAGCTGCGGGTACACCTTTCAGAAGTTTGCCTATGAAAGACAGGTACGTTCAATTTGCTGAGAAAGTGAGCATAGAAATATGTGCCCCGTGTGGTTGGAGTAATTTGCTGTCAGCGGGTGACCAAGGGCTTTTTTCTCTTTAACGGTCAGCTGTCCAGCTGGCCGGGAGGGCAAGGAAAGTTCCAGGTCAAAGGAGCTGGCTAGGAAGTTAGGGGGAGGAGCCTGAGGAGTGCAGACGAAGAGCTGATGTCAGGAAAGGCTGCATTCTGAGTAGGACGCTTCACTCCAGGCTTTCCCAAAGATCAGTATCAGCGTGTGCCGTCGTCACCCCATTTTACAGATGCAAGAACTGAGCTGGGTTGAATAAGGACCCCCCTCCAACATTTCTGTCCACCCAGAACCTCCGACTGTGCCCTGATTTAGAAATAGGGTCTTTGCAGATGTAATTAGTTAAGATGGGGTCGCACTAGATGAGGGTGGGTCCCGAGTCCGGTGATGGGGGTCCTTCTAAGAAGAGGAGAGACATGGAGAGATGCGCACAGACGGCCTTGTGAGGATGGAGGCAGTGATTGGAGTGATGTGGCTGCGAGCCCAGGTCTGCTGGCCACCACCAGAAGCCAGGAGAAAGGTAGGGTGAGCTTGCTTCCTCCCGCCCTCCAGAAGGAACCAACCCTGCCGACATCTTGATTTCAGACTGCTGGCTTCTAGAACCGTGACAATAAACTTTTGTTGTTTTAAGTCCCCCAGGATGTGGCATCTTGTTATGGCAGCCTAGGAAACTAATACAGGGACGAAGGCTCAGAGAGGTGTAGGGCCTTTGCCAAGGCCGCACAGCTTGGCAGAGCTGAAAAGCAGAAGCAGACAGGATGCTGGGGTAGCTGAGGGGATAAGGATGTTTTGTTCCCACGCAGAGAATGGCTTCACCCAGAAACACTTGGCAAGTGCGTCCAAAGGAAGGCAGAAAGAATCAACTCCGCTCTCAAGCTCTGGTCACGTCCCCAGTCTGGTTTCCCGGCCCTGCCCAGGGGCCTGATGAAACTTGGAACCTAAGCAGCCACGTATTTTCATTCAAAACTCAGCCTAGAAGGACCCAGCGTTAACATTTGTGCCCAGTTGAAAACTGTCATCCTAACACCCCCAATTGTATTAGGGTTCTCCAGAGAAACAAAACCAATCAGATATGTGTATAAATCTACAGAAGAGGAGATTTATTACGGGAACTGGCTCACGTGGTTATGGAGTCCGAGAAGGCCCATGACCTGCCACCTGCAAGCTGGAGACCCAGGAAGGCCGGTGGTGTGATTCAGTCCGAGGGCGAAGGCTTTAGAACCAGGGGGCTACTGGTGTCAGACCCGGAGTCTGAAGACCCAAGAACCAGGAGCTCTCATGTCCAAAGGCAGTGAAAGATGGATGTCCCAACTCCAGAAGAGCGAGTGACTTCTGCCTTCCCCTCCTTTGTGTCCCATTCAGGCCCCCGATGGATCAGATGGTGCCCGCCCACACGGGGGAGAGCAAATCTGTACTCAATCTGCTGGATCAAACGCCAGTCTCTTCCAGAACCCTCCTCACAGACACACCCAGACATAATGTTTTACCAGCTCTCTGGGCCTCCCTCGGCCCGGTCAAGTTGACACACAGAATTCACCGTCACAGTCCACCCCATGTCAACTTGACACCCATACGCGTCTCCTGCAGCCGCGATCTCCAGATAGACACTAACAAGGTTGTAACTCCACCCAACACGATACCACCATTCTGTGGACAAGCGACAACGCGCTCACCCCTCCCCAGGAGATGAGGAGAAGTCCCAGAGAGAGGTGCACGCTTCTCCTTGATGTCACTTGAATAACAATTGTTAATAATATGGTAGTCTTTTTGCTCTTTGTGTGTGTGTGTGTGTGTGTGTGTGTGTGTGTGGTGGTTACTGTCATGGACATTTCGAGAGGAAGGGACGGGTCCATTTCTGCGTGTCGACTCAGAATAGGGGTGCTCAGGACTGCTGAGGCCAGGACCACCACCAACTACACTTGTTCTCCTGGCCGGATGCCCCCTTGTCCTCAATGCTCTGGAAGTCGTCACCGTCCCTTTTCTGCCTCCGCACCAGCACATCGGCCTTGGCAATTGGAGAGGGAAACCGCCAAGCCGCGAAGAAAGGTCTGGAATCTCGACTTTCACCAGCAAGAGTGTTCACCTCCTTCTTTCTCATCCGGGACGACGGCCTCGATGGCGTTTATGGGATTCACACCCCATGGACGTGTCTCCGGTCTTTATCTCAGCAGTTCTTTACTTCTTGCTGAATTGGGGTTATCCGTTAGCAGGGCCCTTGGCTGCGGGTAACAATGGCTGAAGCAGTTTCGAGGTGGTCTTTTCTCACACAGAAGGCAGCCCCGTCCAGCAACGCTCCCAGGGCTCCGGCAGCTCCCTGTATTTCTGCTCCCCCATCCTCAGCATCAGAACTCATGACGTTCAGAACCCGAATCACGGGGACCCTGTGGCATGGCCACTGCCCTATCGGAATAGACTCGCCCTGGTGATGGGGCAAAACCTGGAGGCCCCTTCTGTGCCAGGCGTTAATCCTGTCATTGCCGAATTGTGGGAAAGTCAAAGGAGGGGTCTCTGTGGTCAGCAGAATAATGGAACCCCCAAAGATGTTTATACCTTAATCCCCCAGAACTAGATGGAATTAAGGTAAGAATTTTTTTTTTTTGAGGAAGATTAGCCCTGAGCTAACTGCTACCAATCCTCCTCTTTTTGCTGAGGAAGACTGGCCCTGAGCTAACATCCGTGCCCATCTTCCTCTACTTTATACGTGGGATGCCTACCACAGCATGGCTTGCCGAGGGGCGCCATGTCCCCACCCAGGATCCGAACCGGCGAACCCCGGGCCGCCGAAGCAGAACGTGCGAACTTAACCACTGCACCACCGGGCCAGCCCCTAAATTAAGAATCTTGAGATGAGGGATTATCCTGGATTATCCGGGTGGGCCAACGTCATCACCAGGGTCCTTATAAGAGGGAGGAGGTGGATGATGGAAGTAGAGGTCAGAGAGAAAGCGACATTTGAAGAGTCTGTGCTCCTGGATCTGAAGATGGAGGAAGGGACCAGGAGCCAAGGAATGTGGGCGCCTCTAGAAGCTGGAAAAGGCAGGAACAGATTCTCCCCTGAAGCTTCCAGAAGGATCCAGCCCTGCCCACACCTTCACTTGGGCCCAGTGAAACCCGTCGTGGACTGCTGCCCTCCAGAATCCGTGCTGATCTGAGCCCCTGAGTTCTGGAGCCCCGCGAGCTCAGTGCTCCATCTGCAGCCGTCACGTCTCCCTGGGAGGCAGGAAGGCAGCCGACGGCTTCCTCTTTTCATTCAGACTCGCCATCCCATCCCCGTCCGTGCCCAAGGAGCTGAGACCCCCGAGTGTGGTCTGGAGCAATCAGGATTCGTCCCCCGGGATCAAGGCCCCTTTGGGGTTCTGCCGGTAGGGGAGGAGTTGGGGCAGCTGATGGGGAGGCAATGGAAAGGCCACCGGGAAGTCTAGCCGCCTGTACTGGTTGGACTAGGATGGACCGACTGGCTCAGTGAGCTCGGGCTGCCCTGACATACCCCAACCTGGGTGACTTAGGTAACAGACACTTCTTTCTCGTGGTCCTGGAGGCTGGAAAGTCCTAGATCAAAGTGCTGGCTGATTCGGTTCCTGAGAAGCTCTCTTCCTGGCTTACACATGGCCGCCTCCTTCCTGTGTCCTCACATGGTGGGGAGAGCCAGCAAGAGAGCGCAGTCTGGTGTCCCTTCTTATAAGGACACAGATCCCATTGTGGGGGTCCCACCCTCTTGACCTCCTCTAAATCGAATGACATCCCAAAGGCCCCGCCTCCAAATTCCATCACTTTGGGGGTGCTGGGGTTTGAATGTGTCCCCCCTAGATTCATCTATTGTCATCCTAGTGCCTGATGCGATGCTATTGGGAGGGGCTGCCTTTGGGAGGCGCTTAGATCATGAAGGTGGAGCCCTCATGTTAGGATCACGGGCTTTGTGACTGAGGCCCCAGGGAGCTCGCTCATCCCCTTCCGCCATGTAGGGACACAGCGAGAAGTCTGCGATCCCAAAGAGGGCCCTCACTTGACCACACTGGCATCTTGATCTCAGACTTCCAGCTTCCAGAACTGGGAGCAATAAATGTCTGTGGTTTATAAGGCAACCCCGTCGGTGGCATTTTGCCATAGCCGCCCGAACAGACTAAGACGGGGGCTTAGCGCTTCCACATAGGAATTTGCGGGCGACACAGTTCAGTCCACAGCACAGCGTATAATGAGAAACTCCCCCTGAATAGCAGAGGCTCAAATAAGATCGTGGTGTCTCTCTCTCTTACCTGGAGGTAGCCAACAGGGCTGCCATCGCGAGCTGCCCCGTCTTCCCCAGGTCAGGGCACTAGGTCATATCCTCCAACCTGGCTGCTGGGCACTTTGCTGACGAGCCAAGAATCAGGAGTGAGGGACCCAGGCAGGAGCGAGGGGTTTAGGCAGGGGTCTCACAGTCCAGGCCACACCACCTCCGCCAACTCCCTGACACAGAGCTGCCTCCATTCAAGCTTCTGCCCGCCGTGCCGCATTTCCACAGAGGTTCCAGAAATAGATCGTAATAAGAAAGACTTTCCTCCATTTTAGCTTATTAGATAATCTGGAGTTAAGTATGGACTCCGACACACGTTTGCAGTTCATTCACACGCGATGTTTTTTCGTTTCTCTCATAGGCAGAGCTAGCCGGGTCTCTGGGTGGGGTCTTCTACTTTCACTCCTTGTCGCAGGTTGGCCTGCTTCTCATTGATCAAGGGAAGGTGAGTAACTTTGGACTGGGAGGAACGACTTCAGTGACCTTTGCCCCAAGCCAGGATTTTGTTGAACCTCACGCGCTTAGATTTTCTTATCTGAAATCCATCTGGCTTTTCATTCACCTGTCCATCCATGTATCCATCCATCCATCCATCCATCCATCCACCCATCATTCCATCCATCCATCCATCCACTCATCCAACCAACCATCCATCCATCCATCCATCTACTCATCCATCCATCCGTCCATCCATCCACCTATCTACTCATCCATCCATCCGTCCATCCATCCATTCATCCATCCACCCAACCATCCATCCATCCATCCATCCACTCATCCATCCATCTGTCCATCCATCCATTCATCCATCCATCTACTCATCCATCTACCTATTCATCCATCCATCCATCTATTTACCTACTTATCCATCATCCATCCATCCACCTACCCATCTTCACATCCATCCTTTCACCCATCCACTCTTCCATTTATCTACCTACTCTACCATCTATTCATCCATTTGGCTATTTATCTATCATACAACAATGCATCCATCCACCTACTTATCCGTCCGTCCATCCATCCATCTACGTATTTATCCATACATCCATCTGTTCATGTGTTCATCCATCCATTCACTCATCCACTCATCTGTTCGTCCATCTACCCATCCACCCACCTATCCATCCATCCATCCACCCATCCACCCATCCACCCATCCATCCATCCATCCATCCATCCACCCATCCACCCATCCATCCATCCATCCACCCATCCACCCATCCACCCATCCACCCATCCATCCATCCATCCATCCATCCACCCATCCACCCATCCACCCATCCATCCATCCATCCATCCATCCATCCACCCATCCACCCATCCACCCATCCATCCACCCATCCACCCATCCATCCATCCATCCATCCATCCATCCATTCATTTACCTGCTTATACATCCATTCAACTGTCTATCCATCCATCCATCCATCCACTCATCCATCCATTCATCTGTCTATCCCTCCATCCATCAACCCATCCATCTATCTATCCATCTCCATCTGTTTACCTACTTACCCATCTGTCCCTCCCTCCCTCCATCCGTATGTCCATCCCGCCACCCCCCCACACGCCTCCCCCCACCAGTCCCTGGCTCATTCGGTCAAGCACTCAGCCATAGTTAAGTGTGTCCGGGGGCGCTAAGCACCATACTGAGCGCTAGGCATGAAATACGGGGTGTGGTGCGTGTATCGCTGCTGGCGCACCAGATCGCTTTAAAGGCCTCGTGTTGAACGTTTTTTTAATGATTACTTTCATGTGTATTCAGAAAATCAGTCCACTGGGAGACCTCCCAGATCTCAGTTAGGATAAAACTGAGTTCAGAAGAGAAGGCCGTCCATGTAAACTGCAATTGAAGAAAAAGTATTAAATCAGAAAAAGAGGGGCCGGCCCAGTGGCGCAGCAGCTAAGTGCGCACGTTCCGCTTCTTGGCGGCCATGGGTTCTCTGGTTCGGATCCCAGGTGCGGACATGGCACCGCTTGGCACGCCATGCTGTGGTAGGTGTCCCACGTAGAAAGTAGAGGAAGATGGGCATGCACGTTAGCTCAGGGCCAGTCTTCCTCAGCCAAAAGAGGATTGGCAGCAGATGTTAGCTCAGGGCTAATCTTCCTCAACAAAAAAAAGAAAAAAAAAGAAAAAGATTCAGTCCAGTTAGTTCCTCTGCTGCTGCAAAACTTGTGAGCGGGGCGGGGTCAGCTCTGAATTTCAGGGGAGACCCAGCATCGGGGAGTCCTAGGGGGTCTTGTTTGTGGTCTACTCAAGTCTTCCTGGGCACCTCTGCCAAGCTGGAAGACGCTCTACTGCGCTCTGACTGGGTATTTTTCCACTCCGAGCCCTCTCCCCCCGCCCCCCGGCTGCATAGACTGCAGGAGGCTTTTGAGCAGGCGCCCTCCAGAGCGAGATGAACCCCACACCTGCGCTGATCAGCGGACACTCCACGGCTGTGCCCCTCTATCGGGGAGGGACGGAACAGGGCGACTCGCGGTTTCTCTGGCCCCGTCTCTGGCTTCCCCCACTGCAGTCAGCAATTAAGGCTGAATTCGTTCCTGTTTGGCTTGTTGCCTCCGTCGGCTGCTCTGGCACCTGGCGGCTCAGCTGAGCTCCTGGCAAAGCCTGCCTCTCAGCATCCGGGCCCGGGCCCGAGGCCAGCCCATTCATGACACGGTGGGGAAGAGCGGGGGGCTGCGAACTCCCAGGCTCTTAGCACGTCCGCAGCGGGGCCAAGACGAGTCAAGTGCAGCAGCCTGCACGGTCCGTCCTCCCCGTGAGCACTCAGTCTCCCTCTGTGCCCCGGGAGGCGCTTGGAAAGCAAGCCGGTAGGTCTGCACACACAGAGGCACCGGCCAAGGGTCCCACGGAGGTCTCCCCCTCCTCTCCGCGGGGCATCTTCTGGGAAAGGGATGCAGGAATCTTGGTGGTACTCACTTACGAACCATGGACACGGTTTTGTTATTTTGTGGGGTTTTTTTTTTTTTTTTTTTGAGGAAGATCAGCCCTGAGCTAACATCTGCCACCAATCTTCCTCTTTTTGCTGAGGAAGACTGGCCCTGAGCTAACATCCGTGCCCGTCTTCCTCTACTTTCTATGTGGGACGCCTGCCACAGCATGGCTTGACACGTGGTGCCATGTCCACACCCGGGATCCAAACTGGTGAACCCTGGGCTGGCGGGCCAGCCCCCAGAGTTTTGTTTTACACTTCCATCCTTGCCTCGCGCTGTCAGGTCTCCCACACAGAGCAGATAAGAGAGGTTTGAGAGCCACACAGAGGAATCTAGACGGTGCGAGAGCTGGCCCTTAGAGGGTCTCAAGGTGCACGTGGCTTCATGCTAAAGGTTGTTGGGAAGAAAATCCAGGGCGTGGGCGCAGGCAGAGGAGGAGGGGGAGACGCGTGCAGGAAGCCAGCGGGGGCCTGGCAGAGCAGCAGCAGAGGGGGCAGCCCCTCAGCCTGCATGTGGACGCTTTGGGTGAATAGCTCTTTGTCGTGGGGCCGTCCTGGGTGCTGTGGAGGGCTGAGCAGCATCCCCGGCCCCCACCCACTCGAGGCCAGGGGCTCCCCCAGTTGTGACAACCACAGACGTCCCCAGATTGCCCAGTGTCCCCTGGGGGCAGAATCACCCCAAGCTGAGAGCCACTGGACCAGATAATAAGGTTGGAAGAAAGATCGAATAACGGAACTCGTGGATCCACGCTGTTCCACTGCCAGCTGACCAGGCGACTGCCTTTGTCGCCCCACACTCGATCGTCCCTTTCTCTCAGGCCATGTTCTGCTATTCACATCACCCCGTGAACCACAGTTTTGGGCTGCCCTTTGACTACAATGGGACCCTCGACATCCTCATCACCCCGGGCCAGAAAGGCATTCTCATCTTCTGGTTTGAGAAGAGCCTGTTGGTTTCCTGGAATGCAGGTGAGCGAGGCCCCCCCGCTCAGGGCTGAGACTCAGTGCCCGCTCTGGGCCGGGAAAGCACAGCCATTTTTTTTTCTCTCCCCTGACTTGAGTGGACAGCGATGAGCCCGTTCTCGCTTTGCCATCCTCACTGCGTCCCCCCATCCCTGCTTCATGGGACCTTCAGGGCCACATAGGCAGCTTCTGAGAGTCACCTCTGCCTAAGGCACAGGGTCCAAGTCTTGGGTCCAGGAACAGGAGATCTTGCTTTGGGGTAGAGGTTAGTGACTCCAAGAGGTGGGTCGGGGCCACCCACTCGAATTTCCCCTGGGCCCGAGAAGAATCAGGAAATGGCATAGCCCCACCAGCTGGCCTTGCTGAGGAATCCTGGCAGTGCCCTGGCTAAGTGAGCCCCAGCCCGCCAGCCAGCATAAGGAGCAAAAGGCAGACCTGCCAGGAGGAGGTGCTGTCAGGGACCTCTGGGCACAGATGTGGCTGCACCAGCGCCTGCAATCACAGTCAGCTACCCAACACCAGTCAGGCCGCCTGAGCACAGCTGTTTCCTCCCAGTGCAAGGAAAGGGCTCAGGGCTGGCCCACCCCTTTGGAGAACCCATTGCAGAAAGAAAGTTCTGTCTTATTCCTCATACACTTTACCCATCTAGTAAAAGGCATTCTGTTGTGTTCATGCCTCCAGACGGCCAAAAAGCATTTCTCTTATAAACTCAACAGCCATTCCCGGGGCTCTGGAACCAGGAAGATGTACGGGGGTCGCATTTTCTTAAACCTAACCGTGTTCCACACCATGTTTCTCGACCTGGCATCTCGTGCTGTGTTTTCCTTGACTATCATCTGAGTCGAGAACCGAGGGGTGCGGAGGGTGGTGGGGGAGCCCCAGCCCAGCCTCACGATGCTGCCCTGTTACCTCCTAGGTCAGCTCGTCGACCCGGTCGAGGTGAAGGAAGGACGCCAAATCGTATATTCGTCCCTTTCGGAGGCCAAGGTCACCATCCACACCGTGGCGGCCAGTGCGTGCCCCGCCCGCGGGTAGCTCTCTAGCCGGGCTGTCTACCTGGCTTGTTAACCATTGACCCCCTGCAGCCAGCCCAGCCCAAACAAAACCCAAACGTGGTTATCGCCTTTCTAGAACGACCCCGGGCCTAGTCTGTGCCCTTTCACGATGAAATGGACTGTCGGTTGGGTATGAGTTTGCTCGCGGGGCTGTGGCAAAGCTCCCCACAAACGGGGCAGCTTGGAACCACAGACATCCCTCCTCTCGCGGTTCTGGAGGCCGCAAGTCCAAGATCAGGGTGTCGGCAGGGCCGGCTCCTTCTGAGGCCTCTCTCACCTCCACCCGTGTCTTCACGTCATCTTCCCTCCGTGTGTGTCTGTGTCCACATTTCCCCATTTTTACAAGGACCCCCATCCTATTGGATTAAGGCCCACCCTAATGACCTCATTTTAGCCCAATCACCTCCGTAAAGACCCTACTTCCAAATAAGGTCACATTCTGAGGTCCTGGCGGTTTGGACACCAACATATCTTTTTTTCTTTTTCTTTTCTTTCCTTTTTTTTTTTTTTTTTTGAGGAAGATTGGCCCTGAGCTAACATCCATGCCCATCTTCCTCTACTTTATACATGGGTATGCCTACCACAGCATGGCCTGCTACGCAGTGCCATGTTTGCCAGTTCGGATCCCAGGTGTGGACATGGCACTGCTTGTCAAGCCATGCTGTGGCAGGTGTCCCACATACAAAGTAGAGGAAGATGGGCACGGATGTTAGCTCAGGGCCAGTCTTCCTCAGCAAAAAGAGGAGGATTGGCAGCAGATGTTAGCTCAGGGCCAATCTTCCTCAAAAAATAAATAAATAAATAAAATTAAAAATAAAAATAGAATTCATTACCATGTGATCCAGCAACCCCACTTCTGGGTATTTACGCAAAATATATTTTTGGCGTGGAGCCCGTCCGAATATCCATCAGCAGCGTGAGAGGCACCCGTTTCTCCTCGGCCAGGCCTGCAGGCCACGAAGCCATTGCACTGTCCCCCTGGAGCTTCTGGGGCCTCTCTGACAAGCCCTGACCTCCGGGGACTGACCTGGTGCAGCTCCTAGGGAGCATCTCCTTCCTTGCTTTCTAGAAGTTTCCTGATTGTTCCATCGGATTCTAGTCTCTTCCTTTCTGAAGCCCAGGTTGCTATGGACTGAATGTTGGTGGCCCCCCAAGTCTGTATATTGAAACCTCACCCTCAAGGTGATGGAATTAGGGTGGGACCTTTGGAGGTAATGAGGTCGTGAGGGTGGAGCCCCCGTGAGTGGGGTTAGCAGCCTTATCGAAGGACCCCGGAGGCCACAGCAAGAAGGTGACCAGGAAGCGGGCTCTCAGCAGACGCCAAACCTGCCGGCACCTTGATCTGGGACTTCAGCCTCCGGAACCAGGGAAATAAATGTCTGCGGTTTGTAAGCCCCCCCCGTCTGCGCCAGCCCGAAAGGGCTAAGACGCAGGTTATGCAAATTCATCATTTTCTTCCCCTTTTTTTGGTTACGGCTTTGTTGAGATGTAATTCACGGACCATGCAATTCACCCCCTTGAAGCATGTGACTCAGTGGTTTCTGATGTGTTCACAGAGCTGGGCAAGGACCCCCACAGTCAATTTCAGGACGTTTTTGTCGCCCCCAGGAGAAACCCGTACCCTTCAGCCATCACTCCACAGCCCACATCCGCCCCCAGCCCCTGCCAACCACTAGTCTGCTGCCTCTCCCTCTCCATTCACCTATTCTGGACGTTTCCTGTAAAAGGCATCACCCGCTACATGGTCTGTTTTACTCGCTTCTTTGATTTAATGTCTTCAAGGTCCATCCACGTTGTTGCGTGTGTCAGTGCCTCGCTCCTTTTTAAGGCTGAATAATATTCCAGTGTGTGGATGGACCACGCTCTGTGCATCCACTCAGCCACTCATCGGCCTCTGGTTGTTTCCACTTCAGGGCTATTGTGAATCATGCTGTTGTGAACATTCAGGTCGAGGTTTTCGTGTGGACGCGTCTGCATTTGTCTTGAGTGGACGCCTAGAAGCGATTATAGTCATAGGTGGATGATATTTAACCTTTTGAGGAACTGCCTGTTCTCCACAGAAGATGCCCCATTTTCCATGCCCATCAGCAGTGTATGAGAGCTCCTATTTCTCCACATCCTTTCCAACACTTACTGTCTTTTTTTTTTTTTTTTTGGTGAGGAAGATTGGCCCTGAGCTAACATCTGTTGCCGATCTTCCTCTTTTTTTTCTCCCCAAAGCCTCAGTACATAGTTCTATATTCTAGTTGTAGGTCATTCGAGTTCTTCTATGTGGGTCGCTGCCATGTGCTTGGCTTGGTGAGCGGTGTGTAGGTCCGCTCCCAGGATCCGAACCAGCAAATCCCAGGCTGCCGAAGCGGTGTGTGCAAACTTAACCACTGCGCCACCAGGCTGGCCCCTGTTACTGTCTTTTTGTCTCTGGCCATCCCAGTGGGTATGCAGTAGCGTCTCATTGTCATGTTGTGCTTTTCCCTGATGACAAATGCTGTGAAGCCTCTCTTCATGTGCTCATCAGCCACCTGTATACCTTCTTGGGAAAAGTGTCTCTTAAGCTCATTTGCCCATTTTTCAATCGGGCCGTTCGTCTTTATTATTGACTGGGAAGAGTTCTTTATATATTGTGGATACAAGTTCCTGTTCAGAGATGGGATTTGCCAGTGTTTTCTCCCATCCTATGGGTTGTCTTCCCCCTCCCTTCTTTTTTTTGGAAACCATTGAGTACAGGGCTTTATTCTTTACAAAATAAAACGATCAGAAAGGATATTTACTAAAATGTTAAGAGTGGTTATCTATGTCAGAGTTAGCAAACCATGGCCTGAGGGCCAAGTCCGGCCCACCACTTGCTTTTGTAAATAAAGTTTTATTGGCACACGGTCACGCCCATTCCTTTACAAGGTGTCCACAGCTGCCTTCACGGAGTTCAATACTCTGAACAGACGTCCTCTGACCAGCAAAGCTGAAAATACGTACCGTCTGGTCCTTTAGACAAGAAGTTTGCTGACCTCTAGTCTATAGGGTGGAACTGGGGGTCATTTGTTTTTTTTAACTTTTAAAATTTTTGTCCATTGAAACAACTCTGATTTCCATGTTTGTTCTGTCTTATCTTTTTCGTAGATGAAAATGAACTGGCGGTTTTGACTCAGGAGAATCATTTATACTATGGCAACCTGGGAGTCCTGTCGCGCTCTCTAGTCAAAGTAGGGTTCTCACGCGGTCGGTAAGGAATAATGGTCTTGTTCTCAAATGTCCAATCCTCTTTCTTTTTATAAAAAAATTATTTTATTGAGGCCATATTGGCTTATGACGCTGTAAATTTCAGGGGTACATTATTGTATATCGGTTTCTGTAATGGACGGCATCATGCTCGCCACCCGTAGACTAGTTTTTGTCCGCCACCATGCGTGTGCGCCCCTTTACCCCCTCACTCTCCTCCCACCCCCCTGCCCTCAGGCAACCACCAATCTCTTTTTCGTATCTATGTGTTTGTTTATCCCCCACATATGAATGAAATCATATGGGGTTTGTCTTTCTCTGTCTGACTTATTTCACTCAGCATAATACCCCCCTAGTCCATCCATGTTGCAAATGGCACGATTTTGTCTTTTTCGTGGCTGAGTAGTATTCCATTGTGTATATAGACGACATCTTCCTTATCCATTCATCCATTGATGGGCACTTGGGTTGCTTCCACATCTTGGCTGTTGTGAATAATGCTGCGATGAATATAGGGGTGTAAGGCAAAGGAAACAAAAGAAAAAAATAAGCCAATGGGACCACATCAGACTAAAAAGCTCTTGCACAGCAAAGGAAACCATCCACACAAACGAAAAGACAGCCGGCCTCCTGGAAGAAAATATTTGCAAATCACATGTCCATTTCTGTTCCTGAAGGGTAGAAATCGCTGTAGTTATTAAAAGATTAATATTGCTATTTTTTTAAAGATTTTATTTTTTTCCTTTTTCTCCCCAAAGCCCCCCGGTACATAGTTGTATATTCTTCATTGTGGGTCCTTCTAGTTGTGGCATGTGGGACGCTGCCTCAGCGTGGTTTGATGAGCAGTGCCATTCTGTGCCCAGGATTCGAACCAAAGAAACACTGGGCCGCCTGCAGTGGAGTGCGCGAACTTAACCACTCAGCCATGGGGCCAGCCCCTGATATTGCTGTTTTTAATAGCAATAATTTAACTTTAGTTTTCATCAATATTAAATTATGACCATTAATTGAATATTTCATAATTTCAATGATAATAGTAATTTTAATATTCAATTTAAAATAACACTGGCGGCTGAAAGTTCCTTAGAATACGGCAGGTGCTGGTCTGAGCGCCCTCCGTCTGTTTCCTCATTAACCCTGACCATTGTCTTAAGAAGTAAATCCTTATGTCGTCCCCATTGGACAGAGGGCAAAACCGAGGCACAGAGAGGTGCCGACATTTGTCTGAGGTCACAGAGGGAGGCGGTGGCGGCGCTGGGCTCGTCTCCGGTTTTCTTGTGCATTTTGCTTCTGTATTTCACAAGAGCATCTGTTTCAAGAAAGCGGACTCACAGCCTCACGTCTGTGCTTCCGTGTGCTGGTTTGGTCCACGTTCTTTAAACCCCGATCACAAGCTGGAATTTCAATCTCCCAGAAAGAACTAGAATGGCTTGATCTCAGCAACCCTTTTTCTCTCAGTTTGCAGACCAAAACATCTGGTCCCAGGAGGCAGCCCTGATGTTCACGAATGTGGGGATGCTGGAAATCCTGACCCCCCTTCCTGACTCGGTCTTCCTGGCGTTCGATTTCCAGAAGTGCCCTGTGAACATCCAGGCGATTCTCATGGACCCCAAACTCCAAGTGGACGTCTGCAAAGTAGGTGACCCCAGCTGTGGAGATCAACGTTCGTGGCGCTCGTTTTGAAAAGACAAATCTCACAAGCCAGGGGTGGGTTCTGTAGCAGGCAACGACACGTTAAACTTGAATTTCACATAAATCGCTAAATCTGGCAGCCAGCCACCAGAACCCCAAAGGGGGCGCCCTCAGCTTAGACAATTTCGTGTCTCTTATTTCAAACAGAAACATATTTCCCTTTTATTAGATGCTCTTTGTAACAACCCTCAGCATTGTTCAGAAGAGAATAAATGATGTGGTTGTCACAGTTACCATCCTTTTTAACTAGTCAAATGGACCATTTTGGTTCCACAGTAACTCACCCAGAGGGTCTCTGGAGGGGAAGATACGATGGGGCTCAAGGTATTTGTCTGGGCTTGGTATCCACCGAGCTATGGGCATCAGCCTTGTCTGGGCCAAACAGACTGATTAAAGAGGGGGGAAATTATAGAAATATGGAAATGTGTATGTCTCAAATTGGCTTCATTGTTCTGCAAGTGGCAGAAAATCAGAATCAAAAGGGCTTAACCCAGAAAGGCTGCTGTTGACTCATTTAGCCAAAAAGTCGGAAAGGGGAAGGCTTCAGGTAAGGCTTGATCTAGTAACTCAAATCATGCCACCAAGGAGCCAGCTTCTCTCCAGCTCTCCACTCTGCCTGCTGGGGCGCTCCATGCTTCATGCTGAGGCTCCATCTAGATGCTTCTGGGAAGCCCCAGGCTCTCGTATCACAGCAGCAGGCTGGCCACCAACACTGCAGACCTGGCACCCTCACACAGTGTCCTGGGCGAGAGAGAGGGTCTCTCACCAGAGCTCTGCAGAAGCCAAGAGAAATCCCAGCAACGTCTCCCACATCTCATTGGCTCAGAGAGGATGACACGCCCATTCCTGGCCCAGTTGCATGGCCAGGGGTGAGCAAGTGAGAATCCACTCCGTGGGGGCTGGCCTGGTGGTGTAGTGGTTAAGTTTGCACAATTTGCTTTGGCAGCCACAGCTTTGCAGGTTCAGATCCCAGGCACATACCCAGCACTGCTCATCAAGCCATGCTGTGGTGGAGTCCCACATGTCAAATAGAGGAAGACTGGCCAATCTTCCTCACCAAAAAAACCCCACAAAAAACCAAAACCCACTCCTTGAGACAGTGGTGGGGTCAGCCCACCAGGTCACACGCCCCAGGACACGTGAAAGGGTGGTTCCCCAAAGGAGATACTCCCCGGCTGCTGCACAAGCAAGACTAGAAGTTTCCATCCCTAGTGGGAACCACTGACTGCCCTTCGTTTTGGGGGAACAGAGGCTTGATTTCTTTTAATTTTATTTTTTTGCATTTCTAACTAGGTAGAACTTCTGCAAGGGGAGTTTGAAAACAAAATGTACACCATTGATATGAATAGTGCGTTGGAGTTGACAGCACTGATGATACCCCGGCCTGGCATGTCCCCGGTGCCGCTAGTAAGGACATCTCCTTCTCTGTTTGACGAGCGTTTCCGATATGTGTCTTTCCCAGCGTCCTTGGCCCCGCGCCCCTGTGCCTGTTATTCCCAGACCCTGGAAAGTCTCTGGCAGCACCCGGTGGAGAGACGAGTGTCTCTCTCCGTCTTTCTCCTCAACTGGCCTCCTCGTGTCTGGACGTGATGGGACCCAAGGCGGTCCGGCTGCCCGCCCGGCCCCGTTTCACGTTCTCTGGGACTCAGTCTCCACCCTTCGTGCCAGCGGCCCCCTCCCCTGCCCTGAACTCCTTTTCCTCTTGCTTTGGCCAGAGCCGGCTTCTGCTGCTTCCAGCCAAGAGCCCCGACTCATGCCACCTCCCCTCCTGCAGCGGGAGGCGCCTGAGAAAGCGGGTGTCCCTGGGCCCGGATGCCTGGGTGCAAGAAATCCAGCTGGAAACAGGGGTTGATGGATGTCAGGATGTGGGGTGGTGTCCAGCCAGCCGGGTGGGCCCCAGACCTGGGGTGGGGGCCCCCTGGGGGACACACGCTGCCTCTCCCTCTCATCCCACCATCTCTCGTCTCGGCCTCCCTCTGCGGGGTGGGCGCCAGGCCCCTCCATGCTCTGGGGTCACGGCTGCTCCTTGTAGCTGTCTGCAGCACGGGGCTGAGGGGCCACAGCTGGGGGGTGGCTGAGGCCGGGGCGCATCTGGGGGCTGGACTGGCAGCTGCATGGGCGGAGCAAGCTGGGTTTGCGGTCTCAAGGTGCGCTGGGGTGTGGCCGTGCGTGCGTGCCCGTGGGCGCTCCATCGATGCCTCTCCTGTGCCACCCCCAGGTGATGGTGAGCAACCCCCACTCCCTGGGGCTGCAGGCTGTCATCTACGAGGATGGCTACACCTACGACGGGAACACCAAGCACAGATTGGTGAGCCTGCCGCCCTGCCCGAGGCCACTCGGAGAGAGGAGGGGCCCGACCAGGTCCAGGTGCCTTCTGCTCAGCCCCTCGGCCTGCCCCTCCTTCTTCCTCCTGCCCATCCTTTTTTTTTTTTTTGAGGAAGATTAGCCCTGAGCTAACTGCTGCCAATCCTCTTCTTTTTGCTGAGGAAGACTGGCCCTGAGCTCACATCCATGCCCATCTTCCTCCACTTTATACGTGGGACGCCTACCACAGCATGGCGTGCCAAGTGGTGCCATGTCCGTGCCTGGGGTATGAACCAGCGAACTCTGGGCCACCAAAGCGGGACATGTGCACTTAACCGCTGCACCACTGGGCTGGCCCCCCTCCTGCCCATCCTTGCACGCACCTGAGGAGGGCGCTGCAGAATTTGGAGGGGACGTGGCCGTGCCCTTCCCCACCCTGGGCAGGCAGCAATTACTCAGACAAGTGATGTCATCAAGGTGTCACACGGGAGAGGCGCGGAGGACATGACACGGAGGGCATGAGACTTGTGTTAGCTGGGTAAACTGAGGCATCAGGACGGAGGCGAACCAGGGGGACCAGGAGGGGGCTTGGCCAAATTTGGGCCTGGGGCATCCACAGGGCCAAGCCAGGCCTCACAGTCACACCCGGGTTTGGACTGGACCCCTGAAGCCTGGATGGAGTCGGGCAGTTTCCACAGGACGGGGGCCAGACCGGCACGAGTCAGCCACAGCCAACTCTGTGGACCGGTCCTTGTCACATCCCAGCTAAACACGGTGGGGGACAAAGTCACACCTCACTGTGGGTCCCCAGGACAAAGGCAGTGAGGGAAGGAAGGAGCGTGGGGCCGTCATTTCCATGAGCTCCCAGAAGCCTTGCACGGGCTGTGGAATCAGAACCGGAGGAGGGATGGACAGCTCCCAGGTTCCCCGTCCCCCTGCCCCCCGCCAGCCTCCGTCCCTCCCCGGACCCCGACTTCGGGACTGCCCCTGGCTGTGCCACCGTTGCCATCAGTGTTTTCTCTCTCGGTTCCACAGAACATTTCCCTGATGCAGCAGCACCACTGGGGCAGGGCCGATCCCAACTTCACCTCCAGGTAGGTCATCCCTGGACGGTGGCAGGTGGCTCCCGGGGTGTCTGCGGGGTCCCTTAGCAGGAGCCGGGGAAAGCAGGGCCGAGATCCAGACTCCTCCTCTCCGAGGACAGTAAGGCAGGAGCTACTGAAAACACTTTGCAAGTGGCAGTTCCTCAAAATTAAACAGAATTTCCGTATGATCCAGCAGTTCCATTTCTGGGTTTATACCCAAAAGAATTGAAGGCAGGGTCTCAAAGAGACATCCACACCCCGAGCTCAGTGCAGCAGCATTCACAGCAGCCAAAACATGGAAGCAACCCCAGCGTCCGTGGATGGATGATGGGTCCACACAGTGTGGTCCAGCCACACACTGGAATATTATGCATCCGTGAAAAGGAAGGCAATCCTGACGCCTGCTCCAATGTGGATGGACCTTGAGGACACGATGCTCAGTGACATGAGTCAGACACAGAAGGACAAACACTGTGGGGTCCACTCACAGGAGGTCCCTAGCGTATATATTTCAACAACAAAGTAGGCTCTAATTCTGTATACAGAACTTTGTAACACTGTATTGTATACTGTAATCAAAATTTGCTAAGAGAGTAGAACTTAAATGTTTTCACCGAAAGAAAAATAAAGATAAAGATGTGAGGGATGGATATGTTAATTACCTTGATGGGGAAATCCTTTCACAATGCATACGTTTATCAAACCAGCGCATTGTAACTTTAAATATATTACAATTTTATTTGTGAATTATACCTCAGTTAAGCTGAAAAAAGTCAAGGAAAAGTTTAAAAAAAAGAACTTCGCATGTTATTCGTATAGAATATTTGTTCCTCTCTCGTGCAGTGAGTCTATTTGAAAATCACTCAATTACTCATGCTCTTGGCCGTAAAAAAAAATCAGTTCTCCAGTAGAGATTTTCAGACCACATTCTCAGACCTTAATCCAGTAGAAAGAGAACTCAGCGACGAAAAAGTAGAAAGCAACACCAATACCCAAAATCCCCTTTACTTGGAAATCAAGGAACGCCCTTGTAAATAATCCTTGAATCAGAGAATTGATGGAATCCACCGAAAATACACTCAGGAAAATTTATACCCCAAGCACTTTCATTATTAGGGAAAAAAATGGACTGATGGTAAATGAACTAAATATTTAACTTGATGAACCAGAGTAACAATAAAAAGAAATTGAGAGAAGGGAATTAACAATGATGGAAACTGAGATTTATTAACTAGAGGGCAAAAAGACAGTATAAAGTCAAAGTGAAACAAACAGCCGGGTCTTCAGAAGACCAGTTTAAGAGAGAAAACCCTATGATCCTGATGCAGGAGAAAAGAGAGAATTAAAATGAACACTAGGAATGGAAGATGAAGGTAAAAGGATGGAGACAGAGGCTATTAAAAGGATAATGAGGAAACATTATATGCAGGTAAGTGATCAGAAAATTGAGGGTCAGGTGTTCTTTTCAATAAGTTATTATATATGGATTAACAAAACTGACTCAAGAAGAGGTAGAAACTTGAGGGACAGTGGGGCCACCATGAGTGAGCAGAGGTTCTTGGTCAATATTCCAGAAGGAATGGATGAATGAATAAATGGATGGATGAATAGACAGGATAGATGGATGGATGGATGGATGAATAAATGGATGAATGGATGGATGGGATGGATGGATGGATGAGTGTATGGTGAATGAATGGATGGATGGATGGACAAATGGGTGGGTGAGTAAATGGATGAATGGATGGATGGATGAATGGACAGATGGATGGATGAGTGGATGGCGAATGAATGGATGGATGAATGAAAAGATGGATGGATGCATGGATGGGTGACTAGATCGATGGATGGATGAATAAATGGATGAATGGATGGATTGGATGAATGGATGGATGAATAGATGGATGAATGGATGGATGGATGAGTAGATGGATGGATGGATGAATGGATGGATGAATGGATGGATGAATGGATGGATGGATGAGTAGGTAGACGGATAGTTGAATAAGTGGATGGATGAATGATGGATGGGATGGATGGATGAGTGTGGTGAATGAATGGGTGGGTGGATGGATGGATGGATGGACAAATGGGTAGATGAGTAAATGGATGAATGGATGGATGAATAAATGGATGGATGGATGAATGGACAGATGGATGGATGAATGAAAGGATGGATGGATGGATGGGTGACTAGATCGATAGATGGATGAATAAATGGATGGATGGATGGATGAATGAATGGATAAATAGATGGGTGGGATGGATGGATGAATGTGTGGTGAATGGATGGATGGACAGATGGATGGACAAATGAATGGATGAGTAAACGGATGAATGGATGGATGAATGGATAGATGGATGTATGAGTTGATGGTGAATGGATGGATAGATGGATGATTGATAGGTGAATGGATGGAAGGATGAATAAATGGATGGATGGATGAGTGGATGAATGGGTGGATGGATGGATGGATGGATGGATGAGTAGATGGATGGATGGATGGGTTGGCAATGCTTTTTACTGCAACAGCGGTGTGCAATAACATGCACTCCCATTGCCTTGCAGCATAAGGAGACCCACGATGTCTACCATCACTGTGGACATAGCCAACAAGGAAATTTCATGCGTGGACCTCAAGCCACTGGTACGTCCCAAACTTGCTGTGCCATATCATTTGTCATTAGCGTTAAGAATAATAGCACCGGGCCTTGGCTGGCTTTTCCCTGAGGGGCTGGCCGAGCCCACATTCAGGATCTGGAAATGGAAGTGATTCTGTCCCAGTTGCTGGGGTCACTGCCCCTCCCCCCTCACCATCTCCCAGGGCTGCCCCTCATGACTCACCATCCTCGAAACAGCTGTGTCAGTCCTGGTTCTTGGGTTGTCTCCAAGGTTTGCTCCTGGGCAACCCAGTCCTGGGGGACGTTGAGTGCTGGGTGCTGTCCCCGGGACGGCCATTTGGGCTGCAAGCCATAGCCACCTCTGAACCTCCTTAAACCAGAGAGGGCCGTTTTTATGAGGGCACAGCGGCATTCCCCTGGCAGAGCCCACAGCATGGCGGACAATGGCTGTCCATTGGTCGGACAGCCCAGCGTGGCTGATGGATCTGGCATCCACCCTGGTTAGACGTGAGAGGACAGGTGACAGAAAAGGGGGTGTGTGCTATGCTGACCCCCAAGGGCCCATGGGACCAGGTGAAGATGTCCCCTCGCCTTGTGGCAGCATCTCAGTGCCAGCTGGCATCTGCCTCCACACCCTGATCCCGCACACCGTGTCCTACCTCCCTCCTCTGGGTGTCGCAGGAGGATGCGTCCTTGGCTTTCTGTCTGAATCCTCTAAGTCGGCAAGTCCCAGATGCTCCAGCAAAGTGTCCCCGAGGGCAGAGGAAGTGAGGGGCCACCCCGGAGGGGGCTCGGAGGGGAGAGAGGTCAGAAAGAGGACTTTTCTTCAAAGATTCATGGCGGCTGTGAAAAATCGATAGACCCCAGCTACAACGTGGAGGGAGCTGGAGGACGTGATGCTCAGGGACATGAGCCAGACACAGAGGGACACACACTGTGTGGTCCACTCACAGGAGGTCCCCAGAGGAGCCACATCCACAGAGACAGAAAGTGGATGGGGGGCCAGGGGCTGGGGGAGGGGCGGGAGTCAGTGTTTCATGGGGACAGAGCTGCAGTTTGGGGAGATGGAAAGTTCTGGAAATGGATGGAGGGGATGGTGGCACAACCGTGTGAATGTGCCTCATGCCACTGAGTTGTGCACTTAAAATGGTTAAAATGGTAAATTTTATGTTATGTATATTTACCACAATTAAAAAAAATTGATACGAATCTTGCATTCTGCCCCGTGGTAAATCATGTCTGTCTTTCTAGAAATCTGCTCTTTCAAACACCAACATTCTCTCTGCCCTGTGGGTTTTGTGCACCCTTGTCTATTTCTAAGGGTGCCACTACACCCAGTTTGAGAAGCGTGTCTCTAAGGCTGCAGGTTGACCCCAACTCGCTCTTTCACTCTTTTCTCCTTTCTGTTTGTTCGTGGCAGCCCATTCTTTCTTTCTCTTCCTTCCTTCCCTCCCTCCTTCCACTCTCTCGCCCTGTGTATGCCAAGCATTGTCCTGGGCCGTATAAATTTGGGTTTCTGGTCACTGCGAAGCCACTAAGAGGTCGGCGGGCCATGGGGGGACCTCCGCCGCGCCCCAGGCTCTCAGGACGTGAGCTTCAGTGGCCGTCACAGCGGGTCCCAGGCGCCTGGGTCACCGTGCCGGGATCCAGCCTCACCATTTCTGTCCCTCCTGGGGGCGCACGTGTCCCTGCGTGGGTTTTCACCGTGGCCGGGCTCTCGGTGGCCGTCGACGACACACGGCAGCATCCTTCTCTCTCTCTCTGTGCAGACGGCGCTCGTCTCGGTGGGTTGCGACCTGGAGAAAAAGATTGTCATCCAGAAGTGAGTGTGTTGTTGACCTCCGGCGGGGCGGGGGGAAGTGGGGACGAGCCTGGTCACCATGGCAGACGCCGCGTGACGTTGTCCTGCCTACGTTTGTACGTGTTTTAACGTTTCCACGGTGGACACTTCAATGATCAATGCTAGCAGGTTCAGTCTGAGTTTCTGGCACGGTTTGGGTGACAGTTGCATTCTCTTCCCGCTCCCTGAGTGGCCGAGGGTGGGGGTGGGGGTAGGGGCGCCCTGACGCCCGATGCTGGCTGAGTCCTGTGGCCAATTTAATGCTACCACCCAGAGTCGTCTGCGGGCTCACAAAATTCCTGAAGCTGTAACAGCTTTGCCGTAAAGAGAGCGGAGACGATACTTGTCACTTGGGTAACCAATGAAGGCTGTGTATCCAGAATTTATAAAGAATTCCTACAAGTCAATTTAAAAAAAAAGATGAACGAATAGAAAAAAAAAATAGGCAAAAGGCTTAAAGAGGCACTTCCACCAAAAAAAGAAAAGAAACTCAAATGGATGATCTACACGTGACATGCGCTGCAAAATGGCAGCTTGTATTATTCACCCAGCAGCGTAGCCAAATTCACGACGCCTGGCCAGTGGCAAGTGCTGGCAAGGATGGGGACCGCCCGGCGGCCTCCGGAACCCCCAGACGCTGCTGCCAGGTGTGTCCATTTTCCAGCTGCTTTGAAAAGCGCATCTTTCCACCCACAATTCCACTCGTGCACATTTGCACGGGCATAGATTCTAGAATGTTCCTCAGCAGCGTGATTTTTAATAGCTTCAAACAGAAGCAACCCAACTCAAATGTCCGTCAACTGGAGGAAGGATCCGCTAGGCCTGGTGTTTTGATTCGATGGCCTGGCATAGCCGAGAAAGCAAACCACACGGAATTCCCCGGATGGAGCGGAGCGTACAGACATCCGGGCCCAGCCCAGATCCTGCTCGCCATCGTCTTCCTCCAGCAGGAGGAATTAGGGTTCCCTGGAGAAGAGGCCGACTCCAGGCCGGGAAGGGAGGTTGCAAGACGAGACTGGAGCATCTGGCAGAACCAGAAACTCAGGAAGAAGGGCTCAAAAGTCAAACCAATGGGGATATAGTCAAAGGGAAGGATTCGCGATTCTTCGGTTCCGCGTGTGGTCGGGCAGCTCGTCAGCATCTTGTCTTGTCTGCAGCGAAATTACAGCCTGTTACAATGGCATCCTCGACCCCGTGGCCCTGCAGGACAATTACAGCTACGTCATCGAGAGGTGAGCTGGGGACCCCCTCCACCCCCTCCCTCCCGTCACCTCCCGTGACCGTGGGCCCCCCTCCCACCCCTCGCTGGCCTGCCACCAGCTTCCCGAGCCCAGCCACCGGGGCATCTGAGCTAGTGGGATCAGCCAGACACTGTCAGCCAAGGCAGCAGAGTGGTGGGCTGAGGTGACCCTCCATGCAGTGCGGCTGGCCCCCAATGCCACCAAGTGGGCCTGGGCTCCGGGTGGCCCTTCTTGGCGCTTGGTGCCCAGCACCGGGAGGCCCTCCCACATCGATGCAGCCCTGGCGGGGAGGACCTGAGTGTGTTTTGTATGACCCGGCCCCGCGGATACAAGCCAAGAGTCAGTCACCCGCCAGACCCACGGCCGAGGCCAAAACTGGCGCTGCTGGGCTTGCTGACCGGGGAGCCACAGTCAGACCTCCTGGGCACATGGAGGAGGGGGTGTCAGGGGCTCCAGGGGAGGAGAAGCGATGGGATGTGTGTGTGAGAGACAGAGACGCGGAGAGAGACAGAGATGGAGAGACAGAGACAGAGAAGAGAGAGACAGACACAGAGAGACACAGAGAGACACAGAGATGGAGACACAGAGAGAAACAGAGATGGAGAGACAGAGACACAGAGAGAGACAGAGATGGAGAGAAGAGACACAGAGAGGTGGAGACACAGAGAGAGACAGAGATGGAGAGACAGAGACACAGAGAGAAACAGAGATGGAGAGAGAGACACAGAGAGAAACAGAGATGGAGACCCAGAGAGAGACAGAGATGGAGAGACAGAGACACAGAGAGACAGAGAGGTGGAGAGAGAAGGAGAGATAGAAAGAGGGACAGAGACAGAGAGAGGGGTCCGTCCTGGTTCTGTTCGGGCCTTCGAGAGCCCCCACAGTAGGGAGCGCCATCTGCTTTCCTCCAGGTCCGCTGATTCCAGTGTTTCCCCCACAACACCCTCACGGAAACATCCAGAATAATGTCAGACCACATATTCGGGCAGCGGGGCCCAGCCAGTGGGTCCATATCATTAACCCCCACGGGGGCTCCCAGGGTCAGCGCCCGTCTCTCTGAGTCCCCCGGCTCACGTGCCCCGTGTCGTGGTCCCCCATCTGCAGGGACAGCCGGGGGTGGCCTCACCCCTCTGCCTCCTGCTCCCCCGCAGGGACGCCTACGACCCCAACTTCTGGGGGCAGAAGGCGACCAGGGACCTGGTGGTGCATTACCACTACGAGCAGCTGGGCTGTCCCCACCTCGTCTACTACGACACCCCGTGGAAGCCCGTCGTGGAACTGTAAGCCCGCAGCCCCGCCGGCCTCAGAGGGCGCCCGCTCTGCCCAGCCCTGTCCCCACCCGGGCCGCCTCTCCTCCTCCTTAGCCCCCCGCTCACACAGGCCCCCCTCCCCTCTGTCCTGGTCAGCCGGGGCGGCCACAGCCAAGTCCCGGGGCGTGGGGGCCTCAGCAACAGACGTGGACGGCGTCACGGTCCCGGAGGCCGGAGGCCCAAGGCGGGGGTGTCATGTCCCAGGGCTGGCCGCCTGGGGCTCCCTCCTCGGCCTGCCGGCGGCCGCTTTCTGCTGCGTCCTCACGTGGCCCCCTCCCACCGGACCAGGGGCACCTTGATGACCTCCTTCAACCTTACTTAGCTCCCTAAAGACCCCACCTCCAAATACAGTCACCTCGGGAGTCAGGGCCTCAGCATAGGAATTTGGGGGCGCAGTTCAGTCCACAGCAGTCACCCCGCCTCCTTCTGTGGATTCTGCTGGCTTCCTGCATCCGATTACCCCAATCCCCACCGGGTGAAGCCACCCCGTTGTTGCCCCAGCCCAGTGCTGCCCGGCGGAACTTTCTGCAATGATGGAAATGGTCCATAATTCTGCGCCACCCGACCGGCAGCCGCAAGCTACACGTGGCCACTGAGCGCTCGAATTGTGGCCGGTGCGCCCAAGGACCGGCTTTTCCCTTTTATTTCACGGCAATTCATTTCAATAAGCACACAGAGGCTGGGGGCTCAGTTCAGTGCCCCAAAGATCATCCAACGAAAGAGTTGTTGATTGACAAAATGAGGGCAGGAACTGACTTACATGTGTAAACATTTAGGTTCATTAGAATGTCACACCTTGGGGCTGGCCCGGGGTTCGCCGGTTCGGATCCTGGGTGCAGACAGGGCACCGTGTGGCAGGCCATGCTGTGGCAGGCATCCCACATATAAAGTAGAGGAAGATGGGCACAGATGTTAGCTCAGGGCCAGTCTTCCTCAAAAAATAAAAAAGAATGTCACACCTTAATCTCATGGCCAGGCAGAATTGTGGGTCTAAAGGCCACCCCCCCACCTCAGAGCTGCCATGTGGCGGGGTGCATGCTGACCTGGGGTGAGGAATGAGGACAGGGTCCAGTCAGAGGAGGCGCTGGGAGGAGACAACGGAGTTGTGCATGAAAAAAATAATAATTGGGGCTGCCCGGTGGCATAGTGGTTAAGTTCACACGCTCCACTTCAGTGGCCCGGGGTTCATGGGTTCGAGTCCCAGGCATGGACCTACACACCACTCATGAAGCCACACTGTGGTGGCGTCCCACATACAAAATAGAGAAAGATGGGCACAGATGTCAGCTCAGCGATAATCTTCCTCACCAAAAAAAAAAAAAAAATTACAGCAACCCCAATTAGTCCCAAATGCATACCTTCTCAGTGTCTGCAGATATCAGAAAAATATCAGAGGACAGGTGCGAAGGGTCATTTGTTTATTGGTTTATCTGCTTATTCATTAATGAGTCTATTTCTTTACAAGTGAGATTATTGGGTTCTAGAACGTCACATCAGTTTCTTCCGGTCTGCTCATTGGCCCCTTCCCAGAGAGGCCTTTTGTGGTCACACCCCATAGAAAATTCTTGATGCCTGCTCCCCCACCCCAGCCCTTCACCCTGCTCTGCCCCACACCGTCCACGTGTTGGCCATCCCAGGAGTGTCCGCCCAGTGAGGCCGGGGGGCCGTCCGCCCCGCTCCACCTCCGCCTCATAACACATTGGGGCTGCCGTGTCTCCCGGGGCCAGCGTCCCACCGCCACGCCCTGTGTCCTAGGTGGCGGGGAGGAAAGTTCAAGGAGGTCGTGGAGGCCGAGTACGTCTTGCTGGAGGTGAACGGGCTCTTCACATACACGTACTCCCTGACGGCGGGCACCGCGTTCTGCACGGCCCAGCCACAGAACTGGACCACTATCTTGGAGCACGCCGGCGACAAGGGGCTCTTCGCCTGGGACCGAGAGGTAGCGTTTCCGCTCTGACCACTTCCCAAACGGCTCGAGGCGCTGGAAGATCCCGTGTCCGGCGGGAACCTGCTTCCTGCTTCACAGACTGGCTGTGTCCTCATGTGGCAGAAGCGGCAGGGAGCTCTCTGGGGTCCCTGTTATAAGGGCACGAATCCCGTTCATGGGGGCCCCACCCCCACGACCTCATCACCCCCAGAGGCCCCAACTCCTGACACCATCACCTCAGGGGTTAGGTTCCAACATCTGGATTGGGGGGGGACACCAACAGTCAGTCCACAGCACGGGGCGGGGGGCGGACACACCAGGACACCACGGGCATGGGGCCGAGTCTGGGACTGTTAAGGCGGGCAGGGCCTCTCGCAGCGTCTCCCCAGGGAACTGGCCACATGTCAGAGCTGCGGCTGCGGGCTCCCGGGGCATTGCTGACTGTGTGCAAAATTGTGGGACCACCCAATGCCGGTTCCTTGAGGGGCTGGTCAAACGCGCGGTCCCGGCTGCCCAGCGGGCATGTCCACCCCGCGCGGGGGTCGGCACACGGTCGACAAGGGAGGGCGAGACGTCAGCAGAGGGAAGAGACCGCGCTGGTCCCCTCGGCGCCCAGGGGTGGCCGCTCAGGGCCCCTCGAGGCCCAGGGCGCCGATGCAGCACAAGGCAGCCCCCCAACCCCAGCCCCCTCCCACGCGGCCTCCCGGCTCCTTTTTTTTTGCATTTTCTTTCTTGGCCCCGGGCCGCCTCGCTCCATCCTCACACCGCCTTCCGTCGAGTCCATTCGATCCTGTATTTTTCGGGGGTGACGTTGCTTTTACTACTTTTTGGAAACCGAGGTGAAATTCGCATCGCCTCTAACGTGGACGAGTCACGCGCATCCACGAGCTTGCACGAGGCGCGGGGGGAGGAGGGCAGGAGCCGGTTGAGCGCCCCTGGCCCGCCCACCCCCAGGGCACACAAGGTCGCCTCTGTGTCCCCCAAGAACTACGTGAGCTGCCACACTGATGACAACAAAGCCCCCTTGAGGTGGCCAGACGTCCCGTACCAGATCCTCGGGGGGCCGACGGACAACAAGGTTGTTTTCGACCAAAGGAACGGAATGTACATTTTCTTCCTCTCTATCGTGGACCCTCACTACAGGTGAGCCGGCCGCACTGCCCCCGGGCCTCTGCAGGGCGGCTGGGTCACCTGGGGCACGTGGCAGGTCCTGGATAAACCCGAATTCCCCCAACAGCCCAGTGGATGCCATTTGCTCCCCTCCGTTGCCCCCCACAGCTGGTTGTTAAATGCTCACGCCACGTGTGTTGAGAGTTTTCTGATGTCACGTCCAGGATGATCAGCGTCCCCCACTGGGGACGTTTCCCCCATCATCTATGCCCTCCACTCAGATACAGACTCTACCCCTAGAAGCACGGGGGTCCTGCCTTCCCTGGGGCTCCCAGACCCTGAACTGGGGGTGCCGGCTCTGGGCTGACCTCGGGCAGAGGGCACTGGAGTGGGGACGTCAGAGGAGAGAGGGGACAGAATGCATGCAAGATAAAGTAGATGTAAGTGGAACTCAGGGTCCCATGTCACCTCCAGGGTCCAGCTGGGGTGAAGGTGGGGCCCCCAAAGGTGACGCCAGTGGCCTCTCCCTGCCCCCACCCCCCAGCTACTGTCGCCTGGAGACCTCCTTCAGCGTCTACGTGTACGGGGCCTTCCCGATGTCTGTCATCCCGCAGGAGAGCACCGTCTTCCTGCTCACGGGGGCCATCCTGCTGACCGTGTGGCTGGCCTACATCCTCCCCAAACTCCTGAGCACCGAGAAGGGCCTCCGGCTGAAGGGCTTCTGGGTCCGTCTGTACGGGAGATGCAGACAGTCGTGTGCGTGTTGGCAGGGCAGGCGCTGAGCACCCGCGGAGGCCACGGTCCCCGGGGAGCCCTCCGCTGCCGCCCGTGGGACCCAGGTGTCTTAAAATAAAGCAGGTGGCGGCGGGCGTCGATCATGTTTTGTGTTTTCCTGACACCCACCTTCATGCCTCTGCCTCCCCCACGTTCCGGGGTCAGCCCCCAGGCGGGCGGTGACCGTGAGGATGCGGGGTCAGCGGGAGATTGTGCCCCACGCCGCACGGCACATGGTGGGACAATGGGCAGGCCTTGGAAAGGGTGGGGCCGCCACGTGTCCTCTTGGGGAAGGAGACCCGAGGGGGCATTGCAGCCGGCGGTGACTGCGGGTTCCCCTGCAGAGCTTCAGACCCTCACAGCCGTGCAAACGCACGTGCACATGCGTGTGCGGGCCCGTGCGTGGGTAGAGGCTTAGAAGTATGTTAAATATTTTCTATGTACACGTGTCAGGTATAATGCATATACAGATAATATGTATACAGGCGTGCATATATGTGCACAGAGATAATGCGTATACACATCACGTGTAGATACTATGCATATATGTGTGTGTATGATGTGAATACGCATACATGCGTATAGATAATATGGGTACATAAACACGTGTGCAGCTGTGTACATGTATGCACGTGTATATAATATGCACGTGCACGCGTGCAGATATACGGGTGTGTAGATAACACACGTGCACACGCATGTATATATGTATACACATTTATATAATATGCATGCAAGCAGGTATACAGGTGTGTAATGTGTGCACATACACGTGTATTGCTGTGTATATGTATACACGTGTGTATATGTGTGCATACACATGCATGTGTAGACAATACATGTGCATGTATGTGCACGTGTCTAGGTGCGTATACACCTGTAGGTGTGCATCTGTATGTAATATGCATAGATACATGCGTGCATGCGTATAGATGACATGCGTGCCTCTGTGCACAGGTATAACCTGCATGCGTGTGCACACACACAGCCGTGTATTCATATGTATGGACAAGGTGCAGATCCTATCCATTTTTCCCTCCATCTATTCCGTTGGCCTCCCTCTCCCCACTTCGGGTGGCACGGGACAGCCATCTCCTTCTATGTGAAAATGTGGGGTTCCCACGACACTTCTGATTCCTCAGGTCAAAAACTATATTCCACAGCCCTTTGAAGTCGCCCGGTGCTGTCTGAACTCTGTCACTGAGACCCCGACTCCCACGTGTGGCGCGGGGGCCAGTGGCCTGCCCTGGCGGAGCCGGCTCTGCTCCTTCCACCGTCCCGGCATCTTGGGAGGGGACGCGTTGGGTTGCGGGGTGACCTTTGCCTTGTCACCCTGCGTCGGGGTTAATCTTGAAGAAAACCGAGCCCATCCTCTCGCATCCGCCCAGTGGCCAGGCCTTCCCCGGGCCAGCGGCGCCTGACTCTCATCTCAAACACCGCAAACGCGGCTGCGCGGGGAGAGAGCGCTGGGGAAGGCGCGCTCCGGGCTTCTCCGGGCCGGGTCGCTTCAGGACAGACACGGATCACAGGCCGGGTGAGAGGAAGTGTGGACGCCGCCGGTGTAGACCTTGTAGCCCACGGCCTGGCCCGAGGATGGAGGGACCAGCGCCAGACGGGGCTGCGGTCGCCACCTCGCTGAGCCCTGGCATAGGGACACTTCAGGGTCACCTGGAGCATTTTGGGGGTGGAAGGCCCTGGGAAAGGTGGCGAGGTGGAGGTGAGCCTGCACCCGGGATGGCAGGAGGACGGCACTCAGGGGCTGACAGGGAGGCCCAGGCAGGAGGGAGCGGTGTGAGCGGCGAGGCACACCCAGACTCCATCGCCTGCACCTGCCACATGGGATGCAGAAGCCACGGCGTGGCTGGACCCGTGGGGGACCCAGTGCTTGGGGCCTGGCTGGACGCCCATCGGGGGACAGACATGCCCTCTTGGGCGCTGGCCCTCCCCTGGGGCTCAGGCGCCCCATCACGGTGCCTGTCTCCCACACCCCTGCCAGCCCCCACCCTGAGCCCCCGGTCTGTCTCAACATGAGTGGGGGCTGCTGGGCTGAGGCTGACCGAGCCTGGCCAGCAGGTCCCCCAAAAGTCTCCCCCTCCCTCCACCGGCTGTGGCCTCCAGGGGACAGAAGAGGGGAGTTGGGGCCACTCTCCAGGGCCTGCCCTGCTTGCTGTGCATCTCCAGGCAAGTTGCTGCCCCTCTCTGGGCAACCCTGACTTTCTCCACCAAACACAGGAGCAAAAACCCCTTCCGGTGCAGGAGCCTGGGTGGCATCTCCCCGCCTCCCAGGAGCCCCCACCCCCTGCTGGCCGACGTCAACTTTCCAGGGCTGGGAGACCAGCAATTTAGGACCCCCTGCGAGTCTGGGGCTCCCCAGCTCTGCTCTGGAACCCCGGCACCCAGGAGGCGCTGGGGTCCCGGGGCCCACCGGACAACAGGGCAGGTGCGGGGATGGCCCTCCATGCCCGACCCCCAC
This sequence comes from Equus przewalskii, assembly GCF_037783145.1. Taxonomy (NCBI): domain Eukaryota; kingdom Metazoa; phylum Chordata; class Mammalia; order Perissodactyla; family Equidae; genus Equus; species Equus przewalskii. The sequence continues at coordinate 4,021,397 of NC_091836.1, forward strand.
CCACCAGCCCCGGGCGATGCCACCAGCAGATGCCAAGCTGAAATCCAATGGGCTTTAATGGGGGGCGGCCCCCGGGTCCTGCCTGGGCGCTGGGGGGGTGGCCTGCTTGTTCTTGCCTCCCTGCCTCCCCTTCTTGGTGGCCGAGGCGCCCGCTTTCCTCCGGCCGGGGGGCTCGGCCCGCGGTGCGGGGGCCGCGGGCTGGACGGCGGGGGGCCCGGGCTGGGCCGGTGGCTCCTCGTCCAGCGCCTTGAAGTTGAAGAAGTAGTCGACGTGGGACACGGTGTCCAGGATCTCGGGGACGCTGTAGTCGAAGGACAGCAGCTCGTCCGGCAGGTGCAGCGAGCGGATGTCCCCAGAGGAGTCGCCCGCCCCGTCGGGCTGGCCGGGGCCAGGGCCTTTGCCCGGGGTCCCCTCGGGCTCGGGGACGCCCGGCAGGCAGTCGAAGAGCTTCATGGCGTCCTCCAGCAACACCTTGTCGGGCAGCGCTGCGGCCTTGGTGGCCTGGGGGGTCCCCGCCTCGCCTGCCCCCAGCGGGGGCCCATCGGCCTCGGCCGCCTTGGGCTCCCCAGGGCCAGGCCCGGGCTCCTTGGGCGGGAAGGCCAGGGGCTCCCCGGGCCCGTGCAGCTGGCTCAGGCGGCCCTTGAAGTGGCCGTAGGTGGCGGGGGGCAGCGCGGCCTCGGCCGGGAGTGTGATGAGTAGGGGCGGCGGCTGGGTCTCCTTGGGGGGTGCTGGGGGGGCCGGGCCGTCCTTGAGCAGGGTGGGGGGCAGCTCCACGAAGGCTGGGGGCCCCCCGTCCCCCGCGAAGCCCAGGGCGTCGGGCCCCTCGGGCGGGAAGTAGGACATGAGGTACGGGGCGCCCCCGGGCGCCGGCTGGTAGTGGGGGTACGGCGGGGGCGGCCCCGTGGCCTTGAGGTAGGGCTGGGGCTCCAGCAGGTAGGTGCCCGGTGACGCGGGGCCTCCAGCCGGCCCCCCACCACCCGCCGCCACCAGCTTGTACAGCGACGACTGGCCGAAGTCGGTGGCGGCCCACTCGATCCGGTAGATGCGGGGGTCGAAGCAGCAGCCGCAGGGAGCCATCTGGAAGCCTGCGGGCAAGGAGGGGACCCCGAGAGGGGCGGGGGCTCAAACCATGGGGCATCCCTGGGGAACAGGAGATACCACCTGGCCCTGGGGCCCGCGGGGGGCATGGGGACATAGGGCTCGCCTTTGGGGCCCCATCTGGGGTCAGAGCCCTGGGTCTTGCTTTGGGGGCCTGAGGCTCGGGGGCCATGGCTCCAACCTTGAGGGTCCGTCTGGTGGCTGGGGACATGGGATTTGGGGAACCTGTCTGGGGAACAAGAGACACAGGCCTTGCCTGGGGGACCCCGTCTAAGGGATGGGACCGTGGGCCTTCCCAGGGAGGGGGCCCATCTTGTTCCCACTCCTCCAGCCCATCCCCGGGGTCGGGGGCGGCCGTACCTGCCGGGGGGACTGGAAACACCTCTTTCTCCGGGTTTGGGGCGGGGTAGAGATTGGAGACACCTGTGGACGAGAGCCTGTGGGTGGCTGGGGTCCCGGGGCTGTGGGGCAGAGCCCTGGTCCCCGCCCCGTTGGGCGCCCCTGAACCGCGCGCACCTACGGCGGGCAGAGGCTCCGGGCAGGCGGGAGCGGGCGCCTCGGCACCATCCGGGCCGCGGGGGCTGAAGCCTTCCTGGGGTGTGGCGGGGGCGTAGAAGGGCTTGGGGTGCTGCATCGAGAGGCGGGGGCTGGCCGGGCGGGCCGGGAGGGCGGCAGGCAGGAGCACAGGCGGCCGTCCGGAGAGTGGGCTCCAGGTCCCGCCAAGTTCTGTTTGCCCCGTTGCTCCGGGCAGCGGGTTCCAGGCTGCAGCCCACCCCCTGGTCAGGGTTCCGGATCCAGGGGGTGGAGTGGGGTGGGGGGGGCAGACAGGGAAACCAAGGCAGGCGTCCCAAAGGGCGGCCCGGTCTGTGGCCTGCCATCTGCCAGCGCCAAGGCCCCCTCCTCCAGGGAGCCCGCCCTGATCCACACCCTGCAGGCTGAGGCACCCCCATCACGAGCCCCGGTGGCTTCTTTGTGGCCAAGACCTGGCTGGGCCCCGGGAGGGTGGCCAGGGGGACCGTGGCAAACAGTGAGAAGGAGAAAGGGAGCTGTGGGACAGGGACGCCGGCGTGGAGGGAAACCTCCTGAGACGGTCACAGAAAGGCCTGGCTTACAAAGAATAAAATTTATTGTCTCGGGGCCAGGGGTCCCCGCCCGCCCCGTGGCTACTTGTACGCGTTGGCCTTGTGCTTTGGCAGGAAGACGAAGTCGCGCGGCACGGGTCCCAGCAGCATCTCGCTGTCGGAGGGCGAGGGGCGCACAGTCAGCCCGGCCCCCACTGGGCGCCACCCCCCCCCCCCCCCCGGGCTCAGCGCCCCCCGCGCAGCCACGTGGTTCCCGGCACCTGATGCGGATCCAGTCGGCCGCCCGCTGGCTGGCCAGAAGCGTCTCCAGGTAGTCGCGGCCCAGGAAGTAGGGCGGCCGCTCGTTGAGGCGCTGTGGCAGCCGCTCCAGCAGGCCCACGGGCACGTACCTGCGGCCGGCGGCGGGGACACGGTTGGTCTGGGGGGCCCCACGACGCTGGCGTCCCCACGCGGCCTGGCGGGCGCTCACCTGCACAGGAAGGAGAGCCACTCGAGGAGGAAGCGGCGCGTGCGCTCCACGCCCTGCGTGTCCGAGCCCCAGTGCTCCAGGCCGTAGTGTGTGAAGTCCCGCAGAATGTCCAGGCGCTCGGACGCCGAGATGTCCCAGTGTCGCTGCTCCTTGATCTCCGTGAACAGCCAGGGCTTGAGCAGGGCGCCGCTGCGGGGCGGGGGACACGCTCGATGGCACCAAAGCCCCGCGCGCTCACCCTTGAAAGCCCCAGAAACTTCCAGTTCTGCTAGCCACAGCCGCCAGGCGTCCCTGGGCCCCGTCAGGCACCCACAGAGCAGAGCAAGGACCCCGTGGGGTCGGGGACCCCAGCTGCCGCGACAGGGCTCAGGCCAGGCCCGGGGGCTCCGGCGGGTCCACTCACCGGGCGATCATGACGCCCGCGACGCCCGTCTGCATGGCACGGTTGGCATCCTCATAGGACAGGATGTCCCCGTTCCCTGCGGGACAGAGGCGGGGGCCTCAGGGGGCTGCGTGCATCCAGGCGGGCAGGAGGGGGCGAGCGGAGGGCAGGGGACCCACCGAACAGGGGCATGGGGCTGGCGGCCGCGACGCACTGCTCGATGTAGCGCCAGTCGGCCAGCTTGGTGTAGCGCTGCTCGCGGGAGCGGCCGTGGAGCTGGGGGCCGGGAGCGGAGGTCAGAGAGGGCGGGAGACGGGCTGAGAGACAGAGAGACGGACAGACGGAGAGACGGGCGGGCGGACACAGGGACGGAGGGGGAGCGGGAGGAGAGACGCCGTGAGAAGGGGCCATCGGTGCGTCCCCGCCACCTGCTGCCCCGAGACCCACCGTGACCAGGGCCGCCCCCCAGGTGCGCAGCTCGGGCAGCAGCCGGTGGGCCAGGGGCGTGCGCTCCTGGACGCCCGTGCGCAGCTTCACCGTCAGCGGCACGTCCAGCACCTGCGGGGACGGGCGGTCAGCGGCTGGGGACGAGGCGGGGACGAGGAGGGGACAAGGCGGGGACGAGGCCCGTACCTGGCTCATGCCGCGCACGATCTGCTGGAACTTGCCAGAGCGCTGCATGAGCGCGCAGCCCCCGCCCTGCAGAGACGGGCACTGAAGTGAGCGAGGCCGGGCCCCGGGCCGGCCAGATGGGGAAACCGAGGCACGGAGGCCCCCGCGCCCCCCCAGGCTGTGCCCGCTCTGGGCTCCGGGGCCCGAGGCGCTGTACCTTCTTGTACACCAGGTCGATGGGGCAGCCGACGTTGATGTCCACGAAGTCCACGTCCACGGTGCGGTTCAGCAGCTCGGCGCACTTGGTCATGGTGTCCGGGAAGGCGCCCTCCAGCTGGGGCGGGGGGCAGGGCGTGAAGGCCCGTCCGGACTGCCCCCACCGGCCTCGGCGCACCCCCCGCCAAGGCCGTCAGCCCTGGAGGCGCGTGGCTGAGCCGAGAAGGGCCTGGGAGCCGGGAGGCCCTCCTCTCTGTCACCCCCCTGCCCCGGGCGGCGCCCACCTGGACGCCGAAGATGTCCTCGCACTGGTGGCGTCTGAGCAGGGCCCACTCGGACGTCTGGCCCTGCAGCAGGTTGGTGCACACGGCCATCTCCCCGCAGGTCACGTCGGCCCCGAAGCGCTTACAGACCCGCCGGAAGGGCAGGTTCCCGCACTGTGGGTGGTGGGACATGTGAGGGCGGGGCCACACTGGGCACCGTCGGGGGGACCCAGCCAGGCCTCCACCCGCTGGCCCACCCCACGCGGGCCTACCGTGGTGAGGGGAGCCAGGTAGAGTTTGCCACTGATGTCCAGCTGGAGGAAAAGGAAATGCACAGTGAAGCTCCACTCCACCCTCTGCCCTGGCTTTCGAGGCCTCTTGGGCCCCCCTCCCCCTACAGTCTAGAATATTCTTTGTCCTGCCTCAACCAGCCTGGCTCCCTTTCACCTCTGGGTCTCTGCACATCTCAACCAGTCCTTCTATGAGAAATGTTCTTTTCCCCATGTTTTCTTCCATCAGAGAGCTTCTACTCAACCATCAAAACCCCAATCGCAATGCCCCCTCTTCCAGGAAGCCTTTCTCACTGCCTCGGTCTGCCCCAGGCCTGACGCTCCGGGGCTGGGCATGTGTGTCCAGCTCTCTCTGCCCCCCGCACTGCTAGCGTCCTCAGCAAGGAACCTGTGACACGTACCCGCCTCTTCTCACAGGGCCGCAGCCTGACGATGTCCTCGTCTGTCAGGGCCCCGCAGGTCTGCACGGGGCCACTGGCAGGAGCCACCGTGCCCAGCTCCTGGGGGTCCTGCGCCGGGGCACCCTCGGCCTCTGTGGCCTCGGGGACAGCAGAGGGGGGACCCGGCAGCTGGCCCCTGCTCAGCTGGCGCAGGGCCTGCTCGGCGCGCTCAAAGCGGACCTGGCGCTTGCGCAGCTGCTGCTGCAGGGCCTTGTCGAGGCCGTTGCGGACGGGCGGGGCCTGGACGCCCTGCTCCTGCCGCACCAGGTTCCGGCCCCCGGGCCCCAGGTGGGCCCCGGCGAAGCGGCAGGTCACGCCCGCGGGGCACCTGCCGAAGGTCTCGAAGAGCACGCAGCGCGGGCCCAGGTCGGCCGGCTTGGCCGCCAGGTAGCGGCCCACGTCGTGCAGGAAGCGGCAGCGGGCCCCAAACGCACACTGAGTGGCCGGTTCCTGCGGGGAAACAGAGGCAGGGACGGAGGACGAGGAGAGGCCGGGCGGCCGGGGTCGGAACCCCCATTCCGCCCCTGCCGGCTGTGTCCTCGGGCAGGTCTGTAACCTCGCCGAGCCTCAGTTTCTCCATCTGGAAGGTGGGAACCACAGTGACACTGATTTGGGGCGCAGGCTGAAGGTGGCGACGGTGACGCTCACCTGGACCAGGGAGGGGCAGAGCCGGTCCTTGTCGTAGTGCGTGGGCTTCACGTGGGGCCGGCCCTTGTTCTGGCCCCGGGCCCTCTTCTGAGCCTGCGGCTGCTCCCCCGGCTCGGCTGCCTCCTCCGTGCGCCCGTCCTCCGTGCGCCCGTCCTCCGTCTGCCCATCCTCCGTCCGCCCATCCCCTGTCTGCCCGTCCTCCAGCCGGATCCGCTTGGCCTCAGGCTCACCCAGGTCATTGCCACCAGGGTCTCCTGCCTCAGTTTCCTGGCTGGGCTTCTCCTGCCCTTTGGCCTCCAGGAATTCGTGGAACCGCTCCTTGGTGGTGAGGTATCTGCCCGCGGAGAGGCGGGGGAAAGGAGGGCTGGTCAGAGGGGGGGGTCCCTCCTCTGGGCTCAGATTCAACGAACGCTGGGGAAGGGGACTCAGAACACTTGCCGCTGCTTACATGCTTCTGCTGATGGGGAGCTCACTACTTAGAACCGGCCAGCCACCAGCCTGGGAACACTGCAAGGCCACACACAGGCAGGAGCTATTTTGTCCCTGTGTCCCCATTTCTCAGAGCGTTGAGCCAAACTACATGTACCAGGCACGAACCTCCCTGGCCACGTTAGGCTAAAGAAAACTACACGTCCCAACGTGCCTTGCAATGGAGGCCACAGCCGCCACATCTCCCAGTATGCCCCGCAGGACTCCCTTCAGACGTGCACATGCGCAAGTCTCGCCACACGCCAAGACTACAGTCCCCAGCATGCACTGCGGCCCTCGCCTCAAACCCCGCCCACCCCAGCGTGCACTGGGGCGACCTGCGCGCCTGTGACAGCTCTCAACGTGCGCGATCCCCGGTACTGCCGCTGAGCCTGCGGGCGGAGGAACAGCCCGGACCGAAGAGCATGCGAGCTTCCCGCTCTGAGCCGCTACCCCATCTCCCGGCATGCCCTGCTTGGGCCGCGCTACGGGTGCCGGGAAGGCCTCGTGAGGTTCTCTCCCTACCCCGGCGACTCACTGCGGCTTAATGGGCGCCACTCCCCGTTCCAGCGCGCCGGCTCCTGAGTCGCCTCCGCCACCACTCTCTGCAGGGGCCTCCGTCGCTCCCTCCGCCATCAGCCCCCCTCACGCCCGCTTTGAGTTGTGGCGGGAAGGCCTTCCGGGTCGCGCGCGTGTCTTCCCCGGCCCTGCTGGGGAACTGCGCATGCCCGGGTCGCTTCGAGTGACGCCATTGTGCGCGCGTCGACGTAGCAGGGGGCGGGGCCTGCGAGGGGGCGGGGCTTCGGCTCGGGTCGCCTTCTGGGCCCTTTGGGGGAACCGGAAGTCGTTCGACGGTCTTGGGGGAGGTTCGCAAGCCGGCCGCCCGCGGGCCGCAGTTGTGTTTTCCTGCTGGAGTTTTAAAAACATTTAATTCTACTACTTTTATAGAATTTGATAGAATGAATGCGGGGCTCTCATTCAGCCGGTAATTTGTTGAGCGCCTGGGTGCTGGATGCTCTCGTAGATGCGGGGGTGACAGCAATGCACAAAGCAGACCCCCAAACCCTGCTCCTGGGAGAGGGGGGCCCTGGGGCTCCGGGGCAGCCCGCCTCCATCCCGACCCGCTGGGCACCCCGTCCTTCAGCTTCTCTGTGCCTCAGTTTCCCCATCAGGAGGAGGGGGCTGATCATCACCCCCCGTTCGAAGATAAGGCTTCAATAAATGACCCATCCGTGCGCATCGCGACGGTCGTTACTATTACGTTACGAGTGTTATTTGCCCCGAATCCCGGGAGCACGTGCTGGGGACACGCAGCCCCCGCCCGCCCCGCGGAGGGACCCGAGGCAGGGGCCGTGCTGCTCGCCTTACAGATGGGGAAACTGAGGCCCGAGGACGGGAGGGATGCGCCTGAGCCTGCCAGGCTCTTCCGAGACCCGGGAGCCAGTGGACGGGGCGGGCAGGGCGGCCGGTCCTCCGTCTCCGGCCTCGGCTGCCCCCTGGGGGCCAATCTGGGAATAAGGCGGTGGACTCGGCAGAGCTGGCAGAAACCTCTGGAATCTTCTGGAACCTTCCTCGCAGCCCCCATCACCCGCCTCCGGGGCCGCCCGTCCCCTTGTCCTCTGCGGCGCTCTCCCCTCCATCCTCCCACAGACCACTCTGGGGAGACGACTGGACAGCTGGGGAAACTGAGGCCCAGAGAGGGCGACCTCAGGCATGTGGCGTCGCCTCTCAGGGCCTCAGCCTCCAAGGCTCTGCCCTGCCTGCTCTGTGGAAGGCAATGCCGGAGGGCTTCCTGTAGGAGGGGGGCTGTGGACTGGCCATTGGGAACCATGGTATGAATAGGATTAATTCCTTCTTCTTATTTAGTATATTAATGATCACAGTATAATATTAACCGTTTATCAGTAGCTGCACAATGATTGAGCGCTTGCCGTATACCAGGCCCCGTTCCGAGCCGTTTTCACATATTCACTCAATTATTCCTCTTGTGCAGAGGGAGCAGGGGCTCACCTCAGCTCCACCTGAATTCCCAGCTGCCCCCCGAGTCCTGAGCCAGACCCTCCAGTCTCTCCCCAGTCCGCCCCGTCTCTCCCCGTCACCTCGTCTTACAGGCCTCAGTCTTCCCTCCTGCCCCCAACACCCCAGCCTCCCACAGCTGTGTGCAAAACACAGGCCTGACCGTGGGCCTCCCCTGCTCCCAATCCTTCCATGGCTCCCTAGTGCCCCAGCCCTGCTGCCTTCCCCAGCTTCATCCCTCGTCACCCCCTCACTCCCTGAACTGCACCCCCAAGTTCAGTCCAAAACTCCCATGAGCCGGTCTTGCCTCCCAGCCTTTGCCTATGCTGTTCCCTCTCCCAGGAAGTCTGTGCCCTGCTCCCAGTCACCTCACTTCTCAGCTTGTCTGGAAGCCTCTCTGATTGCCCGCTGCTCGGGGCGGGGCCAGTGCCGCCTCCAGGGTCCCCCATCGCGGCCCCGGTCATCCTGGACCTGCTGGCCACGCGCCTGTATGCCCTCTGTCTGGACTGTGTGCCCAGAGAGGCCGGGAGTGGGGTCTGCCCCGGTCACTCTGTGTCCCCAGCGCCTGGCACGCGGCCTGGCGCATGGCAGACGCTCAGTGAACACTTGCTGAGGGAATGCATCATGGCCGGGGAAACTGAGGCACGCAGGGGGCAGGACCTGCTCTGGGAGGGGGTCCCACCTTTGCTGAGGCTGTGGCAGGGGTGAGGACTTCCCAGTGTCACCCTACAGAGTGTGGGGACACTGAGGAAGATGTCCCCCCTCCACCCCAGAACTAGGCCTGAGTCGTCCTCCATATGCCCCACCTTGACGGATCTGAGGACACAGGAGGGAGGCAGGGACCCGGGGCCCCTGAGCAGGCGGGGAGACTGAGGCAGCAGGTGGGGGTGGGCGGGGCCTGGGAAGAGCTTCTGGGGCTCTGCTCGGTGACCAGCTCTCTGCCTCTGGCTCTCTTTTATTCTTTTTGTTTTTTGAGGAAGGTTAGCCCTGAGCTAACATCTGCCGCCAATCCTCCTCTTTTTGCTGAGGAAGACTGGCCCTGAGCTAACATCCGTGCCCATCTTCCTCTACTTTATATGTGGGATGCCTACCACAGCATGGCATGCCAAGCGGTGCCACGTCCGCACCCGGATCCGAACCAGCGAACCCCAGGCCGCCAAAGCAGAACATGCGAACTTAACCACTGTGCCACTGGGCCGGCCTGGCTCTCTTTTATTCTGGTTTCTGCCTTAATTTCTTTCTTTCTTTCTTTCTTTCTTTCTTTCTTTTTTTTTTTTTTTGCTGAGGAAGATTGTCGCTGAGCTGACATCTGTGCCCATCTTCCTCTATTTTCTGTGGGACGCTGCCTCAGCGTGGCTTGACGAGCAGTGCTGGGTCTGTGCCCAGGATCCGAACTGGCGAACTCTGGGCCAATGAAGCAGAACGTGCCAGCCCCTTAATTTTTTTTCTTTTTTGGTCTTTTCTGTATCTCCTTCTCTCTCTGTGTCCCTTTGTCTCTCATATCTTCCTCTGCATTTCACTCTCCCTCCATGTCTTGTCTCCACATTTCTCTCTTTCTCTCTCCCTCTGTCTCTCTCTTTGCATCTGTCTCTCTGCGTCTCTCTCTGCATCTCTGTCTCTCTGTGTCTCTCTCTGCATCTCTGTCTCTCTGCATCTCTGTCTCTGCATCTCTCTCTGCATCTGTCTCTCTGCATCTCTCTCTGCATCTCTGTCTGCATCTCTGTCTCTGCATCTCTGTCTCTCTGCAGCTCTGTCTGTATCTCTGTCTCTGCATCTCTGTCTCTGCATCTCTGTCTCTCTGCAGCTCTGTCTGTATCTCTGTCTCTGCATCTCTCTCTCTGCATCTCTGTCTCTCTGCATCTCTGTCTGCATCTCTGTCTCTGCATCTCTGTCTCTCTGCATCTCTGTCTGCATCTCTGTCTCTGCATCTCTGTCTCTGCATCTCTCTCTGCATCTCTGTCTCTCTGCATCTCTGTCTCTGCATCTTTGTCTCTGCATCTTTCTCTGCACCTCTGTCTCTGCATGTCTCTCTGCATCTGTCTCTGCATCTCTGTCTCTGCATCTCTCTCTCTGCGTCTCTCTCTGCATCTCTGTCTCTCTACATCTCTCTCGGCATCTCTCTCTCTGCATCTCTGTCTCTGCATCTCTCTCTGCATCTCTGTCTCTGCATCTCTGTCTCTGCATCTTTCTCTGCACCTCTGTCTCTGCATGTCTCTCTGCATGTCTCTCTGCATCTCTCTCTGCACCTCTGTCTCTGCATGTCTCTCTGCATCTCTGTCTCTCTGCATCTCTGTCTGCATCTCTGTCTCTGCATCTCTGTCTGCATCTCTGTCTCTGCATATCTCTGCCCCCCCCCGCCCCCCTCCCTCCAGCTCCCTGCGTCCCGCCCTCTCTCCCCTCGTCGGGGCAGGTGCGCCGGCTCGGTGCCCGGTGCTGCGGCCTCCTTGATCGGGCGCGGCCGCTCCTTATCTGCGCGCAGGGTCAGGGGGTCGGGGCCAAGGACGCGGGCGGGGGCCGGGCGTGTGCGCTGCTGCGTGTGCGCATGTGGTCTGTGTCTGTGCGCCAGCGTTTTCACACTGGGGGCCTGTGCGCATGTGTGTGCGTGCGACGGGGGACACATTTGCAGCTGTGACTGCTGAGTGCGTGTGACTGTGTCTGTGTGAGTGTGTCTGTCTATGTGTGTGTGACGGTGTGCACACATGTGGCGCGTGCGTGTGCGTCTGTGCCTCTCTGAGCCCCGGGGGCCCTTGCACAACCCCCAGCCCCCCGTTCCCTCCCCCCCACCCCTCGGGCAGCCTAATGGCTTTCCCGCCTTGCCGACCTGGGGCCTCCAGGGACACGGCCCTCGACCTGTGACCTGTGGCTGCAAATGGCCCTGTGGGGACGGCCACCGGCCCTGCTTTTCCCATCCTCGCCTGGAACCCGCCAGCCCCTTCCTGCCGCCCCCAGGCCTCATGGGCCCCATCCCGGAGCCCTTGCGGTGACCCCGCCAGGAGTGCGCGTCCAGCTGTGTCCCCATCGGGCCCGAGGCCTCACTCCGCTCTCAGCATCGCCCAGCTCGGGGTGACAGTGACTTTGTCAAATCAAGAGCCCCGAAGCCTCATTTTGGGGGGCCTTGTGGCTGGGCATCACAGCCTTGAGCTGTCCCCAGGACCCCGGGGGAGAGCGATGCCACCCCCACCTCAGCCTGGGCGCAGAGCGAACGCCGTTTCACATACAGGGAAACTGAGGCCCAGCAATCTCAGTCACCGGCACGTTGAAGGGTGGGGCAGGGCTCAGTGGGGGTGGCTGACGCTCTGGCCGGGGGTGGCCAGAGGGACAGAGGACACAGACGGCGCCAGGACGCTCCCACCACACAGGGCTGATCCCTGGGGGTCCCGAGGCACAGCCCTGGGTCCACGGGGCCTGGACCAGCTCCTGGCACTAAGATGGAAACTTCTCCAGCAGCCAAGTCCGCATCTTGGCCAGCGGCCGCCTGGGCCTCTACTCGCGAACAGAACACCCCCCTTGGGAGCACTGACTACCCGGGGGGTGGGGGGGGCAGCCCCGGGGGACAGGGATGGAGGAGCGGCCGGGGCAGTGGCTGAACGTCCTACAGTCCTTGCGCCCCCAGGTCTGAGCCTCTTCGTTCCTGTGTGACCTTGGAGCAGAGTCTTGACCTCTCTGATCCTCAGGTTTCACAACGGCCAAGTGGGCCCAGAGCTGGCTGGGGAGGGGGAGGCATCACCCAGAGCCACCTGGGGGACATCGGAGGAGGCTGTGACTGAGCGGAACGAATTCCCAGGCAAACACCACAGAGGGCGGGCCGGTGGCGGGGTCTGGCTTCTGGCCGCCCCTGGCCTGTCACACCCCTGCCTCGGCTTTGACCCAGGAGCCAGCAGGCTCGAATCAGCCTCAGGGGCCCCGTGCCCGTGGGTGCCCCCTGCTCCTCGCCGAGCCTCAGTTTCCCCACCTCTGTGCCCTGGGGAGACCTCAGGCCCTGCTTTCAGCTTGGGAGGTTGGCGGCTCGGTGCCACCCGCCCCCGCCCTGCGACAGCCCCAGACTGGAACCAGGAAGGTTTAAAAATAAAGCATTGTAAATACCCGTGTTTCCTGCAAATAGAAGCGGCCCCGGTCCCCTCGGCCTCGCGGGCAGCCGGGCCCAGACGGGAGGTGGGGACCCGAGGGGGGGGGCGCCCGCGTGCGCCCCAGTTCCCGCGGCGCTGTGAGTCAGCCGGTGTGACGGGGTGTCTGTCTGTCACCGCCTGTCCCGGGGGGGGTGACCAAGTGTGTGGGTTGGTGCCAGAGGGTGACCCAGGGTGCTGTGAGGTGACACATCGATGATGTGGGAAGGTCACACTTGCATCCGGTGTGATCACGGGGGCCTGGCCCTGAGTGTGACAGGGTCTCCTCCCTGGTGGGAGTGTGTGTGTGCTCCGGGATGTGACAGGCTCTCTGTCTGTAGGGGAAGGTGGGCGTGGGTCCTGGGGTCCGGCCCCCCTGTGGCCCCATCCCCGAGGCCCTGCCCCCTCCCCCCCAGCCCAGTGGAAGAACCGGGGTCTTTCAAGTCGCTGTTGCCAGGACGACTGTTTTACGAGCGTCCACATGGTGGGCACATGTGTGTGTCCCGCGTCCCATGTGTCTGCGCGCCCCGCCCCCACGGCCCCCGTCGGCGTTCAGGGTGAGCCGGAGGCGGCCCAGGGGCAGCTGGTGACAGCTTAATGAGGGCTGGCTGGGGTGGGGTGGCCTCCCGGCTGGGCTGCGGGTGTGCAGGGCGCGGGGGCTGTGCTCCCAGACGGGTCCAGCGTGTGTGCACGCGTATGTGCACGCGCGACCGTGTCTCCGCAATTTCTGTGCGCGTGTGGCTGTTGGCGGGGGTCCCCTGTGCTCGGGGGTTTTTGCGTGGAAAGTGTGTGTGACCGCTGTGTGTGTGTTAACAGCGCCAGGCAGCGTGGGAGTGTGTAAGGATCCACCGAGTGTGCATGCACGTGCCCCCTGGACCTTCTCTGAGGACCAGTGCACTGAGACGCGTGTGCACATCGTGTGTGTGTGTCCCTCCAGTGAACTGTGTGTGCGTACGGATGTCTGGGTGTCTGGGCATGCTGATGGGTGTGACCCCCCCCCCCCGGGACAAAGGTTTGAGGGTCTGCATGTGAATGGCCAGTGGTGCCACGCCCATGTCTCCCCCCGAGGGTGCGCATGTCACTGGGACTGAGCACTTGGCGACAATAGTGACGGACACTTGGACATTGCTCACCACGGGCCCGGCACGGTTGCTCATTGAATCCTTACTACAACCCTGAGGATCTACAGATGATAATCCGTGGTACAGATGGGGAAACTGAGGCACGGAGCGGCGAAGGACCCGAGCCGCCCACGCACACACCTTGCGCTGTCCACCCTGGACCGGGACCCGGTACGGCCCCTTCTCGGACACCGGCTCGCTCTGGTGGCCCCCCACGCACCCCCAAACTCACAATCCGGAGCCCACCCCGGCCTCACGCCCGAGAAAAACCCCGGGCTGCTGGGATCAGAGGAACGCAGGCGGCTGGGCCAGAGGGAGGAGGCCCCGCGAAATCAGGCGGCGGGAGCGAGAAAGCGGAGCGCCGGGCGCCCAGAACGCGGGCGGCGGCCGGGACCGCGCGGGGCGGGACCTGCGCACGGGGGGCGGGGCTCTATGGGGGCGTGGCCACGGCGGCTCCAGCCCCGCCCACCCCCCTCCATCCCCTCTCCCCCGCCCCGTCCCTCGGGGCCGCCAGGGGGCGCTCTGGGCACGCGCGGCCGTCGGGTAGGGGCCGGAGGAGGGGGCGGGCGGCGCGGGGTCTGGGGCCCAGCAGAGTGCGGAGGGGAACCGGGGGTGGGACGGGGACCCCCGCAGGGCTCTGAGGCCAGCCTGGGGGGCACTTCCCCTGGAGGAGGGCGCTGCGGACGGCGGGTCTCGCCGTCAGTCTTAGGGTACCCACTTGCTGTCTTAGGGAAGATCTTCGGGTCTCGACTCTCTGGAGTGGCTTTCTTGGGGGGGGGAGCCTCTTTAGCTTTCTGGAAACAGGACCTGGGGGGCCCTCACAATCCTCAGCGGGGTGCGTGGGAGGCTGGGCCATCGGGGGGCAGTGCTGGCTCTTAATTCCCAGAAGGGGAATCTTGGGGGGTGGGCGTCTTGGAGACTCACGTTTATGGAAGGGGCGCCGTCGGGGTTCCTGGAGTGGGGTGGGAAACAGCTCATGGGGGGACCCTGCGCTGGTGGGTCCCTTGAGGGGCTTCCTTGGTGAGGGGACTTCTTGGGGGACCGGGCAGGACCTGGGGGGGGTGTGACATAAGGCCAGATCCTCATGGGAGTGGGGGGCGCTGGCGTCGGGGGCGCCGTGGTTCTTGTCTCAGTGGGGGGCCCTCGGGGACGGGGTGTCTTGGGGCCCCGGCTTTTCCAAAGGGGCCCCGAGTCCCGGGGAGGTGGCCGTCTGGGGCGCGCGGCGGCCCCGGCAGCCCTGCCACCTGCGCTCCTCGGCCCCCCTCGGGCGGGGGCGGGGCGCGGCGGGGGCGGCTCCCGTCCCGGGAAACCCGAGCCACCGCCCCTGGCCCCGCCCCCGGGCCCGCCCCCCGGCCCGCCGGCCGAGCCGTCCGCGGCGGGAGCGGCGGGAGAGCGCGCCGTGGAGCCGCTCCGAGCGCCCGGGCCCCCCGCGCCGCCGCCCCGGAGCCCCGCGCCCGCGCCCAGGCCGCCCGCGCCGTCCGTGCGCCCCCGCGCCCCGCGCCCTCCGAGCCGCCGGCCGTCCAGGGCACCCGGGAGCCCCCGCCGGGCCGGGATGGCCGCAGCCCGCGGCTGAGCGAGCCCGGGGGGGCCCCATGGGCCGGCCCGCGCCGCGCCCCCCCCGCGGCCGCCCCCTCCGGCCCGCGCCCCCCCGGGCGCCGCGGGCCCAGGCGGCCCGGATGGCGGTGGCGGCGGCCGGGGCAGGGGCTGGGGCCGGCGCGGGCGGCAGGCGCGGCCGCCACTGACGGGCAGTCGGGCGCCCCAGCAGGTAAGCGAGGACGGGCGCGGGGAGGACCGGCCCCGGGGACGCGGGCTTGTGGGGGCTCCCGGGGACTCCGGGTGGACCAGCAGCTTCCCTCCCGGAGCCTGAACTGGCGTGTGTAGGATGGTGGGGTCAAGGGGGCGACAGGTCCGCGCGTAGCGGGGCGACGGGGGCGGGGTGGGGGATCCGAAGCGCCTCTGCAAGGATCCGACGATGGGGGGGGTCCCTGTCCGACGGGGCGGGCGCGCCTGTGCCCCCCTGGACCCCGGTGTGTGCGTCCTCGGAGGGCTGGAAGCGCGGGGAGGGGGGGCAACCGGGATCCCCTCTGCAGCCTCCAGGAGGGCGAGACCCAGACACCCCTCTGCCTCGTGGTCCCCAAGGGGCCGTGGGGGGCTTCCGGGTCCCGCAGCCCAGCGCGGGGGGCTGCCGTCGCGGCCCAGCTGCGCGCAGAAGTAAACATCTGTCAGTGGCGCGTTCCAGCCGCGCTCGCTGCGCGCCGCCGCCGCCGGGGACACGGTGTCCTCCGGTGAGGGCCCGGCTCGCTCGGCGCCCGGAGCCGCCTGTTCACCACAAGAGGGCGCGAAACCCCTTTTTGGGGGCGGGAAGCGGGGGCGGGAAGCGGGGGCGGGGGGGGGGCGTCCCTTAAGGGCAAAGTCCAGATTTGCAAGGTTCTGCGCCCGCCTTCTTTTGATTTTTGGAAAAGGCATCTCTTGGGCTGGAGGGTCTCGCGATTCTGCCCGGCGGCGCGGTTTGGGGGTGAGGGGGCTGCAGACGCAGGGCAGACGGGGGTGGCACTGGAGAGAGAAGTGGCCTCTCCCAGGGGCTGATGTCACCGCTGTCCCCTCCCAGGAGCATCAGCGTATACGTGGGGCCACCGGGCCAGCTCAGCCGGCCCGTGGTCACCTGCCAGGCTGGGTCCCCAGCCCGGATCTGGGAGCAAGGCCAGGGGCCTGGGAGGGGGTGCAGAGGCGGGACCCCGGACTTTCGTCCCTCCTGCCCGCCCACCCTGCCCCATCCCTGGCCACCGTCCCTCCTCTGCTCCATGACACTCTTTGTCTGTCTGCAAGCGCCCGGGGCTGAGGAAGCCCCACTGGGGCGTGACTGGTCTGGTCGGATGTCAGCCCGGGGGAGGCTCCCAGCTCTGCCAGCTTCCCCGCCCCCCCTCCATTCCCGGCCTTGGGGACCTTAGGGCCACCTCCCAGGACTCCTGGGCTCGGGGTCCCCAAGCTGTCCTAGGCGTACAGCCCCCTCCGAGCGAGCTGCAGAGAGCTGGCTGTGCGGGTGCAGAGCACAAAGCCAACGTCCCCTGCTGCTGGCACAGTGTCTCGCAACCCCCATCAGCCCTCGTCCCTCAGTTTTCAGGGATCGAGGGGACGATATGGCTCCCAAGAGGCTGGGGCGTGAGAGGGAACCCCACAGTTTGCAGCCGGGCGCAAGGACGCAGTCAAGAAATGGGCCACAAGTGTTTGCGGGACAGCAATGATGTGGCCCACTGTTTGGTGTCAGGGCTCCTGGGCCCTGTCCTTCAAGGAAGGCAGACTTAGATCCAGGGTGGAGCCCAGAGTGGGGCGTGGAGGCTGTGCCTCAGGGTAGGAGCGTCAGGAGAGACTTTCCCCAAGGAGGGGCATGGGAGCTGGGGCTGTGAAGGATGTGTAGGAGTTTTCAAAGTGGAAAAAGAACAAGCGCATTCCAGGTGGTGGGAACTGCACATGCGAAGATCTTGAGGCTGGAAAGAGCAGGGGTGGTTTTGGAACATCCAGGGTGCCCGGGCAAGTGTGTGAGGGAGAGGCTGTTCAGAAAGGTTGGCAAGGGTGCTCAGGAGTTTCCAGAAGGCTCTCTTCCCATCCGGGTGAAATCAGGCTTCGGGCCAGTTCTGGAAGAAATTAGACCCGGGGGGGCCCCTGCTTGCAGCAGGTGGATCTTGCTTCCTAGTTGGGGAAACTGAGGCCCATTCATGCCTGAACAGCTCAGAGTGTTGGGACCCGAGGCAGGATTTGAACTCGGGGAGACGGCAGAGGTGACTTGGGTGCCCCGGTTCCCAGTGTTAGGGGTCTGTGCCTCGGTTTCCCTCTGTGTCAGCGGGCTGGCTTTGAGTGGCGTCCTCCTGGCCG
This sequence comes from Equus przewalskii, assembly GCF_037783145.1. NCBI lineage: Eukaryota > Metazoa > Chordata > Mammalia > Perissodactyla > Equidae > Equus > Equus przewalskii. The sequence goes on from NC_091836.1 coordinate 4,038,475, forward strand.
TTCCTGGGGGACCTATGTGCCACCCGCCGGCCCTGCGCCAGCTGCTCCACGTGCCAGGCCTCATTAGGCTGATCCTGTCATCACAGCCCGCGAGCCCCTCCTGCCCACCGCGACGCCTGCTGGCGGCCCAGGCCGGTCTGCTGGGGTCACGGTGGGAATTTTAGGGACAGCCGCAGAGGGCGGGTCATTCTGAGTTCCCTGCCTTGCCGGGCACACAGTAGGCTCTCAATCACTGTTGAGCGAATGTCTCAGGGCTTTCTGCCACGGGGGCCCTTTATTTCGTCCTGCTCTGCTGTGTGGCTTTGAGGAAACCTGTTATGGTCGGGGGTTCCCAGGTATCCGCGAGGGATTTGTTCCTGGAGCCCCGCGAATCCGGAACTCGCGGGTGCTGGAGGCCCTTCTAGAAATGGTGACGTATTTGCATACAACCTGCACACATCCACGTAGACTTTGAATCATCTCTAGATGACTGCTGATACCGAAGATAATGGAAACGCTGTGTAAACAGTTGTTAGTCGGTATTGTTTGGGGAATAAGCACAAGAAAAAGTCTGTCCCTGTTCGGCACAGACGCACCCGTCACAGGCTTTTCCATCCGCGGTTGGCTGAATCCGCGGATGCAGAATCCGCGAATATGGAGGGCCCACCAGACTTCTCTGGACCTGAGCCCTACTTTTCTCCCAAACAGCAGAGCCTGTCACTCCCTCCCCGCTTCTTCCCTCCCCCTCAGCACTGCCCTTGTTACCCAGGTCCCAGGGGTTGTGGAGGCATCAAGAGAACAAATTGGGAGTCAGACCCAGCCTCAAACCCCAGCTCGGCCACTTATTTTTTGGGTGACCTTGAGCAAGTCACTGTACCTGTCCAAGCCTCAGTTTCCCCATGTGGAAAACGGGGCTGATAATACTAACAACATCTTTTCCAGGGACTGTGGGGAGAATTAAACGTGGTAAGCACTTAGCACAGTGCGTGGCACTAAATAAGTGGAACAGCCAGTGTTGCCTGGTGTTAATGTTGTCACAACAATGTTGTTAGAAAGGCCATATGGTACAGTGGTTAAGAATGTGGAGGAGAGGGCATTGGGGCTGGGGTGTTGAGGGATGAATAGGAGTTTGCCTGATCACCAGTGTTCAAATCCCAGCTTGGCCACTTAAGTTCTGTTTGACCCTGAGCAAGTCACTTCACATCTCTGGACCTCAGTTTTCCCATCTACGAAATGGGGATAAAATAGCCCATGCGTTGCTATGAGTTACTGTGCGTAAAGAGCTTCCGATGGCCCCAGTAGCGTTGCTCACTGTTGTCAGGATCCTCCGAGTCGTGGGGAGCCAGCGATGGTTCTAGCAGTTGGGCAGCATGCAGCCTCCGGTTGGGGGCCCCCACGTCTGGCCAGGCCTGGAAGGGTCGGCAGGGGGTGTCTGTGACTGCCGCCCCCATGAGGCCGCCCCAGGGGCTGGCCCCGGCCGCCGCAGACGTGGCATCAGAACCAGCTGTGCTGGCCAGATGTTCCTCGTTTACCCCCAGATGTGTGTCGCGGCGCACGGCTGCCCCGGCCTCCGAGTCCCTGCCCCGGGGTGGGGCCGGGCCCTGGGGCCCCCGAAGGAGGGGCACATTTTTGCAGCTGCGGAATTTGCTTCTCATTTCAAGGAACCACTGAGTCTGGCCTTGAGAGAGGCCTCAAGTCCTGCCCCTCCTGGGGCCTCAGTTTCCCCATCTGCAGGACCCTGGGGACTGCCCCCCACAGGGGCCGTCTAGGGGAACGGAGAGGAGCAGGCTTCCCTAAGAACAGGCCCCCCTGCCAGTCCCCGGCTCGCTGAGCCTGGAAGCACGATGACAGCCCCACACGCCTCACCTCTGGGTCCACCCGACGTCTCCACACTGCTGGGTGGCCTCCTTAGGGCGCTTTTGGAAGATGGGGACACCGACTTAGGGGAGGACTGGCGACGGTCCGGGAGGGACACGGAGAGGAGGGAGAAGGAGGCGCTGCCCAGGCAGAAGCTTGGAGAGGGTGCTGCAGCCGGCTCAGGCCTCTGGGAGCAGAATTATCGAAGCCTGCCCTTGACACAACTGGGGCCAGCCTGTCCCTCCAGAACGCGCCAGTCCAGCAAAGACAGACGTGGGCACAGAAACCGTGCCGGCAGGGCTGAGCAAGAAGGGGGGCCCCACGGCAGCTGGGGGGCTGAGATGGGGAGCAAGGAAGGCTTCCTGGAGAAGGGGCTGTAGGCGCTGGGGTTTTGAAGGATGAATAGGAGTTTGCCTAATGGGGAAAGGCCCTGATGGCAGGCCTCACCCAGACTAGAGAGATGAGCGCATGGAGGCAGGGCTGCCCTCTTGTCCTTCCTGTCCCGGGGAACGAGCGTGAGGCCAGGAGCTCAGCAGTTCAGAGGCCGGGGAATAGGTGCGCCTGATGAGTGTCCCCGGGAGGCTCTGTGGAAAGGCGGAGCTCAGAGGTGTTGCCTGGGCACCAGGATAATGAGCAGTGTTTCCTGGCCCCACCAAAGAAGCTGCTAGAACATCCACACGCCTTCGCCCTGGCCGTCTGATCCTTGGAGGAGACCAGCTGTGTGACTTTGGGCGACTCATCGCCCCACTCTGGGCCTCAGTTTCCCCTCCTCCCCGCCCCAGCCCTGGGGATTCGTGGCTTCTAGCTAGAAGCGTGGGGCGGTTCCCCTGCAGATTCTGCGTCTCGCAGCCGCCGTGTCTGTGCCACACGCTGTTCCCCGGGAATCTCTGCGGCTGAGGGCCCCACGGCACTGGCGTGTTCCGTGTGTGCCCCGTGTGTGCAAGCGTGTGGTGGGGACACGCACGCGGCAGGCCAAGCTCCCCCCCGGGACACTGGGACACCCCTGTGCACACAGTCCACGTGCTCCCGGGAGGGCTCAGAGGCTGCATGTGCGCACGGGCATGTGTGTGTGTGTCGGTACCCACTCACTGTCGGTGTGCGAGACAGCGTGTCTGTGAGAGTGTGAAAATGCTGGAGTGTGGGAGGCCTGAGTGGGTGTGAGTGTGCGAGCATGGGAGTGTGCAAGCTCCCAGGTGCGTGTGAGAGGGAGGCCGGCCCGTCACGTGTGAGTGGGGAAACACCACCATGTGAGTGTGTGCAAGGGCGAAAACACACTAGTGTGTGGTCGTGGTCACATCATGTGTGCAAATGTTGAGTGTGAAAATGCCCAATGTGAGTGTCTGTGTGAAAACACGCCAGTGTGCGAGTGTGACACTGTCCCAGTAAGTGTGATAAGTGTGTGAGAAATCCCTGTGTGTGCTTGCGAGTGTGAAAATAGGAGTGTGCACGTGTCATCACGTCTGCATTGTGTGACAGCCCTGAGTGTGTAAATGGGACAGTGTGAGTGTGCATGTGGGAGAGGGAGGGTGTCAGAGCATGTGAGCGAGAGAATGCGTGCAAATCTGTGCGTGGGCTCGTGTCCGAGTGTGTGCGTGCGAGTCGCCGTGGGTGAGAGCGAGGGCACACGAGCGTGCTGTGCGAGCCCCCGGTCTAGGGGCCTCCGTGACACCAGCGCACGCCCGTGCACACCCGCCCCCTCCCGCCAGGCCCGCGGGGACAAACCAGGCGGGTGAGGCACAGAGGCCCATTGTTGGCGCCTTATCAGCCGCCGCCAGCCCTCCAGCCGCCGCTTCCCGCCCCCTCGGAGCCCCGGGGGGTCTGCCGCCCCAAGGCCACCAGGGGCCCCGGCCAGGCCACCCCGGGTCGGGTCCCAGCCCCCTGTGGAGCCCTCAGCAGACACCGAGGCCCACGGCTTGGCGCCGTGCGGGAGCTCTGTGCCAGCCGGCCGGGGAAACTGAGGCACCCTGCTCTAAGCCTTGGGTGTGAGGGCAGGAGGGTGCTGGGGGCCCAGAGGCTGAAATGATTTTCTATGCGTTAAGTTTGTAGAACGGGATCGGCATAAACTCAGTGCTTCTTGAGAATAAAGGGGGCGGGTTTCTGCACCTGACAGAATGAAATATTGTCCCCGCGGCCCCCCAGGCCCCGAACGACCCCCCTCCCTGCCCTCCCTCCCCTCCCTCCACCCTCTCTCCCCCTGGCTCCCTCTGTTCCAGCCACACAGGCCTCCTCGCTGTTCCTCCAACGCGAAGCCCGGTCCTGCCCCAGGGCCTTTGCACGTCCCCGTGTGGGGAACACCATTCTCCACCACCCCCAGCATAAAACTGGCCCTCCGAGCACGAGGGGCAGCGGCAAGCCGTTGGGGTGACGCCCCAGCCCGGGCTCCCAAGCCCAGCCCAGCCCTGAGGTGTGTGTCTGTCAAAGAAGCCGGGTTGGAACCCCACGTCCTTTTCTAGCTGAGCAGCTTGGACACGTCCCTCCCTAGCTGTTTTGTGCCTCAGTTTCCCCAGTTGGAAAGTGGACATCAGAGTGCCTGTCTGTGGGTTCAGCCCCGGGCCTGGTACACAGCAGGCACTTCATAATTGTCCCCTGTGACTTACTGTCCCGTGGGCTCAGGTCCTGCGGGCGCCTCCACCCGGCGGGGACGGGCAGGGACTGGCGCTTAGGGCCACGACTGAGGGTCCGCCCAAGACTGGGCGCACGCAAATGAATGCAAATGAATGCAAATGGATGCAAATCACGGCTCCTCCCGGCCGCGAGCAGCGTGCACGGCCCGGGGTGGGCGCTTGGGGCACCCGGCCCCCTGCACCCCCGGCACCCCCGGGCCCTCTGCACCCCCAGCAACCCGGAGCCCCCCCCGCCCCCAGGGCCCCCCGGGCGCCCCCCCCCCGCACCCTAGCACCCCGGCTCCCCAGGCCCCCCGACGCCCCAGGCCCCCCCCCTGGCTCCCCAGCCCCCTGGGCACCCCCAGTCCCCCGGGCACCCCCCGCCCCCCGGGCCTCCCCAGCCCTCCCCGGTGCAGCCGGGCCTCCCTTCGGGCCCCGTGCAAATGTTTACACCGGGCCGGCCGCCAGGCCCCGCGCGCGGGGGAATGTAAACGCGGGCTGGGGCCGCCCGGCGGGGCAGGGAGCTGCTCCCACGAGGGGGAGGGGGAGGTTATTGCACACCTACTGTGTGCACGGAGCACCACTCTGCCAGGCAGTCGCAGCCCCGAGTCGTCGGTGTCCCAGTGAGGGACGATGCTCAGGGCTTTGTACGGGCCTGGCGAGGGGTGGAGGCGGGCGAGCCAGGGAGGGCTTCCTGGTGGAGGCGCCCTCCAAGCAGAGACTGAACGGGGAATGGGAGAGGGGAGGGAGAGGAGGAGAGAGTGTTCTGGAAGGATGGGCTTGTGCCAAGGCTGGAGGGGGGGATCGAGCGCAGCTTTGATCCATCCTGCGCCCCATCTAGGAATCTGTCTGTCTGTCTGGAGGGGAAACCCCGGCTCAGGGAGGAGCCGGAAGTCAGTCCATCCACAAGCAGAGAACAAAGTCTCCAGCCCGGTTCCTGCCTCCAGACGACTCTCAGCAGCCTCTCCTGCCACCTTGTCCCACAGTGCCCCCTGCTGGGACGCCCTCAACTCCCTCCACTCTTCCCCCAGGATCACCCGGCTGCAGCCACCCCAGCCTCTTGGCTGCATTGGCCAAGCTTGGTCGGGCCTCAGGACCTTTGCACTGGCTGTTCCCCCGTGCCTGAGATGCCCTTCTCTTCTGCCTGGCCCACTCCTACCTTTGTTCGAGTCTGGGCTCCCCTGCAACCTCAGGAGAGCACTCTGGGACCCCGAGAGCGGGGTGGTTTCCCGGTTCCCCCTGGCACGGCGCCCACCCCCTCCTTGACAGCGTTTTTAACAACCTTGTTCCGTGGTTCCTCGATGAATCATTTCTACGTTATTATTGATCATTAAGCAGGAGCGGTTCAAAATCGGGGGGCCCGTGCGCCCCCCCACCCCGTGCCTGGCCCGGCGCCCCATGCCCGTTGCTTGCCTGACGCACAGACGGAGGCCGTGTGGCTGACCACCGCGCGCCCGCAGGCCGAGGATGCAGCGCTGGAAGGCGGCGGCCTTGGCCTCGATGCTCTGCAGCTCCGTGCTCTCCGTCTGGCTGTGTCGCGACGGCCTGCTGCTCAGCCGCCACCTGGGCCCCGCGCTCACCCCGCTGCGCCGGCCGCCGCGCACCCTGGACGCCCGCATCGCGCGCCTGGCCCAGTGTAAGCGCTCCCCCTTCTCTGGGGCGGGACACCCCCAGCTTCGGGGCCACCGTCATGGCGGCCTTGCGCTCCCTGGAGCGGGGACCCAGAGGCGTCTTTAGATGCGGGGCAGGGAGGGTGCAAATCCCCTCACAGCCTGGCAGGGGTGGCGGGGTGGCGGGGGGAGGGGGGGAGACACGGGATGGCTGCTGGGGACCTGGGGTCTCTCGGCTCAGCTGTCACGAGGAATTAGGCTCTGGCCCTGAGGGACCAGGGGGGCCAGATGGGGATTAGACCTGGGCGTCCGGCCCAGGAGGCCTCGCAGCGCAGCGGGGGGTGGGGGGAAAAGGGAGGCCGGACCTGGTGACCTGGGCCCCTGGGACAGGGACCGAGAGGGAGAGCCCTAGAAATGGGGAAAGGTGCAGAGATAGTGAGGCGCAGAGACCAACGGGGACAAGGGAGGGACAGACGGACGCGGGAAAAGGCAGGGAGGCGAGAAAGTGGAAATGCCCACCCGAGGGGGCGTGGCCGCCCGAGCCCAACTCCCCACTCGCCCCTGGTGCCCGCCCTCTGCTGCTTCCCGGAGGCCAGGGCAGTGCGCGGCCCCCCCACCTCATGCGTGTGCGCGCGCACGTACCCACCGCTGGGGTCTAGGTGCGGGCGGGGCACGTGCATGGCGCCCGCGGGTGGGGGCCCCGTGCACGCTGTGTGCACGCCTGCGTGCACGCCCGCGCCCTTCCTGTCGGCCCACACAATCCTTCTTTCTTGTCTTCACAATGGACAAGGGTGGCCTCCGGCGCGGGCTCCGCTTCCGGCAAAGCCCTTCCCAGGACAGTGGGTCCCAGAGACCCGGGTGGGGCTCCCCCAAAGCGAGCGCTCCAGGACCTGGGGGGCTGACAAAGCCCCAGGGGTGGAATGTCAAGCGCCGGGGCCCACGGGCAGGTGCCTGCCTGCCCTGCATCCTGTGCCCGGGGCCCAGCCCTTCTGGAAAAGGGAGTGGCTGCTGATCCCCAAAAGTCACCGTGTTCTGGGCCCCGGGTGACGGTGGAATTTCAGGCTGGGGGGCGGGGGGCGGCGGGCGGGTCTCATCTGTGTGTTCCAGACCCTGAGCGAAGGAGGCAGACACAGATAGACCGAAGGACCGTTCGCTGTTGATCTGAAATTCAGATTTGACCAGCCATCTGTATTTTATCCGCCAACCCACCCCCTAGAAACGCACCTTTCGGGTGGGCACCAGAAGGAAGCCAGGCTCCAACCTGACCCCCCCGCCCAGAGCAGACGCTGCCGGCCACCCTAGTCCTGCCCCTGGGCGTCGAGGAGTCGCCACATGCTGTTCAGTCGCCCCTCTCCCCACCCTTTCCGGTTTCCCAGCCTCAGCCAAAGGGGGGGGGGGGGCTCGGCAAGCCTCAAGAGCAGACAGGGAAACTGAGGCACGGAGCGGGATCATCACTGGCCTGAAGTCGTGCAGGGCTGAGAGGGGCAGAGGGGCGGGGCTCAGAACCGGGGTTTGTCTGCTTTCTGAGACACCCCCCCCCCCGTGGGAATAGACACCCCCCCAGGGCGACAGACGGCCCCTCCCCCCGGGGCCTCCCAGCAAGCAGAGTCTTTTGACAGCCAGGTGCGCCAGCCTTGGGGGCAGGGGGGCGCTGAACTCAGGATTTCCTCTCGGCCACAAGTGACTGCCACCTGCTGGGGGGCCGGGAGACCCCCGCCCGCGGTTCGCTGTCAGCGCTGCCTGCCGTCCCCGCCCCTGCTCGTCTCTCCTGGGGCGGCGGAGATCTGGGGCCGGGCCAGCCGCTTGGGAAATAAATTTAGGCTGCGGGGGCCTGGGAATCTGGGACTCGGGGCATCCCCGGCTACCGTGGGAGAAGAGGCCTGGACGCGGGCCACACTCGACCTTCTGGGGCCCTCTTTGCCCACCTGTAACATGGAGGTGGCCCTCACAACAGCAGCTGCCACCCCCTGCGGGGGTCGGGGGCAGGGTGGGGGTGGTCCCCCAACACAGGCCTCAGTGCCTGCTGCTCCTGTGTGTGTCTTGAGAAGCCCCAGCACTCCCATTGGGTTTTGTGGCTGGGGAAACTGAGTCCCGATTGCCGGTGGAGCAGCAGGGACCGAGTTGGGGGCGGGGGGGGGGGATGTGAACAGCCCAGCGGCTCAGAGAAGATGTGGGGGCTTTGGGTGGGGACCCCAGAGAGTGAGCTAGAGACCTGGGACAGCTTAGCTAAAGGGGGACGGGTTGGGGTGTGGGAAGCAGCCCCCCCGACACTGTTCAGAGAGGGCGTGCCAGTGCCCTAGGGCAGCCCAGCCTAGGAATGGGGGCGCAGAGGGTTGGGGGAGGTGCTCAGAGGGAGGGAGACACCCGGGTCAGCTCAGGCCAAGGTGGGGCAGGCTGGAAAGTGGTCCAGGGCACCCACAAAGGGTAAGCCAGTTTCTGAGCAGCCCAACCCGGGGGCAGGGTCCAGAGAGGGGGTGCTGGTAGCCCTGGGGGCCCAGCGCGGGGTCTGGACGTGCCGGAGGGGGGGCCTGGCGGGAAGCTGGGAGCGAGCGGAGCACTGACCCCCCCCTTCTCTCCCTCCCCTCGCAGACCGTGCCCTGCTGCAGGGCGCCCCGGACGCCGTGGAGCTGCGCGAGCTGACGCCCTGGGCCGGGCGGCCCCCAGGTCCGCGCCGTCGGGCGGGGCCCCGGCGGCGGCGCGCGCGTGCGCGGTCGGGCACGCGGCCGTGCGGGCTGCGCGAACTCGAGGTGCGCGTGAGCGAGCTGGGCCTGGGCTACGCGTCGGACGAGACGGTGCTGTTCCGCTACTGCGCAGGCGCGTGCGAGGCGGCCGCGCGCGTCTACGACCTGGGCCTGCGGCGCCTGCGCCAGCGGCGGCGCGTGCGGCGGGAGCGGGTGCGCGCGCAGCCCTGCTGCCGCCCGACGGCCTACGAGGACGAGGTGTCCTTCCTGGACGTGCACAGCCGCTACCACACGGTGCGCGAGCTGTCGGCGCGCGAGTGCGCCTGCGTGTGACCCTACCTCACCCGGCCCGGCCCGCCGGCGGCCACGCCCCCCCGCCCCGACGGCGCGCCCGGCCGGCTCGCGACAGACTGCCCATGCGCAGGAGATGCCCTCGGGGCCTCGGGACTCTCGCGATAACCGTGCCGAGATAAAGTGGTGGAAAATCGAGCCCGCGTGGTGATTCCGCGCTCCCGGCCGCGGGAGGTTGAGGGTAGGGTGGTGCCTGCCTGTTGGGGGTTGGGGGCACCATCTCCACCGGGAAAAGGGGCACAGGTGCGGGGACCACCTGTAGGATGGCGGGAGCATCCCATTTACTTTGGGGGTAAGGGAGAGTAGGTGCAGAGGGTCTCGTTTCCGGGGGACAGCACGGAAAGTGGGGTGAATGGGGGCAGTGTCGGCAGGGACCGTCCCTCCCACCTGCCCTGTGTCCCTTCCCGGCGTGTCCCATGCCCACCTTCCTGCAAGGTGTGCTCCTGCGGAGGGAAGGTGGAGTGAGTCGCTCTGCCGATGAAGAGACTGAGGTCCAAGTGGACCCAGGCCTCGCCCACCAGAGGGGCCCCTCAAGCCGGGTCAGCACCCCCTAGAGTGAACTCGGAGCCACTATCTCGTTTCACGAGCTAAAAATATACGCGAGCGGCCCATCTCCCTGTAGGGACGGGTGTGGGGCGGGCGCCAGCCCCGTCTAGCCGGATCCCAGGGCACAGCTGGGTCCCCAGGGACCTGGGTCCTGGACCATAAAAGCCCTGACCGGGGCTCCGGGGGAATTTACGACGAGCCCCGTGGAGGATGGAAAAAGCGCGGGCGCGCTGCTTGGACTCCGCGGTGTCACCTTGACGCTTGGCAGGCCCCTCGGCACCGGGGGAGGGTTCCCAGGGCGCGGGGAGGGGTCGGCGGGTCCCACGGTCTGGGAGGGGCCGGGAAGGGGGGCGCTGCGCCCCCGGGGGGGACCCCTCCCCTCCTGCCACCCGGCCTGGGCTCCTTCCCGCCTTTGCTGTGCCCCCCACGTCTGAGCTTCTAAAGGCCACGTCCCTCCCAGACCCCATCCCCACCTCCCCCGGAGCTGGGGCGCCCCCATCAGAAGCTGTCCCGGGGTGGGCGGGGACCACCCGCCCCCGCCTGCAGCTGGACACACTAGAGGCAGCTAACGGGCGGGACTTCCAGGGCCCCAGCCCGTGGCTGGTCTGCATGGAAGGTGGCTTCAGAGCACAGGCTGCCTGGGGTCCCTGCCCGCGCCCCCGGAGTCCCCTGACTCTGAGGTTTGGGGTGGCGGGTTCCTCCACCATCGGGGCTGACTCCACCCAGCGTGGCAGAGAGGCCAGAGTCCCCTGCTGCTGCGGAAGCCAGGCCTCAGTTTCCCCATCCTCCGTGGCCCTGAGCCTCCAAGAGGGAAGTCGCTCAGCCCAGGATGTGCAGTAGGGACACTGGCCTTGGAGACCAGGTCGGTGGCCCCTGAAGCTTGGCTGCCTCAGTGTGTGTGTGTGAGTGTGCATGTGAGTGTGTGTGTGTGTATGTGTGTGCGTGTGCCCTTCCCGGGCCTCCCAGGACCTCGGCCCCCCTGTCTCCCCCCCCAGATGTGACATCACAACCACAGGACGCTGGCCCGGCTGCTGGAGAATTGGAACGTAAACAGAGCTGTCCCCACAGATCCCTGCACCCGGGTTTCCCAGCCCACCACACCCCCCCACACACACTCACACACACATACAGACACACACACTCTCACACACAGACACACACACAGGGCACAGAGACTGCCACCCGCTTGGGGCTTTGCAGACGGGGTCCCACGCAGCCCCCGGCCCGCAGGCTTGCACACTCAGTCATCATTCACACTCAGAATTGCACACTCACAGGGCACCCTCAAAGCTGTGGCTCGTTGCAGAAGTGCACACTCTCCCCCATTGTCCTCCTTCATGGGGGTCCCTGCCCGTCCTCTGTCCCTGGGCCCCTCTCCCGGCCCTGCCCACACTGACCCCCAGGCAGCCCGGCCCCACTCGCCGGCCCCTCTGCGCCTGCTCCCCCCGCCCTGCCTGAGGGGCTTGGCTTCCGGAGTTTTCCACCTCCTGACATGGGGGCTGGACCATTCCCCATTGTGAGGGGCTGAGCAGCATCCCCAGCCCCACCCACTCAAAGCCATCAGCCCACGCCCAGCGTGACAACTACGGATGTCCCCAGACAGGGCCGAGTGTCCCCTGGGGGGCACAGTTGCTCTGGGGCGAGAACGCAGTTCTAGAATGAGGGAGGACACGGCAGTTTTCCTCGGAGCTTTCCCACCTGGAAAGGGACCCAACAGGGCCAGCCTGCCTCCCCATGGGCCGGTAACAACAGCAATGGTGACTACAGGCACGCCCACCACAGCCGGCACCAGCGGCCGGGACCCGAGGCCGCTTCCCCAGGGCGAGCGCCTGGGTGGGTGAGGGCCAGCAGCCGAGGTCCCCGGCAGATGATGTCCCCGGCAGATGTGGTCCCCGGCATGTGAGGTCCCCGGCAGGTGTCATCCTGGCAGGTGAGGTCCCCAGCAGGTGTCGTCCCCGGCAGGCGAGGTCCCTGGCAGGTGTCATCCTGGCAGGTGAAGTCCCCAGCAGGTGTTGTCCCTGGCAGGTGAGATCCCCAGCAGGTGAGGCCCCCCCCAACCCCCAGCAGGTGAAGTCCCCAGCAGGTGAGGCCCCCGGCAGGTGTGGCCCCCTGCAGGTGAGGTCCCCAGCAGGTGTCATCCCCAGCAGGTGAGATCCCCGACAGGTGTGGTCCCTAGCAGGTGAGGCCCCCCCCAACCCCCAGCAGGTGAGGTCCCTGGGGGGTGAGGTCCGTGGCAGGTGGGGTTCCCCAACCCCCAGCAGGTGAGGCCCCTGGCAGGTGTGGCCCCCGCAGCCCGGGCCGCAGGCGGGCGGGCTCAGGTGAACCAGGCGGCGAGGCTGGGCGCCGTTTTGTAGGTGGCCTCCTGCTGCAGCCGCCAGCAGGCCTTGCAGAACATGAGCGCCCAGCTGGAGGAGCGCGGCCGCAGCGTCTCCCGCCAGCGGAAGTAGCTCAGGTAGCGGCCGTCGTCGCGGTCCAGCGCCAGCAGGTACTGGGCCAGTTCCCTGGGGCTCTGGAAGTCGTCGATGTGGATGAAGGCGTCGGGGGGCAGGAACTGCTCATAGTTGCTCCGGCTGGGGCCCAGCACCACGGGCACGGCCCCGGACATCAGGGCGTTCCTCCACAGCTTCTCCGTGATGTAGTCGGGGTGCACGGAGTTCTCGAAGGCCAGGTAGAACTTGTACCGGGCCAGGTGCTCCAGCATCTTGTCGCCGCGGGGCAGCGGCTCGTGGGAGCGCCCGTACACGTGCACTTTGAGATGCTCCCGCAGGGTCTCGTAATACCGCACCCTCACCGAGGTCGGCTTTCAGTTGGACACCGCCCAGGCCGCCAGCTCGGTCTTGGCCGAGAGGTTGACCGCCGCCTCGGCGGGCGGGCCGCTCCAGGGCTCGAGCCAGCCGTAGGGCGTGAAGATGTCGGAGTCTCGGCGGTAGGACATGGTGAGGTTGAAGTACCCGTCCAGCTCCTTCAGGCGGGGAGAGTGGTCGGGCGGTTCCATGTTGAACCAGACCCAGCGCTGCCCGGGGGGCCGTGGGGAGGGCGGGAGCTGCTGCCGGGGCCTGGAGCTGACCTCCCGGTGATGCACGAGGACGGCGTCCGCCTGCGGGTACAGGCTGCGGTTGAGAGTCAGCTGGCAGTCGGGGGTGCCGGGCCACAGCTCCGAGCAGCGGGACAGGGCCACCGGGACGTGGAAGGGCCAGGTCCAGAGCAGGAGAAGCAGGGGCGGGCGGGCCGGGGGCCCCGCAGTGGCCTGGTAGTGGGTCCCCTTGGACGACCCCGGCTCTGCCGACCCCGTGGGAGCTGTGCTGACAGACTCGACTGCGGTGGCCCCGGACTTAGTGGGCCAGAGGAGCTTGTCTGGGGACACGCGCAGGTAGGAGAAGAAGCACAGAGCCAAAAGGAACTGCAGGAGCAGCCCGAGGACGCAGTGGCGCAAGGGGCATTGTATCTTGGCCCAGCTGAGTGCATCCATGGGTCCGAGCAGCTGGGGGAAGGGGAGAGTGGAGACAGCATCATTGATAACAAAAGTAATAACCCACGCGTGGGGGGCCACCATGGGGGACCCCAGTTACTATTCATGGGTCCCGAGGTGGACGCTGTTAGGGCACCAGTTTTACAGATAAGAAAACTGAGGCCGGGTGTAAAATATCACGATGACTTTTCTACTGATTTCACATTGAAATAATACTAATTCGGATCTATTGGTTTAAAGAAAGTGAATTATTAAAATGAACCTCACCTGTGTCTTTCACTTTTTCTTTTTTTGGGCGAGGAAGATTGGCCCTGAGCTAACATCTGTGCCAATCTCCTTCTATTTTGTATGTGGGATGCCGCCACAGCATGGCTTGATGAGTGGCATGTAGGTCCGTGCCCGGGATTCAAATTAGGGGCCCTCTCTGTGACAGAATACTACGCAGCTGTGAAAAATGAATAAGGCCGCTGTGTTGGCCCAGATCCGCTGACACATCTATATTTTGGGAACTTCTCCAAGAAACAGCAAAGAAGTCCAGGCTTAGATACGGAAACAAAGCTTTTTTTTCTCTTTAAAATTATTTTATGGCGGTCATATTGGTTTATAACATTGTGTCATTTTGGGCGTACATTATTACATATCCGTTTCTGTATAGACTGAATCATGCTCACGACCAATAACCTAGTTTTTATTTGTCACCATATAGATGTGCCCCTTGGCCCCTTTTCCCCTCCCACCCTCTTCCCCTCTGGTTCCCGCCAATCTGTCCTCTTTATCCACGTGCTCGTTTATAGATACAGAAGCAAATCCTTATTTAGCTTAAGCTTCAGCTGATTCATGGTGAATGCACCTCTGCCTGGAGCAAAGCAATTCCCAGAATTAAACAGTTTGGGCTCAGGGCTGGCCCGGTGGTGCAGCGGTTAAGTGTGCATATTCCACTTCAGTGGCCTGGGGTTCATCGGTACAGATCCCAGGTGCGGACATGGCACCACTTACCAAGCCATGCTGTGGTAGGCGTCCCGCATAGAAAGTAGAGGAAGATGGGCACGGATGTGAGCTCAGGGCCAGTCTTCCTCAGCCAAAAAGAGGAGGATTGGCAGCAGATGTTAGCTCAGGGCTAATCTTCCTCAAAAAAAGATTAAAAAAGAAAAAATAGTTTGGGCCAAACCTGAGCTGTCCAAGTTGGGAGCCACTAGCCCCACGGAGCGACTGACACTTGTCATGTGGCTAACGCAACAGGGGACTGAAGTTGTAAATGTTACTAAATTTCACGTGTCTATTTAAACAGCGTAAACACATTTTTTTTTTTAATTAAATACAACTTTACTGTTTGGGGAGGAGCCCATTTCACTCTACCCAGGGAAAATTTAGCGTCCAAACAGAGATGTTTAAAGTGTTAAATACACCGCAGAATTGCAAGACTTCGTATGAAAGAAAGAATGTAAAATATCCATTGATCACTTTCTATATTGATTACATGTGGAGATAATGCTTTGGGTGTATCTGGTGAGATAAACTGTATCGTTAAAATTCATTTTGCTGGTATCTTTCGGTTCTTTTTAATGTGGCTGCTAGAAAACTGAAAATTAGAAATGTGGCAGAAAAAAGTTTGGTGATTCCTCAAAAAGCTAAACGTAGAATTGCCATATGGCCCAGTAATTCCACCCCTGGGGGCCTCCCCAGAGGAAGCGACAGCAGAGACCTGAACAGATCTTGGGCGTCTGTGCTCACAGCAGCGTGATTCATGCAGCCAAAAATTGGAACATCCCAAATGTCCATCGATGGATGATGGACGCACCCAGTGTGCTCCGTCCACAGCCTGGAATATTACACAGTCATGAAAAGGAAGGAGATCCTCACACCTGCTCCAACGTGGAAGGACCTGGAGGACGTGATGCTCAGGGACGTGAGCCAGACACAGAGGGACACACACTGTGTGGTCCACTCACAGGAGGTCCCCGGAGGAGCCACATCCACAGAGACAGAAAGTGGATGGGGGGCCAGGGGCTGGGGGAGGGGTGAGGAGTCAGTGTTTCATGGGGACAGAGCTTCCGTTTGGGAAGATGGAAAGTTCTGGAAATGGATGGAGGGGATGGTGGCACAACCATGTGAATGTGCTTCGTGCCACTGAGCTGTGCACTTAAAAATGGTTAGAATGGCAAATTTCGTGTCATATATATTTTGCCACAATTAAAAACAATAACGCGATAGAGCAAAACCCAGTGAATTGTGCACTTTACATGTATGAATTGTGCGGGACGTGAATTCTGTCTCAATGAAGCTGTTTTGAATAAACGATCTCAGTGGCTGGCAGGCCCCTCTCACTGGCAGAGCTGGCACGGGCCTCCGGGTGTAGAGTGCAGGACCTGGCAGGTGGCCTTGTGTGATGCAAAGGGAGTGGGATGTGGAATTAGGTGTTCACGCCAACGTTACGTTTCTGGAAACAGACTCAAAAGACAGGCCTTCGGGACAGCCACATGCCAAAGAATGGAAGTAGACCATTATCTTACGCCATACACAAAAATTAACACAAAATGATTAAAGACTTGAATGTAAGACCTGAAACCATCAAAATCCTAGAAGAAAACACAGGCAGTATGCTTTTTTTTTTTTTTTTTGGAGGAAGATTAGCCCTGAGCTAACATCTGCCACCAATCCTCCTCTTTTTTGCTGAGGAAGCCTGGCCCTGAGCTAACATCCATGCCCATCTTCCTCTACTTTATATGTGGGACGCCTACCACAGCATGGTGCGCCAAGCAGTGTCATGTCTGCACCCGGGATCCGAACCGGCGAACTCCGGGCCGCCGAATTGGAACGAGCGCACTTAACCGCTGCGCCACGGGGCTGGCCCAGCAGTAACCTCTTTGAGGTCCGTCTTAGCAGTAACTTTTTGAATATGTCTGCTAAGGCAAGAAACCGAGGAAAAAATAAACCAATGGGACTACATCAGACTAAAGAGCTTCTGCACAGCAAAGGAAACCACAAACAAAACAAAAAGACAACCCACCAACTGGGAGAAAATGTTTGCAAATCACATATCCGACAAGGGGTTAATTTCCGAGATGTAT
Source organism: Equus przewalskii (assembly GCF_037783145.1). Taxonomy (NCBI): domain Eukaryota; kingdom Metazoa; phylum Chordata; class Mammalia; order Perissodactyla; family Equidae; genus Equus; species Equus przewalskii. The sequence goes on from NC_091836.1 coordinate 4,054,639, forward strand.
AAAGAACACATACAACTGAACAAGAAAGAAACAAAAAAATCTAATAAAAAATGGGTAGAGGATCTGAACAGACATTTTCCCAAAGAAGATGTACAGATGGTCAACAGGGACGTGAAAAGATGCTCAACATCAGTAATTATCAGGGAAATGCACATCAAAACTGCAATGAGAGACCATCTCACACCCGTCAGAATGGGTGTAATTGACAAGACAGGAAACAACAAACATCAGAGAGGATGTGGAGAGAAGGGAACCCTCGTACACTGCTGGTGGGAGTGCAGACGGGGGCAGCCACTGTGGGAAACACTATGGAGATTCCTAAGAAAATTAAGAACAGATCTACCATATGATCCAGCTATCCCACTGCTGGGTATTGATGCAAAGAACATGAAAACGCTAATTCAAAAAGATAGACGCATCTCTGTGTTCATCGCAGTATTATTCACAATAGCCAAGATGTGGGAGCAACTCAAGTGCTCGTCTATGGGTGAATGGATAAAGAAGATGCCCAATAGGTGATGTACAGTGGAATACTACGCAGCCATAAAAAAGATGAAGTCGTGCCATTTGTGCCGACGTGGATGGACCTTGAGGGCACTATGCTGGGCGGAATAAGTCAGCCGCAGGAAGACAAATACTGTATGATTTCACTCGTATGTGGAAGATAAACAAACGCACACACGTACAGACAGAGAGCAGATTGGTCACCAGAGGGGCAGGTGGGGAGGGGAGGGGGGGAAGGACCACATGTGTATGATGACGGATGAAAACCAGACTTTTGGTGGTGAACACGATGCTATAGGGCGAGAAACTGAAACATAACGACGTACACCTGAAATCACACAATGTTACAAACCTCACACTGAGGTCACAATTTGACCTCAATAAAATAATTAAGAAAGAAAAAAAAGAAGAAACAAAGGACAGGACTTCGAGGAGGCAGCCCGAGGCCAGAGCAGGAGGGACGCTGAACTTTGACCACCTGCCATCTCGTGCCCTTGGGCTTTGGGGCCACGCAGAAAAAGTCAATGTGTTGAAATGCCGTGAAAATGAATGTCCTGCATCCTGCTGGATCCGGGCCCCGAGGGTAGCGCAGTGCCTCCTAGGAGACCCGGACGCCCCGGGCAGGGGCCTTGAGGAGCGCAGACTAAGGGGAGGGGATCCCCCCCAAGTTGAACCCAAGATCCTTTTTCCTAGGAAACGATTGAGAAATGTCACTGTCCTGGGACATCCCAAAGAGTTTTTTAAAAACCCTTCTGTGTCCCAAGTCGGTCCAGAGTCAGGGGGACGGGGGGCCCTGGGGGCCGACCGTGGGACCGCTAACTCGGAACCTCGCCAGGCAGAGAGGGAAGTGCTCGGTTCCTCCCGGTGTGGCCCTGAGTCCCACCGCCCACTCACGTCTGGGCCACCAGGGCGCCCAGGAGGGACCCTGCCGGGGACTGAGGCGGCTGGCAGAGTCCGGGCCGTGCCACCAGCTGGCGGACGGACCCTCGGCTGTCTGTCCTGCACCAGCGCCAGCCGCCACGTGAATGAAGGTGACAGGATGGGGCAGAGAGGAGAGGGCAGCCCAGCCCCGAGGCCCTTCCCAGGGGGCACCCGAGGCTCTGGGGGGGGTCCATGCGCCCCTCAAGGTCTTACCTGGGGGCAGCGCACAGTTGACCGGGAGGTTTGGGACCGCCGTGGGCTGGTCTCCCGAGATGTGGATAAGGCGGGACTGGGGAAGAGAAGGAAGTGCACCTGCAGGTGGAGCACGGCTGGGTCCAGCCCACACCTGTCATCAGGTGACCCAGGGTGTCCCGTCCCAGGCCACCGTGCCAAAGCCAACTGTGGGGCTCCCCTCAGCGTTTGCCATCAGACCAGGCAGGGCGATGCAGGAAGCTGGAAACGGGAGTCACCGCCCTGGCCTCACCTGTGACCTCCGGGCCTGGGTGGCATACCCTTGACTCATCCATAAAGTGAACAGGCCAACCCAAGTCCTCAGTTCTCAAACTGGGTTCCGCGGCATGGCCCCAGGGCTTCCTTGGGGGTGGGGATGGGCAGGTGGGCAGAATTTCAACCCTCCCTCTTTCACTTCCAGCAGATCCCACCCCCATGTCTTGAGTACCTGCCACGTGCCAGGCCCCAGGGATAGGGCCAGAAGCAAACAAGACAGATAATACATAAGGAAACTCATAAATGATCATAAGATGCTTATTTGCAAAAAGTGAGGAAGGTGTGGCCTGGTCTAGGCTTCCTGGATGTGTGAGCTGTGAGCTAAGACCCCACAGGAGTTCTGGAGTAAAAAGGAGGAGGGAAGAGCTTTCCAGGCCCTGGGAACCACCTGTGCAAAGGCCCTGAGGCAGCGAGGAATGGGGGAAATTCCGTAAGCCTGGGTGTTCACGAGCAGGAGATGAGGTCAGGACTGGCACTGAGGCCAGGCCACATTGAGCTCGTCCAGCTGTGGTCAGTGACAGAGCCTGTAACACGAGGGCCATAGGGAGCCACTTGAGGCCCCCAGCAAAACAGATGCCACCTCAACTCCTGTTTGAAGAGGCTCTCTCAGGCCACCACGTGGGGGACAGGCTATCGGGGGGGCAGAAGAGGCAGGGACGCCGAGGAGGAATAGGCTGCTGCAGGCGGCCCAGAGCCCCAGGTCCAGACCTCAGGTGTCACCACTTCCCTGTTCCTAGACCAGAAACTTCCATGAGGCCACTTCTGCGGCCGGGGGTCCCAGCATCGGAGTGGCCAGCTGGTTCCAGGCCGGTTCTGGGGGGCTGGGGGTCTCCCAGGGCGGGGCATTCACAGACTGGCCCCAACCTCCTCGGAGCTCACGCCCGGCTGGGTGGCACGATCTGGTGACTTGTTACAACAGTACTCATGGAGCTGCCTGGCATGATGTCACTGTGCCCAGGACCTTCAGCCTCCCCACGGTCACCCTGCTGATGTGGAAATTGAGGTCCAGAGATGAGGAATTCTTTGCCCCCCGCGACCCTGTTAATCCCTGGTCATCCTTCAGGGCTCAGTGTAGACACCTCCTCCAGGGAGCCTCCCCGGATGCCTCACCGCTGGACCAGATCCCTCCTCTGGTTCCCACAGCTGCTCGTGTGCCCCCATCATAACACTGGCCACACTATGTCGCTTCCCCCACTGGGCTGATAACCCTGCAAGGACAAAACAAGCTGGAAGAGCAAGAGAGCGGGGAAGAGAGAGTAAGAAATTGGGTTGTATCTCAAGGATTGGGAAGACGTCAAAGCAGGTCTCTAGTGGAGGGCGACAGGGCTCTGCCTATTCCACATTTGGTTCGGCTGGCTATGTCTGCAAGTGTGTTGGGTTGGGCCCCTGGTCCTGCCTCTTACCGCTGAGGGGCCTGAGGCTGGTGTCTGCCCCTCTCGGAGCCTCCATCTCTCCCCTCTATGACACTGGGCTCATGCTAGCACCTCTGGGGGCGTTCACTGTTACTACCTCCAGAAGGAATGAGCTCCCCGTCGAGGGCAGCATCCAAGCAGGATGGCTATGCTGTGGAAGGATGCTCTCTGAGATGTCCCAGAGGAGCCAGGAGGGGCTTTATCTGCCCTGGGGCCAGGCCACGAAGCTTCCAGGACAACTCCTGAGGGGCCGGGACTGCAGCAAGGGGGCGGCCCCCCGTGATGCCCCTCTGCCCCCTGCTTCTGGGCCCTCTGGTTCCGATCCACTTGTCCCCGTGGAGCCAGATGGGTGGTGGGGGCGCTGTCCATGGGGGTTCCCCCCCCACAACTGCACCTCAGGACCCCGAGATGCCTGTGGTCCCCAGGGACTCAAGCCGCCTGTCACCAGGTCGTGGGCAGGGTGTGGGCTGGGCAGAAGGGACGGACAGGGGTTTTTCCACACATCAGACCCCCAACGCTGCCTGCCTGAGCCTCCCCCAGGTCCACCTCGGCCGGAGCTGAGCCCCCCAGGACAGCTGGATGGCCGGGCTGGCCTCGGGGACGGTGGCCCTGGGGTCAGGAACTGTAGCCACGCTGAGCCCCGACCCCGAGGGAGCCCCCGACCCCGGCTGTGCCCCGCGGCAGAGGAGAAGCTGGCCATGGGGCTCGTGGGGGACATTGGGCTCCCCGTCATTGCAATGCTGCCCACCCGCACCCTCCCCGCTAGGTCCTGTCGCCCCACAGGTCCCGGCAACGAAGCCCATGCGTGTGACAGGGCGAGACACAGGGAGAAGGGGTCAGGTCGCCTCCTGCCACCCAAACTGCCTCAACTGGAACTGTGGCAGAGCTGGCTCTGTCCTGACCCCATGTCACTCCCCGCAGCCCAGGGCGCACCTGACCCCGCCCGCGCCTGGCTCCCTCTGCCGGGAACACCCTCCCCGCCCTGACCTCTTGCTTCTCGGGGTGTCATCTCCTCCGGGGGTTCGCTGGTCATCCTGCCTCTCCCGTCAATTAGTTTTATGGCCTCCAATGACCATAGTTTTATTTCAGACTTTATTGGCATTGTCTGCTTCACGCAGCTGGGAAGTGCGGGTGGGGCTGGGGGTGGGTTTGGGATCTGACCCCAGCCCTCCTGGCCTCGGGGTGTGCAGCTGGACCAACTGCTAGCCCCTGGGGTCCAGCCTTTGGGGACCTGAGGACCGCCCCCTGCCCAAAGCCAGAGGGAGCAGGTGGTTGTCCTGAATTTGCTGTGTGACCCAAGAGCCTTCCTGACCCTCTCTGGGCGAGGCTCACCTGGCCAATGCCAGGCAGGGCCTCTTTGGAAGGAAGCTGGGCCCTGAGCCCAGAGTGGGGGAGCTGGGGACCCCTCTCCCACAGGCTCGGGAGGAGCCGGAACCAGTGTGCAGGGGGAGGTGGGGCCACTCGCGCCCCCAGCCAGACTCTCTGCCTGCATGGGACCACGTGCCTCCATCGGCCTGGGCTGGGGGGTGACGGAGCTGCCAGCCGGTGGGAAGTTCCATCCGTCCTGGGGCCTCAAAGCCGAGAGCCAAGGGGCGGCGGGTGGCTCTGGAGGAGTGCAGGGTCCCCCCCGCCGGCGACGGGTGAGGAGTGGGCCACACATGCAATTGGAGCAAATGGCGAGGAATGGAGCTTGGGTACCGGTGGGGGCACCCCAGCGTCTCCCGATGTTGGCCCAGGTGGCAGGGGCCCGAGGAGGGTTCCCTTCCCCTCTGAGCCTCGGAGAAACTTCCAGAAAGAGGGAGACAAAGGGAGAAGCTCAGCGGGCAGACCCCAGTTCAGCTGGAGGCGGGGACCGCAGGGGCTCTGGGCTCCTCCCTGTGCAGCCCCGTCCCGGGGACCGGCCCCCCTGCCTGCAGAGGCCCGGGCCTGGCCCCCTGTGAGTGCCGGCCGCCCCGAGGCCCGTGGCCTACAGCCAGTGGGTGGGGAGGGGGCCCCAGGTGCGCGGTGTGGGTGGCAGGTGAGCAATGGGCCCCGCGAGGCTGGCTCAGGCCCGGGGTCCCCGGCGGCCTTGCCCAGACCTCCCACGTCCTCACCCACTGGTGCCCCCTCCATCCTTGGGCCCAGCCCCCGTCTCAGCCATCACCGGGATCCCCGAGTGTCCACTGTTGCAGCCAGGGAAACTGAGGCTCCGAGAATGCCTGGAATTCACCCCCTGCCCCCAACTCAGTCTCTCTAGGCATTCTCCAGGGAGCAGCAATTTCCTCCGAGCCCAGAAGGTTCTGGAATGTTCTGGAAGTCCTCATTTGATGTCAGAAGCCACCTGCGGCCCCCGAGTGGCGGAGCTGGTCTGGAGCCCAGGTGCGTGTGCCCAACTCAGAGCTCTTGACCACACGAACTTCGAGGAGCAGACTGAGCTCTGGCAGCTGCGTGACCTTGGGTGGGTTCCATCACTTCTCTGGGCCTTAGTCATCTTGTCTGCAGAGCAGAACGAACGCTGGCACCCTCTTCAGGTGACCCAGCAGGTCACAATCACCCTCTGGCACCCAGCAGGGTCTCTGCGGGGGGCAGAATTGCCGGCCTGGGTCCCTGGGCCTCAGTTTCCCCTCCCATGAGATTTTTAAGAACGCAGCCTCTCCCTGCCCGTCGTCACGGGGCTGCCTCGCAGGGAGGGAGCGGGGGAAGCTCAAAGTGACAGAAATCTGGCATCCGCGTGCCGGCCGCCCCCGGGCTGTCTTCACCGGGGCCCCTGGCACGTCGGGGTCTGCCCACCCTCGGCCCTGGGGCCCCGCTGGGTTCACGGGGCTTAAATTTCAGCCGGTGGTGGGTGAGGGGGCGGGGGGGCCTGACACGCTTCATTTTCCAATTTCTGGAAATAAAAGCGGCAGGGCCACCTATTGTGGGGCGGGAAAAAGGCTGTTGCACAACGGCGAGCGCAAACACCATCGCCGCCGAGGTGCCTCCCGCCGGGTTCCAGGACCTGTGGGGCAGGAACAAAGGGCCCTTTCTGTCGCCCTGGACAGGTTCCGCGGGGCCTGCGCGGGGCGTCTCTACAGCGGCACAGGTATTTTGCAAGTCTCGGAGAAGATGTGTTGGGACAAGGATGGAGGGGAGAGCGGATTTTGTGGGTTTGCTTTCTGAGATGCTTTTTAGGGTTTTTACGACACCTGTTCCTCCGCTGGCCAAAAACGGAGCCAGGCACGCTGGCGCCCTGGGCCCCCGGCCCGTTCCTGGCGGGGAGCGTCTGGAGATGCGCCCGGAATCTGCATCCCCCGCCTTGTCCCCATGGTCCTCCAGAGCGCGGCAATTTCCGCCTCCCCGGCCTCTCAGAAGGTTCCGGAAGTCCTCATTTACAGTGGCAAACCACCTGCAGCCACTCAAGGCCTGGCCCAGCTGCAGCCCCTGGCTCTGCCCTCGGCCTGAAGGGTGACAGGGCGGGGGATTGACCTCGGGACACGGGTAGAGCCGGACGTGGGGACGTCACGCTGCATCTTGCATCTGTCCCAGACCCCGCGGTGGCCCCGTCCATCTCAGAGGCAAAGCCCCCGGCTCTGCCCCATCTCCCCATGTGCATCCTCCCTATTCATACCCCAGGGCCTTTGCACATGCTGGTCCCTCTGCTGGGAACTCTCTCTCCCCTGATCCCCACATGGCTCCCTCAACTCTCTCTCCCTCTGGAATCACTTTATATCAAGTTGTCCCCTGCCCCACAGCCAGCACTTTCCCTCCTTCTTTCTTTTTCTTTGTAGCAATTCCTACTGTTTAACCAGATCATGTATCCGACTTATTTGCATCATTTCTTGCCCCTGGCTGTCCCCCCGCCAGAACGCCAGCTCCACGGGCGATCTCGGTCTGCTCTGTGACCCCCTGAGGCCCGAGCACCTTGAACGGCTCCTGACCCACCGGGGGGGCTCGACAAACACACCTTGAAGGAATGAATGAATGAACCAAGGAATGAATGAAGGGTGCTGAGCACGCTCAACAATTCTGGCTGCTTCCTGGCTTGTCCTCGCTTCCCCCGGGGCCGGGAGCCCCAGGTCCCCGGCAGGACCCGGCGGGAAGCAGCTCCTGAATAAATGACAGCATCGGGGAGTCCACCAGCGTTTGGAACCTGACTCAGAATCACCAGTCAAGACTCTGGGGCGGGGGGGCGGGGGGGGGCTCTCATCCCTGCTCTTCCCGGGCCCCGACCGCCCTGCGCCTGCCTGGGCTGTCTCTCGGGGGCTCCAGGTGAGGGGGTCCCCAATGCGGGCGCCGCGGGCCCGGCCGAGGCGGTGGCAGGCGCGGGCGGCAGGAATGCTCCCGCCGCCAGGAATGAATAAACAGGCTCTGTGGATGTCACGGGGGGAGAGGATGCTTTGAATCTCCTGCTTGGCTGAGGATGTTTGCACAAGGCAGGCGGCCAGGGGGTGTCATCAGGGCTAAAATTAGCCTCCGGTTCCCGCTCAGCCCCTCCCTCCGGGCCAGGAGGGAGCCCGGGGCCCCCGGGCCATCACTGAAGCGAGCGCTACCTACGAAGCAGGCCAAAGGCCTCGAACAGATGAATGCATTTCATCTTCTCAACGACCCCGACGGCCGGGTACTATTATTGTTAGTAGCACTGACCCATTTTACACACGAGGACATCGAGGCACAGGGAGCAGCTGGCTCAAAGTCACAGACTCGCCGGTGGCAGAGCCCGGATTCGGACTCGGGATTCGAACCATCGGGGCCTTGCTGAGGGCCGGGGCACATGAGAGGTGGGTTCTGGGGGAGGCGGGCACAGCCCCTCCTTTCCTCTCCCCTAGGGCCCTCCGGAGTCACCATTTTGGCGTCCCAATTGAAACGCGTCCACTGCAGGTGGCAGAGAGCTGCAGCCTCGCCTCCCTATCAGACCTGGCCCCATCCCGGCCCCTGGGAGCCCCAAGGTGCAGCACCCTCGGGGGCCAACCTGACCGAGGCCCCCAGCCTCCGGGGGCCAGGCTCCCTCTGACTGGTCCATACAGGACAGCATCCGGGCGGCCACCGTCACGCAGGCAGGCCCACCAAGGCTGTCGTGATCCAGGCGGGGCCGGCGGAGAAAACGCAGCTGAATCCGGACTTGAGCTAGACAGTGAGCCCTGCTCCGCTCACACTCGCTGCTCGGGTGGCCTTCCAGCCGGGCGACCGCTGACGAGCTTCCCAGGGCCCCTCCATCATTGCTCCCACCCCCACCCTCAGGTCCCGCCTGGTCCAGCTCAGGATTCATTTTAACGGAGGTCACGGGGTGAAGTGTGGGCGGGGACACCTGGGGCCAAGGCCCCTGCACCAGGTGGCCTCGCGCATGGCGGGGAGGGTCTGGCCCTGGGCCGGAATGTGGAGTGCGGGCGGAAGGCCGACCCCCCTGCACCCCGCCAGTTCCTTTCATTGAGCCGGGGACCAGGACTGCATCTCTCCACCTTGGCCCGTCCCCACCGCCACCCGGGCCTCCTCCTGGGCATTTGAACCCCAGATGCAGGGGTGGGGGGCTGCTCTGCACGCCGGGCTTCCTCCCACCTTGAGCTCCCCATGTACCAGCCCTGGCCGGAGCGTGTGACCCTCAGGAGTGCACGGAATCCTCACAGCCATGCTGAGGAGGGGAAACTGAGGCCCAGACTGACTGGCCACCAGAGGCAGAGCTGGGGCCGGAAGCCAGGACTCAGCTGGCCAGAGTGGGGCTCCTAGCCACACCGCCTCCTTTCTTACCTCTGAGCCATCGTTTATGCTGTTCCTCTTGCCTGCGTCACTCTCTTCCCCTTCTACACACACTTCAGCACCCCCTCCTCCAGGAGGCCTTCCTGGACACCCATGCTGGGCCAGGTGCCTCCTCTGGGTCCCCTCTGCCTGTATAACCCTGTCAAAGCCCTGGTCAGCCCGAGTTGTAGCTGCCTGGCCACGTGTCTGTCTCCCCCACTGGACTGTGAGCCTTAGGGAGGATACTGGGTCTGTCTTGGTCACCACTATGTCCCCAGTAGCCAGCACAGGGCCCAGGATGCAGCAGGGGGAAGTGCTCTGGAGTCAGTCCCAGGGCCCTGGCTCTACCCCTATTTGCTGTGTGACCCTGGGCAAGCAGCTATCCCTCTCTGAACCTTGGTTACCCCATCTGAAAAATCGAGAATTCCTCGCCTGAATTGCAAAGAAAGCATGTTGTAGGAAAGATGCTGGCATCACGCTTGGCTCCCGAGCGAGGCTCAATAAATGTTTATTGAAACATGTAGGCAAATGAGAGCCACAATGAGACACCGCCACACCCCTGTGGGAATGGCCGAACTCGGGACACCGACAATGCCAAGGTGTGGCGAGGATGTGGGTGCAAGGTGGTCCAGCGGCTTTAGAAGACCCCAGGTGAGGCGGTTCCCTACAAACCAGACACCTTGTTCCCGAACGATCCAGCAATTTCGCCCCTTGGTATTTACCCAAAGGAGCTGAACACTCACGTCCACCCAAAAACCAGCACAGGAACGTTTCCAGCAGCTTTGCTGCCAAAACTCGGAAGCCACCGAGATGCCCTTCAGGAGGTGAATGGCTAGAGAAAGTGGTTCATCCAGACAATGGGATATTATTTGGCGCTAAAAAGAAGAGAGCCAGGAAGCCATGAAAAGATAGGGGGGAACCTTAAGTGCACATGACTGAGCGAAAGAAGCCGGTCCGAAAAGGGCACAGACTGTGGGATTCCGACTCCAGAATGTTCTGGAAAAGGCAAAGCTATGAGACAGGAAAAGGATCAGAGGTTGCCGGGGGCCGGAGGGATGGGGGAGGGATGTTCAGCCGTGAAACTAGTCTGAGCGATGCTGTGACAGTGGATACATTTGTATAAACCCGCGGAACACGCACGCCCAGAGTGGCCGCCAGTGTCAGCCATGACCTTTCGTTTCTAACAATGTCTCAGTGTGACTTCTTCAATTGTAACAAGTTCGGGCACTAACGCACGTTCCGGGGAAACTGCGTTGGGCGTTGGGCGGGGAAGGTGGACTGTGGAACTCTGTGCTTTCTGCTCAAATCGTCTGCAAACCTAAAACCGCTCTAAAAAAATTGTCTATTAATTAAAAACATTTTCAGGAAGGATGTGGATACATTCATCCACATGGAAAAATGACATTTGTAACAGGTTCTTCAAAGCTGCATTATTGACAGTAGTGAAGAGCCCGGGATGGGGAAACGCACTTGCACCGGGAAGGTGATCCAGCCACGGGGCGGAATATTAGGCAGCCGTGAAAAAGCAAGAGAAAGTTCCTTACTGTACAGGAAGACATCCGGGAGGCATTGTTGCGAGGGAACCAGACTGAGGTCAGCAAAACAGCAGGGACACCATGACATCGTTTCTGTAGGGAAAAGAAAATATACAGACAGGCCTGTTTCGGCAAGAACATTGCTGGAAGGAGAAACAAGAAACCCGGCTGGCGGCCTCTGGGGAGCGCGGCGGGGGTGGGGGGGGAGGGCAGCTGGCTGTTTTTTTTCCTGAACCCCCTTTGGTCGATTTTCTATTCTGTGGACCGAGTCTGTTTTACCTATTGAAAAAAATAAACCGTAAAATGTGTTTTAGAAAGACTGCTGTGGAAAAAAAAAAAAATGGGGAAATTAAAAGCGTTTGGATGGGTTTGAAAAAAGGAGGGGGGATCTGAGGCTGAGCGGCTGGTCTGCCGGCAGCCCCTCCGTTTGGGCTGGACGCCCCCCTCCAGGTCCCCGGAGCCTGGCCCTCGCCCCCGCTCACACCTTCCCTGCTCTGGTTCAGAGGATGTTCGGAGCCCAGCGGGCCCCGGAGGAGGGACGTGGGCTGGGCTGGGGCCAGGCCCGCTGGGCGCCTCACGGCCGGGCGACCACCCAGCCTTCGAGGGCCCCCCAGGCATGGCTGGCTCCAAGTGGGGACCCTCGTGAGCACCAGTGTGGGGCTGGGGGCCGAGCCAAGCCTCTCTCAGCATCCAAATCCGAGAAGGACCAGAGTCGAGGGAGCAAGGGTGACTGGAGAGGAGCTCCTGGAGGCCCCGCGGCTGCTCTGAGCCTCAGTTTCCCCCCGGGGCCAAGTCGCTGTCCGGCTGGGGGTGCCCCAGATGACCTGCGTCCCAGTCGGGGGCTCCACTGGGTTCCAAGCTCCGGATGTCAAGCCAGACAGGGTGAGGGGGCAAACCCTGCCCCCACTTCCAGACCCTGAAGAGATGGCGACCCGGCTTCGGGCTTCGAGGGTGGGTGGCGACCGTGGGCCGAGGCCCCGCACAGGAACCCAGCCAGGTGACCCTGGGTCCCCCTTTCCCAAGACCCCCAGCCTCCAGTCTCCTCCTCCTCCTTGGCCCCTTCCCCTCTAGGATGAGGACCCTGTGAGCACAGTGACACGGGGCCTCGAGGCCTTCAGGACCCGGGCTCCCTTCCAGAGCAGCCCTTTCAGGGGTGCCCAGGCGGCTGGCGTAGCTCTAGCGGGGGTCTTCGCCCCGACAAGGGAAGTGTTGTCCCCCTGGGGTGCCCGCTGCCGCAGGGGTTGGCTGGACTCCGTGGTATCTGGCAGCCAGCGCCCCCTGACACAGCCAATCCTGCCCTGACTTGCTGTGTCCCCCTGGGGAACAGACTTGGCCCCTCCTCTCCCCTCATGGCCACCACACGGGCTGCCCCACCCCGCCGCCGGGCCTCCTGGCTGTCACAGGGGTGCATCCCGCTCAGTTCAGCCTCGGGGCCTTTGCACTGTCTGTTCCCTCTGCCTGGAATACCCTTCCTCCACAGTGCTCCAAGTCTGGCTGCTCCAGGAAGGCGGGGACCTTGTCGGTCCTGCTGGCCCTGTGACCCCAGGCCTGAGACTATGCCGGCCCAGGTGGGTGCTCAGTAAATACTCAGGTATTGGGGGCGGGGCAAAATAGGTGATGGGGATCAAGTACAAACTTGCAGCTTCAAAATCACTAAGTCACGGGATGCAGTGCACAGCTTGGGGACACGGTCAGTGACATTGTCACAGCTTCGCATCGGGACATGGTGACTAAATTTCCCGTGATCGTCTCAGGACGTATATAAGTATTGAATTGTCATGATGTACGTCTGACACGAACAGGATGTTGTGTGTCAGTTGTACTGCAATAAATACAGAAACGTGTCAGTGAATTGAGTCTCTCTCTTTTTTTTTTTGGTGAGGAAGATTGGTCCTCAGCTAATATCTGTGCCCATCTTCCTCAATTTTATGTGGGGCGCTGCCACAGCATGGCTTAATGCGCGGCCTGCAGGTCTACGCCAGGATCCAAACCCACAAACCCCAGGCCAACAAAGTGGAGCTTGCAAATTTAACTGCTAAGCCACCAGGCCAGCCCCCCAAGTCTTGACTTTGAGTCTCAGTTTGATGCTCCCTCTGCCCCTGGCCACCCCCTCACTGCTGCTGTCGTCTCTTGGGGGTGGAGTGAGCAGGACCTGGCTGTGCCCGTGTTTGTGGAGCCCTGCTGTGTTTCTGGGCTGGGTGCTGCCCCGAGGGAGTAACAGCTTGGCTGTGTCCCAGCCCCCAGGAGATACACGGTCCACTGAACAACACCCGCGATGGTCACGCAGGATTTAGAAGCTCGTGAGTGTTACAGGCAACAGGAGAGGGTAAAGGGCATGTGGGGCGCTGCTGGCCGGCTGGGAGGTCACGTCAATGGGGTGTTGGGGAGGAGGTGACACTTGAGCTGAGAACTGAAGGAGGTGAGGGGGGAGCTGTGGGGAAGAGCGTTTCAGGCAGAGGGCACAGCCTGTGCAAAGGCCCTGGGGCAGGCCCAGGCCTGGTGTGTGGCTGGAACAGAGGGAGGAGGGGGAAAAAGGGAGGAGGGAAGGCAGGGAGGGGACAGGGCAGGACCTGTGGGGCCTGGGGGGCCATGGGGAGGACTCAGCTTCTCCTGGGACAGGAGGGGGAGCCTGGAGGGCTGCAGGCGGAGGAGGGCGGGACTGACTCAGGGGCTCCCGGGCGCCCTCTGGCGGTGGCTTCGGGGAGCACAGGCTGCGGGGGGAGAGCACAGGAGGCGGGGACCAGAATGGAGGTGAGTGTGCTGGTCCAGGGGGTGATGCTGGGGCTGGACCCATTGAAGCCACAGGGGGGCGTGAGAAGTGGGTGCATCTGAAGGCAGGAGGGCTCCAGAGGGGCGACAGGGCAGAGGGGCCCAGCAAACACGAGCCCCGCAGGCCCTTCTCCACGGCCTCGTGTGTCCCCCCAGGGTAACCACGGACCCCCGGCCCACCCCCTCCGCGACTCTGAGCGGTAGAATTTCACTTTGACGTCCCCTGGCCGGGAGCACCCCCTTGTCCGCGGTGGCTTCTGTTCCAGTGCCCTGGGCGCTCGGCAAGTCCTCCAGGGACAATGACACGTTCTTCCCCGACGACAGCGGATCATAACAGAACGAGTGCCAGGGGCCCGCCCTCCCCCCGTGAGTGAGCCGTGCCCTCCCATCTCCCGCTGGCCTCAGTTTCCTTCTCTGTCACCAGGACGAATGTGCACAGCTTGCTTAGCGGCTGTGAGGATAAACGAGCCCTCCTGGCAGGGGCGAGGCTCGTGGCTCCCTTCCGCCTCCCCCGGTGAGGCCGGTGGGCAGTGTGTCTGCAGGGCCGGGCCTGGGGGAGCGTGTGCCCAAGGCCTTGGGATGTGGCTCCTGTCGCTCGCCCGCCGTGCCCTCTCCCATGCCAGGCCTTGATCTCGCTGTGGCCTTTGCCGGGGCCTGCCCCTTGTGCGCATCTGGAAAGACCTCTTCGGCCTCGGGCTGCCCGGCCCAGCCTTGCCTCCTCCAGGAAGCCCTCCCGGCCCGCAGGGAGGCCCGGCTCCCTCTCTGAGTTCCTCCCTGTCCTGGTCCACATGGCTCGGGCTGGGAACGGCTTCGTCAATTCAGGGCAAGGTCCTCCACTGCCCCGTGTAGGTGGGGGCTGCGGGGCAGGGGGTGGAGGCTCCTGGCGGATAGGGGGGACTGAACGCTCTGGCTGGAGGCTGTCCCCACGGGGTCTGCAGGGAGCCGGGGATGATGTCAGCCCCTCATAGCCTAGTAAACATTTATGGGCAAGGAGGCCTGGGTTTTGGGGCTCCCTGGAACCCGGCGGGCAGCTGCTCCCCCTGCCCCACGGTGGGGGGCCTGGGCTGCTGGCGGGGGCCTGGCAGGCCCGCTCCAACCCTGGCGGCCAGCCCGGAGAGGGCTGGCGGGGCGTCGAGCACAGCCCTGGTCTGAGCCAGCTTGAGGGGAAACCGAGGCTGGGCGGTAGGAAGGGGCTGGCTGGCTGTGACCTGTCCCCTGCCTCCCCACCACGGGCCGGACCTTCTGGCCTGCGGTTTGGGCTTCTCGGAGAGCCAGGGCACCGAGGAAGGTGCGCGGGGGGGGGGGGGGGGGTGGCCGCGCTCTGGGAGCAGTGACAGCTGCAGGCCCTTCAACAGGTCCCTCCCGGCTCCGGCGCTCAGCGTCCGCGGTGAGGAGCACGGGCCCCATGCACAGCGACGGGGCCGGGTGACCTTCTAGAACCTGTCCCCCTGGCTGGGCTGCCGCGGGCAGGATGGATGGAAGGCCAGCAGGCGGGAGGGCTGCGGCCTGCATGGGGGGCAGGCAGGGACTCTGGCTCCGAGGCCGGGACCTGGGGGCAGGGGTGAGCGTGGCGGGCTCTGCCCCCTGCCAGCCACAGGGGAGGGACTGGCCAGGCTGGAGTGGGAGAGGGACCTGGTCCCCGGGGGGGGGGGGAGTGGGTGGGGGGGCGCGCCCAGGGGTGGAGTCGGTTTCCCCCTTGCGGGAGCATCTCTGACGGAGGGACCCTGTCAGCCCCACTCGGCCGGCGGCAGAAGGCAGGGCTGGGAGCCAGGAAAGCCGAGTGTGGGGGCTTGAGGGCAGGGCTGGGGTCCCGGAGCCCCTCCCCTCCTGGCCCTCAGGCGGAGGCCCCACCCTGGACGTGACCCCAGCTGTGCCCACTCGGGGGGTCACGGGGCAGGGGCCGGGAGAGAGCGGAAGGGCTGTGCAGGGCACAGAAAGCCCAGTGCACGTGTCCCCGCGGCCGCCCAGCGCCGGCTGAGTTATTACCTGGGCAGACAGAGGGGAGGCAGGGCTCCAAGGCCGCCTTGCAGCCAGGTCCCGTCCCAGGGGGCCGCTCGGCAGGACAAAGGGGAAGGGTCGGGCTGGATCCGGCCAAGAAGGGTGCATGGGGGCTGAGCCCCGCTCCGGCAGCCCCCGGGCCACCTGCAGCGGCCAGCCCCTGCCCGCCAGGCCCCATCCCCGCCGAGCGCACCCGCTCCCCAGGGTGGGCGGGAGAGCCCTAATTTATGGCCCGTGGCGGCGTGTTGGAGCAGGCCGGGCCCTCCTTGCCGGCTGCCAGGAAGCGCCGAGCCAGCTCTGCGGAGCCGGGGGCGGCCGCGCCAGCATTCCAGGGCCACCTAAATCACGGGGCCTGACAGGCGGCGGAGGGTGAGACAGCGACTCTCCCTGCTTGTCACCGCCAGGGTCCCCTGTCTGGCTTGGCCCCTGCCCGCAGGCGCCCAGTGGCCGGTCACCCACCTGTGGGATGGGGATGAGGCTCCTGGGCCGGGCCGGCTGGGGCTCCCCGCTCCAACGCCCAGGAATTTGGAGCCAGGCCGTGCGTGGGCCCTGAGCGTGTTTTCCACATGCTGGCGGCTCTGGGGGGAGGCCCGGGAGGGGATGGCTGCGACCTGCAGGGGGGCTGTGGGCCACGGGCCCAGCTCCCACGAGCTGGCAGGCCACCGCGGGCTCCCGTCCTCGACACCCTGTCCCTTGCTGAGGCCCGGCTGGCGCCGTGGCCCGGCGGGAACAAACCCCGAGGCCTTATCTCCTGCCCCGTTCCTCGCTCCCTCCCAGCACGCCGTGTCCGGGTCGCCCAGCCCTGGGGACCGGCTTCCCGGTGAAGAGCAGGGCGGGAGGGAAGGGTGCTCGCACACGCGGGTACGCACAGCATTTATTTTTAGACGCAGTCGGGGCCGTGAGGGCCCGGCCGGGGGCTCACACTTTGGGCTCTGCGAACACCTCCCAGCCCTCCAGCTGGCCCATCTTGACCAGGGCGGCCGTGAGGCCCATGTAGGCGCAGGCGGCGACTCCGATCCCGTAGCTGTGAGCTGCGAGGGGGGAGGGCGGTGTCAGGGCTCGGGAGCTGGGCTATGACGCCGGCTGTGACCCCGAGAGGACGCCCCTCGAGGATGAAGTGCCACGCCCCTCTGACTTTGAAGATGTGTGTGGAAACTGAAGCAGAGAGGGAGGCAGCGGTCCGGGCTGCGGGGTCTGGGTGGGGGCCACGAGGGAGGGCCCCCCGAGCTGCGGGTGGACGATGCTCAGTGAGCCTCGGCCTGCGCCCTGGCCGCTGGCACCAGGCCCCGTACCTGCCCCGTGGTCCCGGAGCTGGGGGCACAGAACGCCCCGCTCGCTGGAGCATGGCCGCTGAGGAGGGGTCTGCCTGCCGTGCCTGAGGCTCGCCCCCCATCGCAGGCCCGGGGGTGCATGGCACACCCAGACCTTGCCTCAAGTCTCCAGGCGAGGCATGGGCCTCCCTCCGCGGCGCCCTCCCTTCCCGGCCCGCTGGAACCTTCCACCAGGCACTCCCACTGCTGGGCCAGGGCGGTTTATCTGCGTGTGGCCTCGTCTCTCCTCCTGCCGGCCCTGAGGCTGTGGGAGGCGGGAAGGGCCCAGTTTGCTCCCTGTTCCAGGCAGCCCCACCGTGCCAGACTGGCCTGGGGCCCGGCCCTGCCTCCCACCCGGGAGGCATCCTCTGCCGGCTCCCGGTGACCTCAGGCCACCTCAGGCAGCTCCGAGCCTCCGTCCTGCATCTGTAAAGTGGCGATGGGCAGGGCAGCTCCCCTGCAGGGTGTGTGTGCGGTCAGCCAGGGCTCCGGGCGCACGGAGAGGGCCGGCAGTGCAAGGACCAGTGCCGCCCTCTCCCTGCTGGCGGGCCAGTGGCGAGGACAGGCAGGGACCTGTGTTCTCTGACAAGGCACGGCAGACAGAGGAGGGGCATACGGAGTGAGGGTGGCGGGGGCCCTGGATCGCACATGAGGAGGTCAGGGAAGTGAGAGAGGGAGCTGAGCTGACATTGAGGGGAAGGGTGTTCAGGCACAGTGAACAGTCTGTGCAAAGGCCCTGGGGCAGGACCACACTTGGCATGTGGGAGGAACAGCGAGGAAGCCTGTGGCTGGAGCAGAGGGTGCCAGGGAGGAGGGAGGGCAGGGAGGGGATGGGCAAGGTCAGGCAGGGCATGGGGGTGGGGCTGAGTGCCAATGGGGAGCCTCGGCCAGGGGCCGGTGGGCTTGGTGAGGTGGGCACAGTAGGTGCTTAGGCACCAGCAGTAGGCAGCATTACCGAACTGGCTGGTGGCCAGGGCTCAGAAGCACTGGGGGCTTTCACGGGACCCACCATCCTCCATTGGGGTGGGCGTTCGCACCCCCGCCCCGCCGGGCCATGGTCCTGGATGGAACAGAGAGGGAGGGGGGCTCACTCACCGCGCGCTCCCAGCGTCAGGCCCCCGGCGCAGCCTCCGATGAGGTAGTTCAGGGGGTCGTCCGGCTTCCCACGGACCTGGGCGCTGACGCAGGTGGTGAGGCCAAATATGGCGCCGATGGCGGCTGTGGGGTGGATGGGAAGGGACCGGTGCTCAGGGAGGGGCCCGGAGGCGCGGGGTGGCCCGGCGAGCGCCAGGGGGGCCCCTGAAGGAGAGGCCAAGACGCCCCGGCTCGCTCACCTGCGGTAAATGTGTACCGGCCCGTCCTCGCCACTCCCTCCAGGAAGGAGGCCGGCGGCTTGAGCGCGATGCTGTAGGCGGAGACGATCAGGCCTGCGGGACAGGGGACATCAGACCCGCGCCCTCGGCCTCCGAGGAGCCCTCCCTGTCCCCACAGCGTCCCCCTCGGCGGCTGCATGCGCCACCCCGTGCCCAGAAGGCGGCACAGACGACGCGGCGGCACCCCCAGGCCCTGGCACCCGGCCCCTCCCCGGGCCCAGAGGGGCTCCATCTCCGTGGGGCCCGGGGCCCCTAATCCTCCTGGGCAGAAGCTAGGCCCCAGGGGCTGCCAACGCCCCCTGCTCCCCAGCCCTGGGTCCCTCCCCCCGGCAGCTCGGGCCCCTCACCCCCGCTGGCTGAGTGGCCGCCCTGCCCCGCCGCTGGCTCTTATGCACGAGGGGCCCGGAAGGGGGCCAGGCCTGGGGCTGAGTGCCAGCGGGCAGCGAGGACCAAGCTTCTGTCCTGGGGCCTCCTCCCCCAGCAGACCCTCTGCAGTGGACGGGCAGACCAAGACCCACCTGGTTGCTCCTGTCACCACAGCAGCCCAGCCCGGGGCTCCTCGTCCCCCAGCTGACCCCGCTCAGGCAGACGGCACGCCCTGCCTCACCTACAGGCCCCCGAGCGGCCCAGCTGCTGGAGGGACCTCCCGGGGTCGGCTCAGCCCAGACAAGACTGAACTGCCGTCTGCCAGGCGGCAAGGACACCACCCACTCACCCTCCTCAGGGCCCAGGGGCTCAGTCCCCTCACATCGTCGCTTCACGGGAAGGGAGAGGGCCCCACACAGGCAGGGCGACTTGTCCGATGTCACCCAGCAGCGCAGCCTGGGAGCCAGGTGGGTCTGACCCACGGCCACGGGCCAGCCCTCACTGTGCGTCCCCAGGCCTCCCGCTTCTGCAGACCCAGCCGGCTGGCTGTGGAGGCCCCCACGGGCCCTCCCAGGCTAAGCAGTGCCCCCACCCCCGGCCTTGGCTCGCATTCAGCTCACGCCGGACAGTGGGGTTGATTTCCAGAGCAGCCCCGGGGAGAGCCAAGACTGCTACCCCACTGCACAGCTGGGGACACCGAGGCCCAGGGTTGAAGGGGAAAGAGCTCTTATAAAGAAGGCTCCCACGTGCGAGGCCTGGCGGATGCCCCAGATCTTTCTCCCAATCCCACGGTGAATCCTAGGGGCCTGTGCGACCTCAAGAGACAGGAGGCTGGGAAGGGGCAGTGGGGCCGGAGTCCGTTCCCAGTCCGCGCGGCCTCCTCGGCCCAGCAACCCCCATCCTCAGTCATTCTCTCACACGTGTCCCCCCCAAAGAGACCTAATTAGAAGGGGCTCCCAGCCCCACCCAGGACCTGGTGTCATGACCTCTGGGGCTGGATCAGGAATGAGGGTCTTACGAGCCCCTAAAAGGGGAACCACTGACAAGATTCAGTGATGGTCCCAAAGCCGGTCACAGAGTGAGTCCTACGGGGAACCTCATGGACCCCACCCCCATATGCCAGCAGTCCTGGCCGAGGGGCCCCAGCTCATGGATCACTCTGGACACAGTGAGTGTCCCCAGCATCCTACGTCCCTCAGAAGCCCTGGGGCTGACAGCGGATGACCTGGGGGCCCGCTGATCGTCCCAGGGTCAAAGACCGCCCTGCCCCCAAGTCTTCCCCAGCAATCATCCCGGACGGTGACCTGTCACAGCCCGCCCCTCCAGGAGCCGCCCCAACTGCTCAGATGCTGCGATCCCCCGGCACGCGAGGATCTCTGCTGACTCGGAGCTTCCACAGCCCATCGCCCCCTCAAGAGGCCCCCTCCCTAACCCCTCCCCCGCTGTGGCCCTCTGGGCCTCCAGCAAGGACCTCCAGACACAGCGTGCATTCGTCTATACGTCCATTCATCATCACAGGCAGCAGCGACTGTGTACCCTCCATTCATTCATTCACTCATTCATCCACTCACTCATTGGTTACCAGTCAGGCCTTCCTTCATTCATTCATCCACTCGGTTACTGTGTATCCATCCATCCATCCATCCATTCATCCATCCACTCATCCGGTTAGTATATCCATTCATCACTCAGCCACTCACTCATCCGGGTACCGTGTCCATTCGGTCACTCATTCATTCATCCAATTACCAGCACCTTCATTCACTCGTTCCTTCACAAAATTACCATGCGCCCCATTCCCCTTAAACAGTTACTGTGTGCTTTCCTTCCTTCATTCTCCCTCACCCATTCATTCATTCACAGCCAGTTACTGTGTGCCCACAAGGTGCGGGCTCTTCTGGGAGGCCCGCTCCTTGCCCCCCGGGGGCTCGCCACCTCAGGGAAGGCGGATGTGAAAGGAGCTCTCGGGTGGGGGCCGAGGGGAGGCAGGGCATGAAGGAGGCGGCAGGAGGGGAGGGTCCAGGAGCACATTTCAGCCAAGTCCTGTGTGTTGAGTGGAGCTGGCCGGTGAGAAAACGCGGGCAGGCAAAGGGCGACACACCCTCACAGTGACACCCTCGAAGAGCCCTGGGCGCCCTGCAGGGCTCGCGGAAGCCAGTTATGAACCCCAAATCCAGGTGACACCCCAGCATGGCACCTCCATCGAAAGCTCCTACCCACACCCCCTCAAAGGCCCTCCAGCAAGTCCCCCAGAGGCTCCCACTCGGCGGGACCCCACCCTGGGACATGCTCGGGCTCCCCACAGCCTCTGAGACTTCAGTCCACCCCTGTGGTGTCTGCATTTGTGAGCACGAGCGCGCGCGCACACACGCACACACACTCCCGCTCACAAACACCAATGTTCATGTCTTTCCAGTTTCAAATCTAAACTACCCACTTCTTCCTGAAGGCCCCACATCCCCTCTCCTACTTTAATCCCCCCTAAGACGCAACCATGACCCTCCCGAATGTTCTGTCACGCATTCCCCCATGTCAGCACCTCCCCACAGGAATCTGCCAGAATGACTCCCCTCTATGTAGACCCAAACCCACAGTGCGCAGCCCTCCTGGGCTCTCAGGGACCCCCCTGGAGACCCCACCACACAAACGGCCGGTCCCAACAACTCGACATTCAAGCAGACTCCACACAACCCATCCCCCCGGGACTCCCTCTCCGGCCCTTTCTCCTGAAGACCCTCCATAAGGACCCCCCTGGGAACACGCCCTGGCCCGGCCACCCCCTGGAGCAGATCACCCCACCTGGATTTGCAGCCCGCCTCCAAAAGCCCCCGGGGCCGTGAATACACCTCTCGATCTTCAGTTTCCACTTGTGAGAAACGGGGATGGTAACGGTCGATCTTACTAAATACCATGCGGAAAATCAGCGATTATTCGGTCTACACGGATGCAAATGCCTCCCAAGGGAGATGCAACTTCTGCCAGGCCCTGTTCCAGAAGCTGGAGGTAGAGAGGGGGCCAAAGCCACCATGTCTACTGCTCAGGGAGGCAGGGAACGACAGGAGAGTGGAAGGGGGGGGGACTCTGGGGTCCCCGGGGAATGTCCAGGCTGTGTGGGTCCTCTCATAGGCTGGCTCCAATAAAAGCTTCAGACGTCCCTGAGAACCCCCCTCTCCTGGACCCGAAAAAGACCTCATCCCACTCCAGAACCTTCTCAAACTTCTGTACCCGCCTCAGACACCCCAATAAGAACCCCAGGATCCCCTCAAATCATCTCAAAGTCACCCAGTTGGAAAGTCTCCTGACCCTGCAGCTCCTGTGACCCCGATAACAACCCTGCGCCACTCCACGACTCCCACTGAGCCTGGCGATGGCTTCAACAATAAGCCCCCAATGCCAGCACCCGCTTCTGATGACCTCAGTGACCAGCCTGTCACACGCACCACGACCTCAGAGCCCTCCCGCCCTGCCAGACCCCCCACAACGTCTATCTCACACAGGAGTTCCCCAGAGCCGCCCCAGACACCCCGACGACAACCCGAGGCCACCCTGCGACATCCCCAGCCCCCCAGGACGCCCTCGCACAGCCTGCAGTGACCCCGTGACCTCCTGCGCCCTCCGACTCCGGGGGCACTCACCAGCGGCACCACCGACACTGGTGCTGGCGTAGGCCTTGCGGTGGCACTCGGTGCCTTCGGGGAGGTCCCAGTACTGGTGAAGAAGCGACCGCGCCATGGTCGCGCACCCCCAGCCGCACACCGTACACCCCGCCGGCTCCCCGCGCCCAAGGGCAGCCGCCGCTCGCTCTCGCGAGACTTTCTGGGCTGCGCGCGCAGCCTCCCGGGCGGACGGGCCGGCAACAAGCGCGCAACTTTATTGAGCGCCGCGGACATAGACACGGGTCGCGCGCACGCGCCGGAGGCAGGAGAGGAGCAAAGAAAGAGCGCGTGCAGCTCGGGCCGACTTCTGGAGGGGGAAACTGAGGCCGACCGAGATCAGTGAAGCCAGATCTTGCTAATTCCAGCTCAGAAAGACCTAGGTTAGCAATGATTTGACTCCCGGAGGTGGGGCCTAATCTAGGGGCGGGACTACACTTGATAGGAGGGAAGTGTAATTATGGGGCGGGGCATGGCGGGGCTGTGGCCACTCCCAGCGCCAGGACCTGTATGGGGCGTGGTCACGCCCTGTGGCCCCTCCCCACTACGGAGTCAACCGCGTGCGACTATTTGGGGGCGTGGCCAGAATCAGGGGCGGGGCTTGACGGGAAAGTGAGCAATCCTAGCGCTAGGCTCTTAGCAGGATCTAGCCTGTGCCCACTTTGTGGCTTGTCCAAGCCCTGCGCTAGGCTTGGGGGCGTGACCAGAACCAAGGCATAACCTAAAGGGAAGTTGACCAATAGGAGCCCTAAGGGGCGCGGTCGTGGCCAATCATGTGAATCTGAGAAAAGCGCAAGGGGTTCTGGGGGCGTGGTCAGGCTTGTAGAACCTCGGGATCCGGACCAATCCTCGTGTTAGCTTCTGAGTAGGGCGGGGCCTGTGTCGAAGGAGTGGCCAATCCCGTTGCCAGAGCCAGAACTGGGAGCGCCGCCGGAGGACGGGGCCAACGTGGGGGCGTGGTCTGTCAAGACCTTGGCCAATCTTGGAGCTAGACCGGGCTCAGGGGTGGAGTTTCGAGGTGCCGGAACAAGCGAGGGTGTTTGGGTTTGAGGAGGGCGTGACTCAGCCCTGGGGGCGGGGCCTAGCCGGAGCCAGGGCCAATCGTGGGCCTCTGGGGGCGTGGTCCGCCAGGGGGCGGGGCCGGGGCCGGTTCCGGGCGTCCCGGGGGCGTGGCCGGCTGAACCCGGGCCGGGGCCATGTCTGCGCCGCCGCCCCTGCAGATCCGCGAGGCGAACGCACACCTGGCGGCCGTGCACCGGCGCGCGGCCGAGCTGGAGGCGCGGCTGGACGCGGCGGAGCGCACGGTGCGCGCCCAGGCCGAGCGCTTGGCTCGCCACGACCAACAGCTGCGCGCCGCCCTAGACGAACTGGGCCACGCCAAGGACCGGTGAGGCCCGGGGCGGGCCCAGTGGACTTCCAGGAGGAGGCGGGCGGAGGTGGAGTGGACATTGTAAAGGGAGGACCGGCAGGGGAAACCGTGTGCATCCACGTGGAGGCTCGACTACTGGTGGGATTGAAAAATAACCACCCAAACTCTTGACTTAGTCATCAGTAGGTAAAGTTGAGAGATGTCCTACAAGTGTGGATTTCGAACTTAAAACAGGGCTCATTTTCCCACAAGGCAAAATTGGCTGGTACTGAGTGGTTAGGGCCCACCGACCTCCTGGTGTAGGTATTGGGAGCCATGGCAGGTTCTTGAGGAGCGGAGGATGGGCTCGTATCAGGGGTTTTGAAGAGTCGGTCTAGCAGCTGAGCATTGAAAGGGATGAGATGAGGGCCCAGGGAGGAGGGAGGTGCTGGGGCCCAGGTGGGAAAAGGTTGGAGCTGGTTGGAGTGGTTCATTCATCTTTGCTGAGCACGTGCTATGAGCGAGACACGGTGCTGGGGACTAGGGCACAGTCAGACCTCCCCGCCCTGCCCTTCAGCAGACACATCGCTGGGCTGATGGGGTTGCAGTGGAGGGGCACACAGGGCTCTGGGGGACCCAGGGGAAGGCTTCCTGGAGGAGGAGCCATCTAGGCTGGACAAGAAATAGGAAAAGATGTGGGGGAAAAGGGAACTGCAGGCCGAGCGAGGGGGCGTGGCGAGGGGTGTGCTCTGCTCAGGCTGCCGTTACAGACGCCACAGGCGGCCGGCTTCCACAACACACGGTTATTGCTCACAGTCTGGAGGCTGGAAGCCCAAGATCAAGGTGCCGGCAGATTCGGTTCCTGGGGAGGCTCGCCGGTGGCCGCCTTCTCGCTGGGTCCTCACACGGCAGAGAGCGCGAGCGAGCTCTCTGGTGCCTGTTTTTATGAGGGCGCTAATCCCATGGGGGCCCCTCCTTCAGGACCTCATCTGACTTTACGTACCTCCCACGGCCTCGCCTCAAACACCATCACATTGCGGGGTAGGGATTGAACAGAGGAATTTCGGGGCGACACGAACAAGGGGTGCCTGGAGGCAGTGGTGAGGAGCATGGTTTTCGTCCTGATGGTGGTGGGGAGCCTCGGGAGGCCGGGAGCAGAGAGAAGACCCTCTGGTTCCCCAGTCCTATAACCCCCCACCCCGCCCTGTCTTGCCTTCCTGCCAGGGAGATCGCCGCGCTCCGAGAGCAGCTGCTGACCTCTGAGGCCACCGTCCACAGCCTGCAGGCTGCCGTGCGCCAGAGGGACGAGCTCATCGGGCAGCTGCACCCCCGGGCCAGGCTGCTGCAGGACATCTGTCGCCGCCGGCCACCCCTGGCTGCGCTGCTGGCCGCCCTGGCTGAGGCCGAGCGCCTGGGGCCCCTGCCAGCCAGTGACCCCGGCCACCTGCTCCCTGGCGGGTCTAGTCCACCCGTTGCCAACAGCACTGGGGAGGAGGGCGACGGGGATCCCCTGCAGCCTGCAGTGTTTGGGACAACAGTGTGAGCCCTGGGGCACAGATTCCAGAATGGAGACGCAGGGCCCCAAGGGGGCCTTTTCCCATCTCTGTGGGTGTCCTCGGGGATCACGGGTATCCCAGAGGGGATCCCGTGGCAGAGCCCTGATCCTGTCCAGGCACCAGAACCTGCTAAGAAGTTACAGGTTTCAAACGGGCGGCCTGCAGGCCAAATGCAGATGTTAGCCCAGACCGCTTTTTTTTTTTTAAACCCGAAACTTTGAGTCAATCACCGTTGTTGAAACACTGGCGGCGCTAATGCAAAAATCTGGATTTCTGGCTTCAGACTTGGCCATGCCTGCCTGGATCTGAGCCCAGGGTATCCTCTTTAGGCAGAGTCTGAGTTTCAGTTGGCCCCCTCTTCTCTCTTAGGGCCAGATGTCTGGCCCTGAAGCATGTGAGTTTGTGACCTCTCTTTCTCTAGTGGAGGCAGATGGTATCAAGTTCCACATGATTTGAGTTTTTCTCCCATTTTTGCCTGCCCCGCCCCCCCGCCACCCTGATTCTTGTTCTTCTGTTAGCATCCCCCATCCTAGGGCTAAAGCTTTTTCTTACTCTTCATCCCAGACCAGAATTGGGAGCCTCGAGCTTTGTGCCATTTTGCACTGGTTATCTGAAGACAAATTTTTAATCCTAGAGATATTTTTTTCTTAACTCTGTCCTTCCTTCCACCTTTAACGCAGAAGGAAGAGTGCGTGGGTCAGACATGCTGAGATGCTGGTGGCCTGGCTGTGCTGCCCAGGGAAACTCAGGCATCCCTTAGTCTTTTCTGATAGCATCCTGCCTCAGGGCCTTTGCACTGGCTGTTTCCTCTGCCTAGAATGCTCTTTCCTCCCGATGTCACATGACTGGTTCCTTGTCACTCAGGTCTTTGCTCAAATGTCACCTCCTCAGAGAGGCCTTCCCTGACCCCCTTATCTGTAGTAATTCCTCTCCCTGCTCCCTCGCTGTTAGCCCATTCAGTTTTCCTTATGGAACGTTTTACCAGCAGGGTATGAGCTTCATGAGGTTTTTGTTCTGTCACCAGTGCCTGGCACACCCTGAACTCCAGTAGGAACAGGATGGGTCTGTGGGCCCTGAAGGGAGCCAGGGGTCTCCAGCACATCTGATGAGGGCCCCCTCCACACATCAGTCCAGCTTTTGTACCAAGAAGCTGGCTCCTTTTGAAACTCTCTAGAGAATGTATCCTTTTTTTTTTTTTTTTGCTGAGGAAGATTAGCCCTGAGCTAACATCTGTGCCAATCTTCCTCCACTTTATATGTGGGTCGCCGCCACAGCATGGCTGATGAGTGGTGTAGGTCTGTGCCCAGGATCCAAACCTGTGAACCTGTGCTGCCGAAGTGGAGTGCACCAAACTTAACCACTCAGCCACAGGGCCAGCCCCTGGAGAATCTATTTTTTAACTCTCATTTCTACACTGCCCTTCCCGGCCCGAGATGCTCAGGGTGCCTTGCTTTTTATCAAACCAGGGAAGCCTGTGCCTTTCTCTGCCCAGCCCAAGTGCCCAGCCTGGTACCACGGCAGCCGCTTCCAGGCCTCCTTACTCAGGGAATTGTCATAGCAGGAACTGCCGAGGGGCAGGGCCCCCGTCAGCCCGGAAAGGTCGACGTCCATCCCCAGCCCTCAGGCTGGCGCCGCCTGCCTGCCTGGCGCCTGACAGTGACCCCTCAGTGTGGTGACAATGGCCCCGTTTTCTCTGGATGAATAAGGGGGGGCTGTTTGGATGAGGGGGAGGCAGGCTGGGGCCTGTCTGAGCTCAAGAATAAACCGGGTGACTTCTCGGCCTCGGTCCTTCCTCCTTTTCTCCTGTGCGGGGGCTGGAAAGGTGGTCCCTGTGCCGTTCCTGGTCTGGGGGGGCAGCCCCGCTGGGGGAGGAGACGCAAGGAGGGCAGGAGGGCCTGGGCCACGGCCAATGTTTGGAGGCATCAGTGTTGAAATGCTCATTCTCTTAAAGATGAGGAGATGCCACAACAGAGCTAGAACAACTGTGATTATATTTTACATTTTTCTGTAGAAAAAAAAACTTTGATGTCTGTAACAGGCATTAAAAACACAATGGAGTATTTCTCTGCCTACCCGAAGGGTGTCGGCCTGCAGCAAGCCCTCAGCGTTTTCACAGTGGAATGCCACTGCGGTCTCACGAAACTGTTAGGTCAGCGGTGGCTCGAATCACACGGCCGGTCGCTTGTCATCCACGGCCTGGTTGCTGGCTGCAGCATGGTGGTGTGTGTAAATTCAAGCTGGGAAAAGCCTCTGACGGTCCCCAAGCGTCCTGGGAAACCCAGTGTTCTTTTCCATCCGGCCTGGCAGTGGAACGCTCTCGCTTGGCAGAGATGTCCAAAAGCTAAAGCGAAGGCCTCCTGTGACGGTGGCAGCTTCCTCTTGGGTGATGTCAGGGGTCAGGGCGGCTTCTCCGGTGGGTGCCACAGTCCCCTGGCTCACCAGCTCGTCATGAGTGAGCCCACCAAGTGATGTTTGAGGGCTGAAGACTAACCACTGAGAGACCCGGGTCGACAAAAATGCCGTGACTGGCCCAAGTGACTCCCGTGAACGGCCTTGTCCAATGGAACATTGAAACGTCTGTAGGACTCCGCTGGGTCTCGGCTCAGCCGGCACTTGGTCTGAGGACCTCCCGCAGCTTTGGCTACTGCCCTGTGAAAAGCCCAGAGAAGGGAGGGGACCTGCCCCAGGTCACACAGGAACTGGGCCTTGAGCCTCCCTGGCCACGGCCTTGCCTCTGTCCATCAGGAGCACTGTGGTCCCTGTAGGGCTGTGGCTTGCCCTTCCCCCTTGCGCCCAGGAAGAGACCTCCTGATCTGGGCCTGGGCGAGAGCGAGCAGGACAGGGGGTGGGCGGTGGTGCTAGGGACAGCACTGCCTTGTCCCTCTGGGCCCTGCCACTGGCCGCGCGGGGCTGTGCTTAGAGCCACGAGGCCCCGGCACAGTGAGGGTTACAGCTGGGGCCCCTCCCAGTCTCCAGAGCCACCGTCCCCTAGCAACAGTCCTACCAGGCAGGACGCACTGCCAACACTGGGCAAAGCGGCCGCCCGAGGGCTCGAGGACAGACGACGGGAGTCCCCTCGAACCCTCTCCCACCCAGCCGCCCAGAGAACCCCGACCCAGCATGGCTGCTGTGGACGCCACCGTGGAGAAGCTCCGGGCACAGTGCCTGTCTCGAGGGGCCTCGGGCATCCAGGGCCTGGCCAGGTGAGCTGTCCCCTCGCGCCTTCCCGACCCCCAGCCCCAGGGATCACTCTCCAACCACATCCCCTGCCCCTCAGGTTTTTCCGCCGCTTGGACCGGGACGGGAGCCGAGCCCTGGATGCGGCGGAGCTCCAGCGGGGCCTGGCCAAGTTGGGGCTGGCGCTAGACACGGCCGAGGCGGAGGGCGTGTGCCGGCGCTGGGACCGTGACGGCAGCGGGACGCTGGATCTGGAGGAGTTCCTGCGGGCGCTGCGGGTGAGGCTGCCATCTGGGGGAGTCGGGCTCTCAGCGGGCTTCTCTGTGTCAACGCTGAGACGCCGGATGCCCGGGCACTCATTGCTAAGGGGCGCCTGCTGGGGCTCAGCTCTGCACTTGATGCCCGGAGGAGTGGGAGCAGCCCCAGTCATCACGTCCCCCTCCCCAGCCCCCCATGTCCCAGGCCCGAGAGGCGGTCATTGCAGCCGCGTTTGCCAAGCTGGACCGCAGTGGGGATGGCGTGGTGACGGTGGATGACCTGCGGGGGGTGTACAATGGCCGCGCCCACCCCAAGGTGCGGAGCGGGGAGTGGACCGAGGAGGAGGTGCTCCGCCGCTTCCTGGACAACTTCGACGCCTCCGAGAAGGACGGGCAGGTGGGTGCCCGCGCCCCTCCCCCCCCGCCTGGCCGCTGGTCCCCACTTACAGCCCGTCTGCCCCAGGTCACGCTGGCCGAGTTCCAGGACTACTACAGCGGCGTGAGCGCCTCCGTGGACAGGGACGAGGAGTTCGTGGCCATGATGACCAGCGCCTGGCGGCTGTGAGCAGCGCGCACTCACTCAGCCAGCGCCAGCGTAGAGTAGGATCCCCCCCCTACCCGCCCCCGGGCCCCCTGAGCCAGGACTCCTTTGCCCCTGGGGTGGGGGCTGGAGCCGAGTGTGAACTGAAGCCGCAGAGCCGGCTGGACCAGGTCTCAGAGGACCCGGCCTGGCCAGCAGGCGTTAGTGGGACAAAGGTTCTGGGATGGGTCACTGGCTCAGGACCCCAGGGAGAAAGGCACCCCACCCCCACCGGCCCCGCTGTGCTGACCCCAGGCCTCTCAAAGCCGCAGCAGATGCCCCCCAGCCCCAGCCCTCCCTCGTGGGTCCCCGGGAGCCAAGTGGCCCCCAAGTGGGGAAGAAACAGCTCTGTGTGAAGCGAGGCTGCACGGAGGTGGCCGGTCCTGGAAGGCGGCCGAGGCTTGTCACCTGCCCAGGCCTGGAGGGAGTGCCTGGGGCCCCCAGGCTGCTGAGGGCCCTCACCCGGGGAGGCGGAGACCATCCTGGCCAGGCTGGCTGGCTTCCTGAGGCCCCTGGGGCATGCAGGAGGCCAGGGGTTTAGTTAAAAGTTTTAATGTGGTTCCCAAATACATTTCATATGACAATCTTACATAAATGTTTCAAAACACATGGGCGTTATCTGGTTTTACTTGTCACTAGCTGGCTAAGGCTTGAAGCAGAGACGTGTGACCGGATCTGCCGGGGG
Source organism: Equus przewalskii (assembly GCF_037783145.1). NCBI lineage: Eukaryota > Metazoa > Chordata > Mammalia > Perissodactyla > Equidae > Equus > Equus przewalskii. The sequence continues at coordinate 4,084,278 of NC_091836.1, forward strand.
TCCTCTGGCGTCTTCCGGTGGCCCAGGCTCCCCCACTGGCCGACCCGGGGTGGGCGGCACGGCTGCAAGACCAGCCTTCTCCTCACCCGGGGGCGGGGCCGTGCTCTCCTTGGAAATCCGGATCCCTGGGTGGGCCCTCTTGGCGGGTCTCCCAGGGGGCAGCTCCCAGCCGTGCTCCACGTTGGGTGGGCAGGGCACCCTCCTGTGGGTGCTGCGAGCGGGGGGGACGGCCTCCTGGAATGCCCCAAGAGGGCCCCCTCTGCCTCTGCCTCTTAGAGGCCCCCCGCCCCCGATGGTCTTGGAGGCAGTGACGTCCAGGGCTGGGCAAGGAATGGCCAACAGCAGGAAGCAGGTTTGCGCCTGGGTGCCAGGTGGCAGGTGACCCACGTGACAGGGAAGGCAGGAGGGTGGGTGGGGCCAGGTGCAGGGACACTTTCCTAGCTCAGCTCTCTCCAGGCCTGGGGCCCAACCCCTCAACACCCCAGGACTGAGCCTGGAGGAACCCTGGGTGGGGGACAAGTGGCGTCGGCCCCCCTGAGCGGCCTGCTGAGCACCCGAGCTCCCCCGTGGGGCCCCAGCACAGACGCCAGGCCCACAGGGAGAACGAGGATGCGCTCGCGATGGGGCTGCAGCCGCCCAACGCACAGGAGCATCTTAGATAATCTAAGAAACCACAGAGAGCCTTGGTGTGGGGAGACCTACGACACAAACCCCAAATCAGAACGCGGAAAACGAAGATAGAGCGTGGCTGACAGAACGTCCAGCAGGCCCAGTGTCGATGCTGGCGTGGACAGCCCCGGGGCCTGGGCAGGTGGCGGGGACCCATGGGGGCGGCGGCGGTGGGGAGAGGCCGGCGACACAGGAGGGAGGGGAAGAAACGAGGTGTCGCAGTCCCAGTGAGAAGCCGTGACAAGTCTTAATGTGCCATTTCAATTCAAAGGAGGGGAGGGAAGAAATGTTCTTTTTGCTTTGCTCATCAATATGATGAGGTCTCGTGTCCCAACCACATTCAGGCAGTTCCCGAGTCTGCTTCTGAACGGGACGTGCGGATCCGGACTGTGGCCAACCCCGTGGGGAGTGTGGTTCCCGAGCCCCGCGCCTCGACGCTGATGGCAGGAAGGGCGGGCGGGCGGGCGGACAGACGGACAAAGCAGCAGGCTCGCGGGCAGCCGGCTCCCGGCGCTATGTGCTCCCGGCCGTCTGCCCGTCCCCTTCGTCACCAGCGCCTGTGGGAAGCAGTGGCCCTGTGGTCAGGTCCCCCCTGCATGGAGCCCCAGCCCCTGGGTCAGGCCCCCGACCACAGGAGGGAGGGCCTCTGGCAACCCAGCTCCCTCGTGCCCTCCAGGGCAGGGCGGCCCAGCTTACCGCTTCCGGAGGCTCCTGACGGAGCCAGGACATCGTCGTCATCACTGTCGTCCTCGTTGGATGGCGCCGCCCCGGGCTCCGGGGCAGGCGTCTTGGCCTCCTGCTCCTGCTCCACGCGGCTGCGCAGAGCCAGGATGCGGTGGTGCAGGGCCGCGTACAGCTGGCCCGTGTCCTTGGAGCTGGCCTGCGGAGGCAGAGAAGTGCCAGGTTGTAAGGCCTCCTGGGCAGTGTAGCCACTGCCCTCGCCGTGACGGGACGCCACCATCCCTGGGCCAGGAGCCTGCCCCTCTCTCGAAGCTCCCACAGCCCCGCGCCCGTCCTCCCCAGGGGCCCAGACAGCCCGCAGCCGGCCGGCACTCGGCCACTAGGGCAATTCTCTCTCCCACCCTCCGGCCCGACCCGCTCGTTCTGGAGACCAGCCCACCCGCTCATGCCGAGTGCTGAGCGCTGCGGCGCGGCAGGTCCAGCCTGGCGGGCCCTGAGCGGGTGCCCCGAGGAGTCGCCCCGCTGCAGCAGCTCAGGCGGGCGCAGCCCTCGTCCTTCCCCAGGAGTCGCTCACCGAGATCAGGAAGACCTTCACGCCCTGGTCCTCGGCGTCCGTGGCGGTGATGCGCACGCTCTTCTCGCTGGCCTTGTCCATCTGCATCTGCGCCCACAGCTTGGTGTTGAGGATCAGCCTCAGGCTGCCCTGGGTCCGCATCACTGCAACCGACAAGGCCGCTCAGCGCTGGCCGCCCACGCCAGCCTGAGAGCAGACGCTGTACCCGGGTGACACCTCACGAGTCTCCTGAGGTCCCTGAAAGCGCCTGTCTGCTGAGCAACAGCCCCCCGACGCCGGGGCCGGACCCGGCACCCTGCTCCCCTGGCCCGCACGACTGAGGCCACGCCCAGCCTGTGGGGGTTTTGTTGGTTCACGCAGCGGGTGCCAGGGCAGCGGCTCCCTTGGGGATGGGGGTGGTCGGGGGGAGCTATGGCCGACTCCAGGGACGGGGGGCCAGACGGGGACATATGTGGGCTGTACACAGGGGGGACATGCACTTTCTTTCTGTGACACACTGTATGGAAGTCGCCACCCTCGACTGTCTCCCATGCGTAGGCCAAGCCCCAGGCCCTGTCCTGTGGTTTTCTTAGAAAAAAGGTCAAGGAAGCTCAGAGCTTCCATTGGCGGGGAGGCAAGGACATGCCAGGGTCAGCGTTCATGGAGAAAACCAGGCACGGGCCTCCCCTCTCCGGAAGTGCTGAGTTCCACCCACAGCGGGTCCGAGGCAGAGTCAGCCTGCCCGCGTGCCAGACCCCTCCTCCCGCTGCGCCCTGGCCCATGGACCCGGCGACCTCGCCTTCCTGCCAGCCCAGCTGTCCCCACTGGAACAGGCCTGGAGACGGTTAGAAGTTGTCACCCAACCCAGGGCCCCAGACGGCACACAGGACGGGAGCAGCCTGGACCAGCTTGTGGAGGCCTGCGGGGTCTGGGCCCCAACCGACAGGATCTCCCCGTGCCCACTCCCTGAGCCCTCCGAGCTGTGACCAGCTGGCTGCGGGTGGGGACCGAAGAAGGGGCAATGAGGTGGGGGGGGCCGGGGGGCAGTCACAAGCACTGTGCTCTCCCCATCCATACGCTCGAACACTCCCATAGGGAAGGACGAAAAAGAAATCGAGGGTGTGTTCAAGGGGGAGAGAGAGCGGGGCGCACAGGAGGGCCGCTTCCATCTCCGTCCCAATCTTGGGACCATTCTGAGCCCAGGGGCGTGAGGACACCGGCGCAAGGACGCGACGTGGGCAACCAGGCCAGGAATCAACGCCCCTGTCAAGGCCAGAAGACTCATTTGGGAAGATTAAAAAAAGGGCACACTTTCACATACACACACACGTACACGCTGTCTTCAAATGTGTATACGTGAACGTGCACCCCCACAGCACCCCCACGTCTGTAACATGCACACTTCTGGGCTAAGACTCACGTATAGACGGCCCTGGAGCTTCATTCACGACAGTCAAACAAATCAGAACCACCTCAACGGCCATCAACAGGGACATGGTTTCGTACATTCATTGTCAATGGAACACGGAGATACAAGTTTTCCCCAAAAAGGCCGATTTTTAAGGAAAATTTAATGACAAAGGAAGACGCTCACAGAAGTGCAGAAATCAAAATCGCCCCATTTCCTTAAAAAAGAACCACGAAACAGGCCTGGACCGCCAAAATGTTATTAGCAGAGGTTTCTCTTTTTTCATCGATGTTTTTTCCTTTCTATCCTAGACAACTGGCACCTGGCTGATCAGAAAGCGAGTTAAGAACCACTCCCTACTTTTACCGCTGCCACACTGAGGCAGGGCAGGGTCGGGGAGGGGCCAGCGGCTGGAGCCTCGGGGGCAGGCCGCCCGCGGGCTGTGGGTGTGGGTGCGGGGCTCCCCCGTGGGGACCTGCTTCCGGCTGGCTGGGTGCAGGGCCGAGTCAGGACCTTGCCCTCCGTGCCCCGGGAACTCACAGCCTCCCGGGCCCCTCTGAGGGGCCCCGGCCAGCTCACCTAGTCGGGACTGTAACGTGCCGTCGTCGGCCGACGCCATGTCGTTGAGTCTGAGCAGCCCCCGGCCTCTCTCCACCCACGACTGCGAGGTCTTGTCAAAGACAAACAGCTTGCACTGGATCTGGAACACAAGGCGGCCTCCAGGTGAGCGGGACCCTGACCGGAGGACGGATCCCGGGAGCCTCCTGGGGTTGGCAAACTGTGGCCTGGGGGCCACGCCCGGCTGCTGGCCAGTTTTTTGTCCTGCCTCGAGCTAGAACGGGTTTTACATTTTTAGGGAGGTATTAAAAAAATCCTTAAGGAAATGCCATCGGAACACAATGCGATACCACTTCATACCCACTAGGATGGCTAGAAGCAAAGACAGATCGTAACAGGCACATGCAGGACGTGGAGAAACCAGAAGCCTCACGCACGGCTCGTGGGATGTACAATGGTGCAGCTGCGGGGGAAACCGCTCCTCCAAACGGAAGCATGGCGCTCTCACAGGGCCCAGAAATCCCACTCCTGGGGTCCACCCGAGAGAAATGAAACATGTGTCCACACAAAAACTCGCACACGAATGTTCACAGCAGCATGAGTCCTAAGAAGCAAAAAGTGGACAGAACCCAACCATCCAGCCACACGCTGGAGTACAATGCAGCCATGAAAAAGAGTGAGGTCCTGACAGCCGCACGTGCACGGACCTGCACACACGATGCTCAGGGAGAGAAGCAGACACAGAAGGACACACGGTGTGTGATCCCATTGACGGGAAACGTCCAGAACAGGCAGATTCACAGACAGAGAGCGGGCTTGTGGGTGCCAGGGACTGGTGGGGTGGGGGGTGACTGCTTATGTGCAGTTTCTTTTTGAGGGACAAAATTGTTCTAAATTAGACAGTGGTGATGGTTGCACAACTCTCTGAGTACACTAAAAACTACTGAATTGTATGCTTTAAAAGGCTGAATTTCATAGTACGTGGACCATATCTCAATAAAGCCGTAAAATACATTAAAAAAAGAATATGCAACAGAGATCCTTGTGGCCCTTGACAGAAAAGTCTGCAGATCTTTTTAAGTCAGGGTCTCGTAACACGGACGGATTAAAAATCAAGGTTGAGGGGCCGCCCCGGTGGCACAGCGGTTAAGTGTGCACATTCTGGTTTGGTGGCTTGGAGTTCGCCATTCAGATCCTGGGTGCAGACATGGCATCGCTCATCAGGTCATGCTGTGGCAGGCGTCCCACATAAAACAGAGGAAGATGGGCACAGATGTTAGCTCAGGGCCAGTCTTCCTCAGCAAAAAGAGGAGGATTGGCAGCAGTTAGCTCAGGGCTAATCTTCCTCAAAAAAAATTAAGTTTGAGTGGCAAAAGATGTACCATTAAAACCCCGCATTAGAACCTGACCAGGACTCCACCCCCATGGTTTACACGCACACACACGCATGTGCAAAAGCACGGAGGGCAGACGCCCGAGGCCCAGGAGGGCAGGAAGATGGGGACGGGGAGGAGCAGCACGAGGCGCGGCTGCACCTGTGATGCTGTCCCTGAGGAAACAACACAAGGTGCCGTGCGACAGAACAATGACAGCTGTTAATTCTGGCGAGAGAGGGCTTCGTTACAAGTCTGCAAGGCCCTGAACGATCGAGAATGTCACCAAATAGATCCCTTTGCTCTGAAACAAAGCAGCACGAGAAGGCCCTCGGCACTCGCTGAGCTCTCCACGAAAGCCCCAGCAATGAGGCCCCCAAGGGTGGGCGCGGCCCTGTCACTCCGGGGGTCAGGTCACCCGCGGGCTGCAGCCCGAGGCACAGAGGAGCGGCCCCTCACCTGTAACACGTTGCTCTCTGCCTCCTCCCCGGTGATGACCTCCACCTTCTCCAGCAGACACTTGCGCGCCGTGGCCTTGGTGTAGGCGGCCGCCGACTCGGCCAGGGACTCTGAAACGGCATCAGCTAAACGTTGACTAGTCATTTGGTGGGAGGAGGGCGGGTCCTCCCAACACGCAAAGGGCTGGCTCTAGCCCCCAGCCACCCCGGCTGGCCACGCCGGGACCTGGAGTGGACCCGGAAATGAGGCAGCTGATGCGGCCTCAGACCCTGCAGCGAGATGAGACCCCCCCTGTGAGCTGCCAGCATGGCTCGGGATCCTCAAGAGGACACTGAAAGTCCCCCCTGCTGTCTCAGGCCGTGAAGGGAGAGGGTGATGGCCACCTCCACAGCCCTGCCCCAAGTCACCCCGCAGTGCCTGGGTCCCCGCTTTAAGAGGAATGCGTCCCGCTCTGATCACTGAGAACCAGCGCTCTGGGCTTTCTGACTCTCGCAGTGGCTGGTCCACGTGTGGTTATGACTGCCTGGAGGGTCGGTCCCCACATCCCTCCCGGTCGGACGTGGCTGGACAGTGTCCCGTCACTCGGGCCCCCTCCCACAGGCGGCAGGACCGCGTACCTTTCTCAGGGGTGGCCTCCTGGGACGAGGACTCGGACCCGGACTCGGCAGCCGAATTTTCCCTGTTGGCATCGGAACCGAGCTCGTTTAGCTTGGGCGGGCTCTGGAGGGAGGCAGGCACACGGGGAGGCGGTGTGTTGGGGTGGTCCTGGCGGCCTGGCACCGCGGGACAGAGCCCCTCAGCCAGACGGTGGCGCCCAGCACTCCCCTGCAGGCAGGGGCTTCTTTCTGCCACCGGCTCCACCTTCACAGCTTTGGGGACCCACCCAGGCCTGGCAGATGCGACTGGACAGCCCTTCCCACGGGTCCCCCATCCCCACAGAACGATTCCCAAGCATCGTTTGGCGGGAAACCTAAGAGAGAGGCGCCCTCACAACACAAGCAGCTCTGAGTCTGCACAGGTCCACGCCGTGTGCCACGGGTGAGCTGCCCCCGGGAGCCCCAAATGGGCTCTCAAGGCCTCCCCGGGGGGCGCGGGCCACCCACTGACAGTCCCCCTGGGCCATGTGAGGAAGCTATTTGTTTCTTTGTAATCAAAGGACAGTAGTGACACTGGAGAAAAGAAGCACGAGGCTCCTTAAGGGAACAGGGACTGAGACAAAGATGGAAATAGTTCGTTGGGCCCCAGGCAGCTCCTCGGCCACACTCACAATGGACACAGAGGGGCTGCAGGTACTCGAGCGACCGGCAAAGAAAAGGCACGAAGGGAAGGAAACAGGCAAAAGATTCCAGGGCCGGCCCAGGCCGGCCAGGCTTGCTGGGACTGGAGAGGGCCCAAGGGCACCCAAGAGCCTTGGTCATGGTGTGTGTCAGGACTGCAGGGGGCACAGGGGCCACCGTGGGGGTCCCCCCACTGTGCTGTAGCCTCATGGGTGGCCCCAGAGGAGCACGCGGTGAGGGACACTGGGCTGAGGCTGTCACTGCAGCCGGCCTTGGCCGAGACAAAGCTTGGCGTGACTCAAGGGGAGCCTGTCTTAGGAGGACGGGAGACAGGAAGCCCCACGGCAGCTCCCAGGGCCCATGGCCGCCGGCTTCACGCTGAGGCCCAGCTGGGTCTCCTCTGTCTTACGTGCAGCTGAGAGCGCCCTGAGTTCACAGGAGCCGCACGGCAGCCGCGCCCCACGTGTCCCTTTGACCAGGGGAGCTCTAAACCCTCCTGGGCCCAGGAGGAACGGTCCCCACAGGGTGCACTCACCAGCACGCGCTCGCTCATGTTCTGGCCGAACACAAACTTGTTGCTGGCGGTGTCGGCACTGTTGGTCGAGTTCTCTAAACTGCAGAGAAGAGGCGCTGTGACCGCGGCCGCGGAACCTGGCGGGTCACAGAGGCAGCCGAGCGCCACTGGCCCACTGGGGTCTGCTCTGGGCACGAGGTGTGGGCGACAGATGTCACTCCGAGGGCCGGGCTGGACAACCCCACAGAACTCGGGTCCTGCCTCAGGGGTCATGGAAGCCCACCACCCTGCCCTGGCCCCCCGCAGCTGTGCCCAGAGTGGGAAAGGAGGGAGGCGCTGAAGGACAACCTGGATAATGGTGGCGTGTGCCCCCTCCCCTGCATCCTGCCCCCTGAGGAAGGACCCGGCTGGCTCCTGGTCCTGGTGCTGCCTCCTCTCTGGGCCCGGGTCAGGGATGATGGCAGACTGTGGGCCCCGAGGCTGGGCAGCGGGCCCAGGACACACACCTGGAGCTGATATACTGAAGGAAATAGTTGGTGGCGGTCGGCGTTTCTGAACTGGGGTGCCCGGCATTCTCCAGGTCAGCTGCCTCAGCGCTCTCATCTATTAACTGGAAAACAGAGGAAATACTCACTGCTCAGAGAACGGCACCTTCTGGACCCTACTGCTCAGTCCGTCTGCACCCCCATGCCACACGCACAGCTCCAACAGGCAAATTCTATCACGTGTGCACACACGTGTGCTTGTGCATGTGTGCAGGGGCACGGCGCTGTAATCAATGTCACCACTCTTTGCTTTTAATGCTAAGATACAAAAACAGTTTGTAAAGAATTAGGGAGCTTTTTCTATCTTGTTTAAAAAGAACACCCTCAAGTTGGCATCTCGTTGGTGTTTTCACCAATGCTTCTGTACCGAGAGATCACAGGACACGTACAAACCTGGTATTTTAAGGGTTTCCTTATAAACATCCCAAGGGCATCATTTTTCCAAAGCTTCTTTTATGCCAACTGCCGTGCCAGCCCCATTCATCCACCATCTACAGTCATGCTCCCGGGGCCCCTGAGCTGGGGACTGCGAACCCTGTTCTGTGAGCGAGGAACACGGCCTGCCGTCGCCTACCCTCCACGGGCATGTGACCGGGAGACCTCTGCGATCACGTGAGTCCTGGGCCTCCTAAGACACTGCTCCCCCCAATTTCAAGGTGGCTGTTCCCCTAAACTGCAGGAACAGACTCAACCTGATGGCCCAGGCCAGGCCCGGGCCCTCAGCGCAGAGGGGTCTCACGGCCCCCCTCTCTTGCTTCCTCCCCCGTGGTGGGAGCAGCCCCCAAGGGACTCATTACTTTGATTCAAGCTGTGCCACATTAACACGTGTTTTCCGTCTCGTGGGACGTCTGTGCTCCTACCACACAGTGAGCAGCACGGGAGAGAGCGGACAGCGTGACCCCATGCTGCCAACGCACACCCGAGACTTCTGCCCTCACTTGAGGGTTTCTCGCCCTCAGAGTCACCGACATCTGGAGTGGGACATTCTCGGCCGGGGCCATCCTGGGCACTGCAAGGTGCTGAGCCCACGCAACGTCAGCAGTACCTGCTCCCCAGCTGTGACAGAACAAATGTCCCCAGACACAGCCACAGACAGCACCTCTCAGGCTTCTGAAGGAGCTTCTCGTCAGATGAGCCGCTGACAACGGCAGAGAACGACCCTCTGTCCCTGCGGTTGGGGGAGGCAGCGCTGCCCAGCTCTGGTCTCCCAGAGCGCCTGCGCACGGGGTCGAGCCGAGAGCCTGCCACTGCCAATGCTCCCCACCCCCGACTCGCAGTCCCCAGGCTAGACCCACACACCTGGGGGGCAGCCAGGAGGTGACAGGTACAGCTGCCTCCCGCGGGAGAGAAAACAGTGTCTTTCCACCTGCCCTACTTTTATTTTTATTTATTTATTTTTTCCACCTGCCCTACTTTTAAAAGACAAGGTGATGGTTCTCAATCGGGGGTGATGTGGTCCCACAGGGAACACAGCACTATCTGGGGACATCTTTGGTTGTCACAACTAGAGGAGTGTGCTCCTGGCATCCAGAGGGTGGTGGCCAAGGATTACTGAACACCCAATACCCAGTGGTGCCCAGGCTGGGCCTCCAACTACGAACGACCTGGTCTAAATGTTTCTAGTGCGGAGACAGAGAAACCTGAAGGAAGGAACAAAAGCTCTCAGGCGACGTCAAAAGCACCAGGTCGTGACGTCTGCTTTCTCCTTTGCTACAGAAATGTCAGTTCTGGCGCTGGCCCCATGAAGTAGTGGTTAAGTTCGTGGGCTCCACTTCGGTGGCCCAGGTTCATGGGTTTGGATCCTGGGCGCGGACCTACACCACTTGACAGCCATGCTGTGGTGGCAACCCACATACAAAGTAGAGGAAAACCGGCAACAGATGTTAGCTCAGGGCCAATCTTCCTCGGCATAAACAAAACAAAACACCAGTTCTCAGAGATAAGCACACGTAGTCCCCTGTTCCCGGGAGAACGAGGGAGTCCCGCACTGGGGTGCAGAGGGGTGCAGGCCGCCTGGGCAGCTGGCTGCGTGCCAGGGGCCAGGCAGTGGAGTCTGGCAGGCGTGCAGGACAAGCAGCTGCCAGATGAGCCCGAGCCACCGGACCCCCACAACATGCTCCTGTCTCTGCCCACCCCCTAACCCAGGGGAGGCGTGAAGAGATCAACGCTCCATCCACAGCTTGCCTGGTCTCTGCTCACTCACCTTCACTCTGTCCCTCAGGTTCTGCCCGAACACGAACGCTTGCTGTGCAACTTGCTCTTTTTTCTCACAGTTTTCCTCCTCAGAAGTATTGCTAGACTCATTTCTCTGGGGCTCTTTCTCCTGGTGAAACACACACAGAGAAAACTGAGAAGATTCCACACAGCAGCCAGAAGAGCCAGCTCATTGGCTCAATGTGTCTCCTCCGCTGCGTCCCTGGGCCCACAGGAAGGTGACCCAAGCAGACTCCTGGGCCTGGATGGGCGAGCTCTCAGCAGCTGGAGCTGCCCAGGCGTGGCGTGCGCACGCATCAGCAGGGACATGGAGGAGGTCGGGACGTTCCTGGTCTCCCTGAGGGCCCTGGGACCTGGCCACCGAGGTCCCCAAGCAGCACTATGCTGCAGACACGATTCCTACATGCATGGCCGCACCTGTGGCTGGCAGGTGGGGGCTCAGGGACGTGGGGAGCGGGAGGGTACAGAACCGCAGGCAGCGACTTTTCTGCAGAAATGGACGGAAGGGAATAAACACACACGTGCAACCCGGCTTCGTACAGCGAAGCCTCGGATTTCAAACCCACCTCCACCAGCCGCAGAAGCAGGCCGTTCATTATGTGCCCCTTACGGTCCAGTGGCCAAGCGACACTACCAGAAAACATACACTTTCGGCCCCTACAAGCCCAGAACCCTGAAGAACTTTTATTTTTTTTTTAAAAAAAGTCAACCCATTTCTGAGCTGACTCCCCAGGCAAGCTTCAACTAGGATGGGCACATGTATATGAAGCCCCGAGGGGTTGTTCGGGTGTGGAAACAGGGACATATTTACTCCGTGTGAAACAGTACAAGACTCTCATCCATGAAAGCCACTCCTCTGGGCCCAGCGGCCCCCCAGGGCTCAGTGGTGAGCGTGCCTGCCAGCAGGCACCCAAGCCCAGGACGTGTGGCACTGAGATCCGGCACACTATGGCTCTGCTGGTGGCACCCTCCTCTCGGAAGCACGAGAGAGACCACCCTCGGCATTGTAGCAACTTGGGACGTCGCTTGTGGTTATGCACTGGTGCTGCTGAGCAAAGCCAGAAAGCCTGGTGACAGGCCAACACTGAGACCCCTCAGAGCGGGTCACAGTCCCCACGGCCAGCGAAGCCCTGAGCAGTTTCATGGGTGGCGCTCCCCGCCCTGGCACCGGCGGACGAACCTCAGGTGCTCGCGCCTCGTCAGAGGGACTCCTCCGGGCTGGGTTGTCGGGCGACGTCGACGTCGCGGGCCCTGTGCAGTCTGCTGGGATGCTGACCCCGTTGGTGCCGCTGCTCGGGACTGCAGGGAGAAAGGACACGGGGAGTGGCGGGAGCTCAGGCTGGGCCGCCTCGAGCACCCCCTGCTACCATTTGGACCGACAGGATAGCCTTTCCTTTTAAAGAAAAGGATCTGGCGTGGCGACTAAAACTCACGAATCCTTAGATTAAAAAAAGCAAAACAAAAACTTCACAGAAGAACACCTTATTGCCTATTCCACCCAGAAGTGCAGGAATTTTCAGTGTCTTTAGAAACAGTACTATTAACCGAGGGGGGAAAAACATAGAAAATATATTGTGGGAACAATGATGAGTTTTATAAAGCTAGTTTCACTAATGAAGTCGTTACGCATTTTTTCCATTAAATAGTTGAGAAGACACGACACGCACAACTTGAAATGTGGCTTTGTTTAGCATTCGATCAAAACAATGCCCCATGTAATCAAAGACTCGTCAGAAAAAGCCTTTCTCTCATGCGGGATGCTGTGTTGCTCCGGATGCAGAGTTCTTGGATTGGGGGGAAGATCAAGAGGAAGACGAGAGGAGCTCAGCGGCACGGAGGGAACAAGGATGCACTGACAGCCACTCGCTGTGCGCACGGGACGGGAACACAGTGGGACTCGGGTCTGAAGGAGGGCAGACGACACGGGCATGCACGCTGCCCAGAATTACCCTCGAGTCCCTGAGCCACGCGGGGCTGGCTCGGCTGCATGCACAGGGATGGACCCAGCGCTCAGGGAGGGGGCTGGCATGTGCAGCCGGTGCGAGTACACAGCATGCCACCAGCAGCCACGCTCGGCTGGGTGCCACAGGGAGACCGTGGAACCGCCTCTCCATCCTCCCCGGGCTCACCAGGGGGACGAGGACCGTTTGCCCCGCGCTCGCTTTATTTCTGAGTGCATGCAGCAGAGACAGCCAAAGTCACCCGTGTGGAGACAAGGCTGTGGCAGGCGAGCCCAGAGGCCCAATCCGCCCGCCGTGGGAGCCTGGGTGCCCGGCCGCGGGTCTTACCGGTCTGAGAGAGGGCCTTTGGCTGGGGGGCTTGTAACACCGCCGGGCGAAGCACGCTGCGCTGCTGCTCCTTGGGCTTCTGGCTCGGCAGACCTGGGAACAGAAGTCAGCTTGCCCAGGGCCTCGGACCACGCGGGCGGAAACGCCCCCTGTCCCCCAGCTCTCAGGCGCCTTACAGAAAAATGAACCCAGTAACCTATCCGACGGCCCTCACATGCTAGACTTTGCACCGAAACACGTTTTTAAGAAACCCAAGATACTTTCTTTACAGCTCGACACGCACATTCGGGCTCGCTATGACTCCACGTGGTAAGTGCGATTCCCAGTAACCGACCACGCCTGTCGTTAATCCCATGAGCACAGGATTACTGGGCTACCGTGCCGGCTCGAGGACCACGTGCAGACGACGAGGGGAGAGCCGCGAAGCCACGGGCGACCCCTTCAGAGTTTAGGACTCTGACTGGGGTCACGTAAAGGCCCTCTTTGTACCAGCTTTTCAAAAAGCCATGCTGAGAAAACCCTGTGCTGAGCTCAAATTGGGCAAGGACTGCGAGGACGCTTCTGGCCCCGCACGGGCTTCCCTGTTGGACCTGTTGGTCGGGACGGCACCACTGCCAGGCCCTGCTCCCTAGCGTGGCCCTGGATCGAGGACAATTTGCTAATCAGGGTTAACGGTGTGGCATGCTGGGGCCGGAACGCTCTGGAGAGAGGCTGCACCAGCCGAGCCACGTCCCCTGGCAAGCCTAGCCTGCTCCCTGTGCTGCCTCCTCTCCTCCTCTGGGCAGATGGCTCGCAGCGGGAGACCCTCCCTGGGCCGACAGGCTCTTTCAGTGGCTTTGCAGGGCTCAAGGCCCAGGGGAGTGAAGCTCCCCGAAAGGAGGCGGGCCCGGAGCGCACCGGGGGCGCTGCCCGAGGCGGCAGAGGCCGGGAGGGTGTGAGAAAGCCGTTCCACCCGCTCAAAGCGGCGCCCACCTGCACTGGGTGCCTGGCCGTGGATCAGCGTTGGCGGCTTCAACCGGAACCCACTGCTCTTCTCCTCTACAAGCACAAGACGAGAGGATCAAAAGCAGCTCTGCCTGGGGCGGGGCAGGGCAGGGCAGGGCGGGGCGGCGGGAGAGGCCTGCGGGCTGGGCCTCCGAGGGCAGGGGAGAACCAGGGAAACGGTTCCAAGTCTAAACTGAAATGCGGAAGCCCCGTCCCATCGCCAAGGGCATGAGCAGCCTGGGCGAGGACGAGGCAGGGACCGGACGGCGGGAACTGCTGGCTCCGGGGCAATGTGCTGATGATGGGAGACCAAAGGGCGTTGAAGGTGCAGGACAAGCGAGGGGACCACTTCCCCAGCAGCCTCAGACACCACGGTGTGTTTGCAAGCCCTGGAGAAGGGCTGGCAGCCACGGGATAAAGGTCCCTGGGCCCTGTCTCCCTTTCCCAGAGGGCCTGTCTTGTCAGGAGGACACGTCTGTTTCAGGAAAAGCATCTGTACACCAGCAGATGTCTGGGAACGAGACATGTTTTCCATGGTGAAAGCTCAAAGCGGGTGGATGGCAGGTCTGCTCTCTGCAGATGCACCCGGAGCCTTGCTTCTTGCCTCCTGGGAGCACTGGCAGCCCCGGAGGAGGAGGCAGGACCATCTGCCCCGGCCCACGCGAGGAGGTCAGCTCTCCCCCAGGGCGTGAGTCTGGGCTGACAAACACACAGAGCTCACAGAGACGCGGGTTCCTGGGATGGCTCAGGACTTGGTTCCAGCTCAGCCACGGGTCCACACAGATCCCTTAACCGTGCGTCTTGGTGACTCTGCCCATCTCAGAGGGGGGATGGCATGGGGAGACAGTCTCAGGCCACCCAGGATGGGAAGGGTCAGCACCAAAAGCCTTGTGACTGCAACAGCCCAGGTCTGTCCCCGGGGAGGCACAGGGACAGCAGCATTTTGGGCCACCAGGCAGCCTCGCTTTTGTACAAAGCTCCAAACTGTCAGGAATGACCCCTGTCAGGTCGCAGAGATCAAGAGCCACACACCAAAATCAGTTGTGTGTTTCTAGACTCCAACAATGAACAACCCGGAAAGGAAGTGAGGAAAACAGCTCCATCTACAGCTGCACCAAAGAGGGTCAAACCCTTGGGAATAAATGTAACAAGCGAAAACCACAAGACATGACTGGAAGAAAGTGAAGACTTAAACAAATGGCGAGAGATCTCAAAAGGTCACATAGGGCGAGTCCATTTACATAAAGCGTCCAGAACAGGCGACGCCACGCAGACGGAAGGTGGACTCGTTGCCAGGGGCTGGGGGAGGCGGAATGGGGGGTGACTACTCAAGGGCATACGGTTTCTTTTGGGGTGACGAAAATGTCCTAAAATTAACTTCGGGAATGGCTGCACAACTCTGTGGGTATAATGAAAACCGACCAATTGTACCCAAACCCCACAATTCCCTTGTCAGACCAAACTTGCAGATAAGAACAAAACCCAATCAGAATCCGGGATGGAGCAGGAGGGCCCTCTTCCTGCTGGCTACATGCTGCGGAGGCCCTGCTCTCCGGGAGCGGCATCAGGACGACAAAACGCCCCTGCTGGCTGGCGTGCAGGAGCCGAGCCTGCGTTGGGGAGCCGGTGCCACCCCCGGGGAGCGGGGTCAGGACCCTCACCCGGGGCCTCAGGAGCCACAGGATGTGGGAAGACCTGCCGCCACATGGTCCCTTTAGAAGGGACAGATGAGTTACACTTCTAAAGCTGTGGGTTATTCCGAAGATGACTGGCAATTTAGAAACAAGAGGACAGGGATGGACAATTTAGAAACAAAAGAACAGGGATGGAATTCACAATTGAGATAATTTTTACAAGCCCTCAGGGCTGGCTCTGCAGGCTTGCCTGTGGCTACAGACTGACCTCCACCGCTCCGCCCCCTGGGGAGCCGAGGCCGACAGCCACTTGACCCCAGGCCGGTCTAGGCTGCCCAGTGGGGGCGGCAGGCCCGGAGAATGGCTCCCCCTGACCATCCACCAGCACTGGCCCGGCCCACGGATGCACAGGAGGTCCACTGAACGCTGCCGTGAACGGACAGACAGATGAGGTGTGCCACATTTCTAATGGGGACTTGGGACACAAGGGGCCCAGGGCAGCAGGGATGGGTGCTCAGAGGGCGGTCAGACCCTGCAGGCCCGTCGTGGCCCATCTTCACTAAAACCCAGGGGCTCTCTTCCTGCAACACGGTCAGGGCCCAGCAGAGAGGCGCTGCCTGGTGGCCAGAGCCCCCACCCAGGCCAGGGTCACGGGAGCACAGGCGGTGGCACTGGCGCACGCATGCCCCTCTGTGAGCTCGCTGGTAAGGGGGCTCCCTCTGGGGCAGCCCTCGTCCTGCCTCGGAGAGACCCCGAGTGACGTCCCAGGGAAGTCCGGAGTTAACCAGGAGAGCACAGGAATCTGCCCTGCTGTGTCCCAGGGGCTGAGACTCGACAAGAAGGCAGCCTGGCGGGCCAGGCATGTGCTGGTGGGAGGGCGCTCGGCCACTCACACGCTCTGGAGTGCTGGGTACGCACACCGAGGACACAGGGAGCCGGCTTTCTTGTGGCCAGAAAAGAGGTACAAATACAAAGGAGGGGGCCAGAATGATCCCTGACAGAGCAGGACTGGACGTCTCCACGTGGACCGCGGTTACCCACACACGCAGAGAGACAGACACAGGAACACGTGCAGACGTAAACACACGCGTGCGTGTGTGCACGCTGGCCACCCAGACCTTGGTGTCTAGAGACCACTTTCCACTAAAAAGCACCAGGACCCCTTTGAGAAAGGGTTGACTCTGGGCTGGGATGGGGAGAGATGAGCCTGGAACCTCTCGCTACGACAGAAAGTTCAAAAGAATGATGGGGACGTGGCAAAAGGACACAGGAGGAACCTGCCTGACGGGGCTCCCACTGGCCAATCTGGGACAATTAAAATAGAACCTGAACGTTAAAATAAATACTAATAACAACAGACTATTACCCACCGACTACAACAGGAACCCATAAACCCACAATGATACAACAGACAATGCTAAAAAAGCGGGGAGAGAAAGCTCTTCCGGGTGGTGAATGCCAAGTAATCAACGTGGGAGCGACGATGGAGGCAGGAAACCCCATCTGGCCAGCGTCAGACGACCAATAAATCCAAGCAAGAAAACAGCAATGAATGCTAACACCGAGGGCAGAAGTCAGAGGGGGAAGGAGAGCTCCTGGCGTCTCAGAGCATCTCTCCAGAAAACGTTCATCGCAAAAGGGGAAGAAGTAACTTCAGGGTGGAGACACGGGGCAGCTCCCACTGTCACCAAGTGACCCCAGTCAACCCCACCAGCACCAGCACAAGCGAATACTGGGTGTCCCTCGCTGCGGTGCTCAGGGAGGACCACGGCTTCCCACGGGTAGAGTTCCAGGTGCAAACGTGTCACTGGGGCGAAATCAGCAGGAAACGGGACAAACCCAGGCCGGAGGACTTCTCCAACGTAATTGGCCGGTAATCTTCAAGGTCCCAGAGGTCGAGGGAAGATGAGGGGCAGCTCCAGACGGAAAGAGGTGTGGGATGTGTGAGGCGGGACGTGGTCCCTTCCTATGAAGACACCCCGGGACGACTGGGGAAAACGGAATGGAGTCTCTAAGGAAAGGGATAAAAGTGCTTTCTGAAATTCTTCCACAAGTTTTAACTTTTTTCTCACGGTTAACATGAAAAAATAAAAAGCAGGCAGGCAAGGATGTAAGAAGTTGACTGCGGAACGGACGTGCGAGGCTAGCCCACGCACGCCGCATGGGGTGCCAGGGCCCGGGCTGCCGCCGGTCCTCAGGGGGCCCTGCTCTCAGGGCTGCAAGAGGAAGGTTTTGGGGGGAGAGAGGGAGCGAGGCCGGCACCCACAGACCTCAGAGGGGCTTAGGAGATTCGTCACAGAAGTGGACAGCACAGGGGGATCAAGACACATGGCTTCTGTGACTGCTGCCCCGGACATGGGCTGCCCCAGCGCACAGGTACCACCATGGGCCCTGGGGACCAGCTCCTCCTCAGCCCCGGGGCAGGGCTCTGCTCCAAAAGGTTTGCTTTCAGCGTCAAAGTGAATTCACTGGTTTGAAACGGGGCCATCGAATCAATCCTCAGTTATTCCTGACATGGCCCTCGTGCCAGAGTCTGACTTATCTGGCCACGCTTTTGAAGTCGGCCATGGATTTATATAAGGCAGGTCGGGTTATGGGATCCGGGTGGTTAAACCTGCTCATTAAATCTTTTATGAGGAATTTCAGGCACGTGGGAGAAACTTCCAGGAAATCTTGGAGTCGGTTCCCCAGCGAGAGACCAAAAAAGGAAGGCTCCGTGTTCTTGAGGGGGGATCGAGCCATTTTCCTTGAAGTTTTAAAGCTGTGATTAAATATATTTATCTGAACACAGCTCAGCTGTATTAACTAATGTGAGAATTTAATACCCAGGAGAGGGGTCGGGAAAATGACATAAATCTCACAGCAGGTACTTTGGGATATCAGAGGGAGTGGGAAACGGGCAGGCAGATTCTTTGACTATGTATTTCCCATTTGCCTTTTTTATAATGATACGAATATATTACTTGAGTAAAATTTTGAAAAATCAGTAATACACCTCTTTGTAGTTTTTTTTTAAAAAGGACTTAAAACTCTGAGGCTGGCCCTGTGACTGAGTGGTTAGGGTTCTACACACTCCTCTACAGTGGCCTGGGTTCGCGGGTTCGGATCCTGGGCGCAGACCTACTCCACTCATCAGCCATGCTGTGGTAGCATTCCGCATACAAAATACAGGAAGACTGGCACAGATGTTAAGCTTAGGGCTAATTTTCCTCAAGCAAAAAGAGTAAGATTGGAAAAGATATTAGCTCAGGGCCAATCTTCCTCAGCAAAAAAAGAAAAAGGAAAAAAAGGGGAAAAAATAGACTTAAAATCCCTTGTAATCAGACCTTGCTTGCAGAAACAGAAATAGGGGCTTATGAACCCTGTTTTATGGATTCCAAATCTACGAGGTGAAGAGTTGGGAAACTATTTAGAAACCGAAACAGAATCCTGATTTGAAACTGCCGATTCCTGTTGAAGATCTCATTTTACAGTAGCAACTGCTTGTCATCCCAGGAGACCCCCGGTAACTGGCTGTGAAGGGCAGAGGGACGTGAGGGTTCACCGGCTCTGAGTCAGAATGGCCTGCAGATGGCTGGGAGAAGGTTGATGGCATAAAAACATTGTTTTTTTGATACTGTTGACAAGGAGGTGTCGGCAGGGGAGGGAACAAGAGGAAAAACAGTGCGAGGAGGTGGGGTGGACACTCAGGGGTCGCCTCTCCCACCTCAGGGGTTGGTCAGTGAGCCCCACCGGGGGAGGGGTCAGCACTATGAACGAGGCCTCTGGACGCTCCCCATAAAAGCAGCCCCCCAGGACTCTCTCTACAGCAAAAATGGGGGTCTCCAGCTGAACGGCCTTTATCTGATGTCCACTAGTCGCCTCTGGTCTGCTGCGGCCGCCTGTCTTGTCCTCGTGCCCCTGGCTTTTCCTTGGCACCCGGGGCCCCTGCAGGGGCAGCCAGGAGGGAGGCAGAAGGCACTGATGTTCTGAGTCTCCCCCGGGGCCGAGCTGCAGACCCTGCTCCTCGTCACAGGTCAGGCCTCCTGGGCTGCCCGCACCCCCCCTCCTGCATGTGGTTTAGGATCTGACTTTACAATATCAGCTGCTTCCTGGGGGACAGGCTGGGGAACGAGGCGGTGGGACTCAGAGGGCGGAGTGAAGACAAGCCTTTTGAAATGGCCGGCACCGCCCTCTCTCCGTTTCCCCTGGGGATGGAGGGGACCCTCCCAGATGCCTCTCCACTAGAGAGGAGGGAAGATGCCCGGTGGTCCTTTGCCCCTCCTCTCTCCTCTGCCGACCTCCTCGATGCACAAAGTGTGGTTCAGCAGCAGACAGTGAGTGGGAAGGAAAACCATCAATAGCCGGGAAGCTCCCCCATTCATAGAAATGCCTAGACAACAAGCATGCAGAGATCCTTAGGAAAAGGATCTGTCACCTGGAGCCTGGACTGGGGCCTGACAGCCCCTCAACGCCTGGTTAGCAAAGGACGGTGTATCCATCTGGGGGGTTCTCATGCAGTCATGAAAAAGGACATGGTAGCATTCAAGCAAGGTAAGTGTGAGGGAAGCGTGCATGACACCAAGCGTGTTACACGGAGGGCCTCGACAGGAGGCCCACTTTCTGCGCCGTGAGCTCCTCACGTTGGCACCACTTTTGTAAGCAGAAACAACCCGCTCAGAGTGGTTCTCTGCCCTTACAGTGGTATCCTTAAGGTCTGCAGTTGTAAAAGGTTTCACGCAAAAGTCCCCAGGAGAAACTTCAAGTTGGGTCACTGGAGGTCCTCCCTTACGTGCGTCTAAGCCGGCACGACAGAGAGTGACAGAGCACCTGGGACAGTGCCAGAGCGGGCCAGTCAAGACCGGGAGGAGGGGACAACCCTGTGGCAGTGTCCCCCTCCACCCTGCAGGGGCGTCCCCGGGCTGGCAGTGTCTCTCTGGACCCCGGGAACCTGTAGCAGCCTTTGCACAAACACCTGCACCTTCGGCACATGGACACAGGCAGCAGCTGTGGAGGGCGGACACGTAACGAACAGTCAGAGCCCCCAGCAGGGCCGCGAGGCCTGGTCCTCCAGCTCAGAGGGACAATGTCTTTGCACATTTCCTTCTGAGTCCACGAGGTCACCCCCTCGCTAAGTGTCACGATTCCCGTGGCTACCGGGAGCTTCCCTGGGGCAAGCTCTAACCTGATCCCTGAGGGACACACTATCCCAGAGGGAGGTTAACTGTGTTGGGAGGACATGGACCGGGGGCGGGAGGCGCTGGAGTGAACAGCGGGCTCAGAAACACGAGGCTTCGACCGTCCAAAGGGGCCGCGGCTGTTACCTGACTGTGAAGGTGGGAACTGGGTTAATGAGGACGTTCTTTCTCGCTTGACGGGAGGGCAGTAATTTCCATCTTCGCGGTCAGAATCTACAGAAAATAACGAGAGAAGGAGGAGGAGAAAATCAGGCTGCTTCCACTTTTGCACCCAGAGACGGCGAAACATTTGAGAGAGCGCCTCACCTTCTCCACCTTCGGGGCTGGAGCCGCCAGCTGACCTCTGAAATGAGAGCACACGGCAAGGTGGTGAGGGAGGCCAGGCTGCCCAGGCCCCATGGGCTCGGCAGCTCCGGGCCGAGTGGATCCCGACACGGAACGTCGAGGGCCAACTCCCTGGGCTCAGCCAGCTGAGGCACAGACAGACCTTCACCCCAACGCTGGAACCCCCCGCCAACCTCCTGCGTCTGCCTTACCAGGCCCTGCGCCAAGGAATCCTCTCAGGGCCTGAGAACACACTGACAGCGCGCGGATCAGCTTCACGGCTTCCTTGTAGATTACAGCTAACTGGCCAGCCGCCCCCAGTTCACACAGCGAAACGTTATCTGGCCAAACCCACTTGCCAAGAGCCGGAGAGCGACCCTCTCTCCACCACGAAGGGCAGCAGGCTCTTTAAAACAGTTGCACTCTTGCCCTGGCACATTCCATGGGGCCGAACCCTCTTTTGAGGTGGGGGAGCAAATAAGAACTCCGATGCCTTGGACCAAAGTCTGCTGCCAGGCGTTCAGGACAGAACTGTCAAACACAGCAATCCGCGGACTACGGAGCTCGGAGGAACAATCTCAAGCTAAGAGAGAACGGGGCTGAAGAACGTCCTCCTTCACGAACAACCTTTAGCTTTAGAATGTGACCCACTAGCAATTGAGAGCCTTCAAAAGGAGTCCCCTCGCCCCCAGCCCAGGGGAAGGCAGAAACCCTCCCACATCCCTTCTCAGCACGTGGGCCTTCAGAACTAGGCAGCCAAGAGCCCACGCAGGGGCCAGCGTCAGGCCTCCTGGGGCCCCTTCAAGAGCAAGCAGAGGAGCCCATTTTTGCATTTCTCGAAAGGCCCCTCAGGGATCCAGTTGAGCCAGATGAGGACCATCTGCCTGCAGGAGCTGCTGGGGATTAAATGGGACGAAGCCTGTGACAGTGCTCTGCAAACTGCTGGGCAGCGTGTCCGGCAGGAGCGACTCTAACATAACTGCCGGAAAAGCTCCTAACGCGGGCGGGGCGGCTTTTCCCAGGGGCCCAGAGCGCATGTGCCTGTTTCTGTTTTTACAGTCCTTGACAAATGTAAACACTGTCTTAGCTCAAAGGCAGCAGGAAAACGGGCTGTGGGTGGGAGTTTGCAGACCCCTGTCCTACAGACAGCGAGAGCCCAGAGAGGGCAGGTTCACCTGCCCGAAGTCACACAGCGAATTCAGAGTCAGAAGAGGATCCCAGCCTGGACTCTGCCCTCCCCTGGTGGGTCGGCAGCTTGGGTCTGCGTCTGGAAGCCAGCGGGCCGGGCCTCCAGGAGTGCTGGCAGTGTTCCCGGGACCGTGCCTGCGACGGGAGGAGGGCCCCACCCCCACATGGGCTTTCGGGCGATCAGGAGGCCATCTGTCCAAGTGCTTGGAAACACACAGCCCTCGTAACACAGCAGGGCCTCGCTGTCCCTGGGACAACTGTGAACACACACTAAGCCCAAATGAAATAAAATACCCCACCTCACCCCAGTGTGAGGCCTGGGGCGAGTCATTCCACTGGCCCAGGCTTCCGGTTCCTCACTGGGAAAATGGGAAGGGGGTGCTGGCGCCTCTGCTGCCTGCAGGGAAGCGCAGGGGTCAATGGGATAAGCAGGCGGCCGGGCTCAGCCCTGTGACAACGTTGGTGGCTCGCACCTGGACCTAAGCTCGCCGGTAAACCCACTTCCGCTGATGTCACCCCCTCGGGCAGTGCTGGGGAGGGGCAGCAGGGCTTCCGAGCTCAGGGACAGTTGGGGGTGAGGGACCCTCTCCCAGACGGGGAGGACTGGGGGGGGTGAGAAACACACTCTGGCAGCGCTCCGATTCCAGAGGCCCGGCCCGGGTGGCATCTGGTGACCCAGAGCCGTGGCACCAGCACATCAGGCCTCCCCTCTGGGGACCACCCTCCCCTTGAGTGACAGCAGTGAGGTGCGGGCTCCGGGCCTGCTCGCCTTCACACTTGGCAAAGGCGAGAGAAACACACAGGTCCTCAGTGCCCAGCAGTGGTGGGGAGCCCCTCCAGTGGAGGCCGTGGCCCGGCCCACTTGAAGAGCCGGCTCGTCCCAGTGCAGGCCAGCCGATGCCCTGGACCAGCTCCTATGTCAGGGTGACGTGGGAAGCAGGCCTCTGGCCCGGCGGCTCTATGGTTCCACTCGACCTCCCTGCGATCGGCCGCGGCTCCTACCCCCACGACACCCGCTGTCCTCCCCCAGGCCCTCTGGTCTCCATGCCGGAAATACCCGAGGGCCTGAACGACCGGCCACTCCAGGTGGCCTGGCTGCCTCCCATCTTGGTAACTCATGCCCTCCTGGGCCCCGCAGGCTCGCCTTGGCTGCCCCCTACCCCCAGCCTGCTTCACCCTAGGCTTTGAGAGCCTCTCCTGCCCTCCCTCCTGCTCCTTCCTGGAGGGCCCAGCTCATTTCCCACTTCCCCCCAAATCCCACCCATATCTCGGCTCTGCAGCCTGCCGCTCTCCTCTTGCCACTCCACAAGCATTTTGGCGGTACCAGACCCCGCCGGCGGCAGCTCCCAGGTCCTGGGGGATCTGCGGCTTCCTGAACGAATTCTGGGACCTGGAATGGCACCCTCTGTAGAAGTGCTCCCTCATCCCTCATCCCTGACGTCCTCCTTCCCCAGCTTCCCAGGGGAGAACGAACCCTCGGTGCTGTCGCCTCCCTTTTCCTCCGTGTCTCATTCGGACTGTGGGATCTTGGTGGGGTTCCCACTAGCTTTTAAGTTCCAGGGGGCACTGGCCCTGGGCACACGGACCCCGGGCACTCTGCAGGCCATGGAGGAGCAGTGAAGGCATGAGTCTCCGCGTCACACACAGAGCAACGGCCCGTGTCCTGCTAGCGGTGCCGAAAGCTTCGTCCCCAGCTGCCTCCTGTCTCCGCAGCTGCTGCGGAGGCCGTGCCTCCACCTCCTCCACCCCAGGGGCCCCCACACCTAGCCCGGCTCTGCCCACTGGGCTTCTAGGGCTAATTTCCACGGGTGAAATTTTCTAGCGCTCCCTCTGCTCCTCATTTCTAACTTCATTCCTCTGTGGTTGGAGAAGACTGATTTCAATCCTTTGCAATGCACTGACACCCGTTTTGTGGCCTAGCGGGTGGTCTTTCCTGGAGAATGCTCCACGTGCCCTTGAGAGGAGCGTGTATCCTGCTGCTGGCTGGAATGTTCTGTGCACGTGCCAGGTCTGCTGGGCTGAGAGCACTGCTCCAGGCCCAGTGTCCCCACCAGTCCTGTCTGGATGTTCTGTGACGACTGACAGTGGAGCACAGAGGCCTCCAGCACCACGACTGAACTGTCTATTTCTCCTTCCACTTCTGTCAGTTTCGCTTTGTGTATCTTCAGGCTCTTTGAATGCCACTTAGCTTTCTCACCTCTGCAAATGACACCCCAACCTCTCAAGAACCTGGGTCTCCGTAAGAATCTGATGGGTGCTACGGAGCCTCTCCCCAGAAACATACCAGACCTGGAGCCGGGGCCTCCTGTGGCTCCACGTCCCCCATCTGTCCTGCTCCAGCCGCGCTGTCTCCTTCCGGTTTCTGAACACGTCAACACTGTGCCCGCCTCAGTGTTCCCTCTGCATGTGCCAGTCCGTCGGCCTGGGACGATTTTCCTGCAGGTCCACTCACTGTGGCCTCCACGAGGCCCACCCTGCCCAGCTGAGGGTGAGCCAGTGCTCACACACTCTCCCAGCGCCAGCGGGCAGAGCAGCTCGCCTCCACCCCCCAGCCCTGCCCTGTTGGGTGCCCCCATTGGAAACGGCCCAATGTGTCTGTTGTCTGTCTCCCGCTACGATGAGGACCTGCCCCGTCTGTTCTGCTCACAGCTCAGATACCTGACACCTGGACACTGTGCACAAGACGCTTAGGAAGTATTTACTGTGTGAATGGAGCCGTGTCCTCCACTACAGCCCCGTCGGTGACCCAGAGAAGAAAGGGTGCCGCCCGGGGAGACAAGGTTCAGACACTCCTAGACTCCTGACCCCAGGAGACCCTCAAATCCGCGCCCCGAGTCTCTTCTAAAAACCATCCCACGGGCAGGCGGCAGGCCTCTCGTCCTGGAAAGGCTGGGAGGCCAAGGCCTGGGAGGGACAACACGGGAAGATTCCCCCACTGGGAGAATCTTCCAGAAGCTGCTGGAACCTCCTGTGGGGTCATAAACGGGTGACTCAGAAGCGTGAGGAAACTGGTGCCAGCGACTCTCCTTAACAGGAACTGGTACAAGGAAGCAGGAAGACAGACTGTAGGACGAAGCCGCTTGTGCTAGCCTTTGGCCACGAGACCAGAGAAACCTGCATCAGCTGCCCACAGCGGAGCAGCGCCATCCCCGATGGAGGCTGAGCCTGCTGTGCAGCGGCCACCTGAGTCGTCTTCCCCAAAGCAGGACAAGGTCCGGGTGCAGGACTCCCCTTCAGGCCAGCCCCGGCCCCACCCCAGCCAGTGCCAGCCCTACACACACTGTCCTTGTTCACGGCAGCCTGGTGGTTGGGACCTCTTCTGCGCAGAGCAGTCCGGGGGCCACCCGCCACCCCAGCCAAGTGAGCGGCCACGCAAGGGTTGGTGGAGAACGAGCCTGGGACACACACGGAAGTCAGCTAGGCTGCAGCGCAAAGCTCCGGAGCCCCACTGCTGGGCCTGGAGTGACGAGGAGTCTAAGAGCAGGCTTTCCGGATCCGTGCTGTCTGGAGGGGGAGGACAGAGCAGCGTGTGGAGCCCCATTTCCTCCTGCACCCCATCCCACACGAGAATCCCCTCTGCAAGGACTAGGCTATGGGGTGGCACCTAGGGGACGCTGGGCTCAGCACCCACTTGGGACACCATGACTAAAACATCCCAAATTAACACACAAGGAAGCAGAAGAGAAAGAAGACCAACGACAGCCCTCCAACTCATTTCCCTGGAGCCAGGACGGTGGGAACCACGAGGCAGGCTCCCGAAAGATGCACAGTTCCTCCAGGACGGCGGCGGCTGCGGACGGGGGGCGAGCCAGCGGCCGGAGATCGAAGGAGCTGCTCTCCCGGCTTCAGGGCCCCGTGGTCAGCCCGCCAGCCGGGCAGGGGCAGGGCGCGGCGGAGAGAAGCCACTGGAAGCTGGGGGAAGCCTCGCATTCTGTGATGTGTGTGAGTTCCTGTCACCGAGTACAGAGCAGGGGGAACCGTCTGCCCCGGGGTGGGAAGCTTCTGTCATTTGTATAGGATGGAGCAGTGAAAACTACATTGTTAGAGTTATTAAGGATCCCACCTGCCGCACGGCAAAAAAGCCACAGTTCTTGTGATGCTGCCTGGCATGGGGAGGACACAGGTGCCAGTCCGGGGAAGGGTGGAGGGGATGGAGCTGGAGGCTGCGTGTCAGATGCTGACACAGAGGCACAGACAAACGGGCAGGAAGCAGGAATGAACAGCACTGCCTTCCTGACTTCCAGTACAGACCAGAAAGCAAGACCATGTCAGAGAAATTCCTTCCAGAAAATACTGCAGACAATTTGGCCTGGCTGGGCCTCAGGGATCCCGGTCTGGACTGACCAGTCAGAGAGCCCGGCTGGCTGTGGCTGCAGGAAAATGGAGGCCCGGGATGAAAAATCAATCAAGGGAGGGGCCTGTTGACGTGTCCTTGTCTTCGCACGGACTACGGGCCAATTCCCTGCTGTTTATTCTGCGGCTAAGGCCACCAGCTCAGGAATTCTTACCCCAAAGGCAGACACTGAACAGACAGAGACGTGGCCTCTGAAGATCTGAACGCTGGGCGGGGAGAGGAAGAGGGAGCTGGAGGCTGAGGGAAGCTGTGCAGCCAGGGAGCCTTCCAGAATCTTCCCAGGCTTCCCGGTGGGTCTAATAAACATGTTCTGGCCCCAGCGCTGCCTTGGCTGGAGCCTCGGTGCGGCAGCCGGCAGCCGGCTCGGAGTGAGCACTAAGCCGCCGCTTTCTCTGGATCAGAGAACTTAATCTGGCTGTGATTTGGCCTTCTTCATGCTGTCTTCCGAGAGCCAGGAAGTCTGAGAGAGGCTTTTTCCTGGTACTGAGCCTCGCACGGCCAGAGTGCTCATGAGACCGAAAGATGATAAGGGCCTCGTATAAGCAACAGCCTGGGAGCCGCTGTTTATCATCCGGGACTCGCAGCTTCACATTCCTCCGAGGGAAGACAGAACAGACGACCCGTGACGGATGAGGCTGCTGCCTGGCGTCTGCCCGGGCTCCTGAACTCCAGTGTGGTGCTCAGCGAGACCCACATTTGTTCCGATGCGAATACAGCGAGTCCCAGGGAAGCAAGGAAAAATCTCAGCCCGAGAAGACGCTGGGATCGAGTTCCTTCTGCCTGATTTATGCCCTGATTGACCTAAAAAACAAAGTTGACTTTGCCTTGAACACTCCCAATCAGCAGAGAGCCAATTAATGGGAGCCATTCCCCACCAGCCAGGGTTTCCTCTGCTGAGGCCCCAAAAGAGCGAGCCCTGGTTGGCTCAGAGCTGGCCCTAAATGAGGTGACAGTGGCGCTGCTGGGACTTCCGACAGAACTGGGGATGCTAAGGTTACAGATGCGGAAGCAAAGTGCGTGTGTGTGTCACAGGCACGGCCTCGGCCGTGGGGTCCCCAGGCCTGGCTCTCTCCCATCCTGAGGTCCCCTGCCACAGCGCTTGACTGTACGTTTGCCAGTCTGGGGACTGCTTGAATGTCTCAGGATCAGAGCCTCTGACCCAAAGTCTATAAGGACTTAGAAGCCGAGCTCCACCGGCCAGGCCTTGGAAACCCACATCTGGATGGGCCCCCAGGCAGAGGGTGGGGCCGCTGGGTGGGGGCACTGAAGTCCGAGAGGCTGGGGATGGCCTGTGTGCCTCTGGAGCGGTGGCTGCCATGATGGCCTCTGCGACCCGCCCGTCTGCTGCTCTCTGCTGGGCACCCACCTCTTCAGCCGGAGGTCTCTCCTTAGCGGCACTTTTCCCTCGAGCCAGAGCCACACGAAGACCCTCTGTTCTCAGGGAACCGAGGACAGCATCTCCTGTGCTCGCAAAGGCCGAAGGCCAATAACCCACGACGCCCGGCCCAGGGGAGCTGCTCTGCCCTCACCCCAAACAGCGATCGCCTCCTAGTGCTCCTGTGCCCTCCGCGTGTGCTCTCGTGCAAGGGCTGCACTCCCAGGACACGGACGTAAGCGCCTCCTGGCTGGAATCTTTACTGGGCTTCTGAGTCTGCTTTGCTCCCCCAAACCCCCTTCTGCGCCACGCAAGCCTGCCCGCTTGGCCCCCGGCACACGGTAAAGACTTTCTTCCTTCTCCACCACACACGGATCCCTCTGGAACAGAATCTGTGACTCCAGCCTTGCCTCGGCTGAACATCGCTTCTTCCTGCGCATCCCAGGGTTTGGCGGCCTCGACTGAACTTTTATGTTTCCTTAAGAACATGGGGGCCAGGTGATGTGACACGAGGAGACACTAAGGCTGTGGGACTGTGACACCGGGAAGGCTGCCTGGTGTCTGCTCTGGCAGAGCGGGGTCTTGTGTTCTCTTGTTGAGTCACTGGTCCCTGTCACGAGAATGGGGGACGCTGTCACTAGGCACCCAGAGGATGGATTCTCAGTTCTGAATGTGGGAGGATGTTTATCTTTCCCAGTTTATCAAACGGCAAAAACTCAAGACACTTCTAGTTCTCGAGAGTTCACAACCTTTGCCACCTACAGGCAGGCTCTTTTCTTCCTCCTGCTCTGACTGAAGACAAGAGCACACGGCTTAACCACCGTCCACATACACCCGTGCCCCGAAGCCCTCTGAGAGACCCGCCTCTTCCTCCAGAGCAGGGAGGCCGAGCGTCCTGCGTTCCCAAGACGCTGAACTCGAACACCCCAATTCGGGGAGGGGAGAAAGAAAAACAGAACGGGGGAGAGGGGTCAAGCTTGATCTGGAAGGTTCTACCCCACTGCTCAAGTCCTCTTTGGACCCCTCGTGTCTCCTTCAGGAAACAGGATTAGCGTCCTATATGGGAACATACTCTCCCATCTGGAAAAGTCTCAATGTGAAAGGGGACCTGCCTGGCCTTCAGGGGCACTGACTGAAGCGCCAGCGGGACAGGAGGCTCACCAGCGGACTAGGGTGACCCGCACCGTGGTTGGGGCCTCAGCCTCCCCTCCTGAGAGGCTCCTCTCCAGAGTCCCACAGGTCTTTGCTCTGCAGAGGACTGGGAGCAAAAAAGACCACTTCCCTTCCATGTGAACCAGGGCTGCACTGCGGGGCAGGGGAGGGGGCGGGACCGAGGGCGACACAGCCCAGCCTTCAGCAGCTCCCACCTGGAGAGCAGCCGAGATAGCAGGCACGTGCCACCATGCTTTGCTCAACAAGACGGGCCCTTGGGATGGACGGAAGGGACGCTGAACGTGCACTGGCTGCTGCTGGCTCTGCAGGGAGCTCCGAGGTGGCCGGAAGCCCAGGCTGCGTTTCCAAAGCTGCAAGGCAGCCCCTGCAGCACGGGCTCCTCTGCGGACGGGCCCTGGGGGAGGAAACCACTCCCGGGGACAGAGGGGACGGGGCCTCTACCAGAGGGGACCAGGGACGAGGATGTGAAAGGTCCTGGGGTTATAACCATGTCCTTAGAGGTAGGAGGAGGGGAGGTGGCCCTCAGTTCCATTCTGTCCACTAGGAGAGGCGGCTAGAATGCCACAGCTATGAAATGGGGTGTCCTCTCGCGCCTTCGCCTGCTCTGCAGACCCCCAAGATGAAGGGCGGGCTTTCCCGCCTCGCCGAGTGCAGGTGCGGGGCCCAACGAGCCGGCGGAGACCAGGAGAGCTGGTTTTGCATTAGCAGGGTGGGGCGGGCGAGAGTGCAGCTGCACGGGGAGCCCCTCGGCCCAGGGTTCACCCAGGCTCGCCCCAACGCTTTGGGCAAGGGCTGATGTGGAAAACAGCCGGGGCCAGGAAGCCGGTTCCAGAAGTCTTCGTCCTCGAAATGACAAGACCCCTGGCGTCCTTCCAGGTGGTTCTGGGGATTCTGGAGGGGCTTCTGTGGGCTGAGAGCTCCGCGGCTGAGACTCTTTCGTTGAGAACCGGGTTATAAGGCCGGTGTCCTGAACAGAGGGACACAGGTCCCCACGCCTCCCGCTCGGCATTGTCCACACTTTGTGAACTCTCTGACTATGGGCCACCCTCTCTCCCCGCAGACGTGGCTGCGTCTCTTCTGGATGTCAAGGGACTAAAACCTCCTAAGATGGGGCTCAGGCCTGATTTCTAATGTGTGAGCCTGTCGGACTATTGAGAGAGGATTTAAGAGAACTTCCGCACGTTCTTAGGAAAGCAGAGAACGCAATACGAGGTCACCCGCACGCCTCCAAAGTCACCCCCATCGACCCTTCCCATCAGGAAGGCTTTCCTCCCCAAGCTGCCCCCAAGTCCTGTCGGGGCCCCAGGCCGGTCTGAGCACCAGGCTGCGGCTACTTACGGCTGGAGATCGAACACCGACGAGAGGAAATTAAACCCAGGGGCCCTGGGAAAGCTCCTGCCCCGAATCAAACGACTTGGGTGTTTTGGTTTTCTAATCTCTGCTTTCAGAACATCAATGTTCAAAAAGCCCTTGAGGCATGGGGTGCTCGAAATGAAGCCTAAATCGGAGGACAAAAAAGAAACACAAGTGCCATTCCAGCATTTTCTACTCGGGTCCAAGTGTTTCTGCGGGACGAGAAAAGTAATCTCCGAAGAGAGCGCGCCTGGAGTTTTTCAACAGGTTTGTTAGCGCCAGATGTCGAGACGTTGGCAGCCCTGGACGCCCCCTAAAATACACGCGGCAGACAAAATGACCACGCACACGGGCTCCGCCAACAGCAGCCTCCACAACCAGGTCACAACACACTGCGACAGCCTCGTGACATGGGGCTTTCTGCGCGGCAGCGCCGTCTGTCCCTGCACAAACAAGCATGACCGTGCCAGCACAACCTCAGCCTCCCCTCTGACTTAACAGACGTTTGGAACATAAAGTAACTGAAAGAATCATGTAGTCATCACAAACAATGAAACCACCTACTCAAGGAGATTCATACTCTCTTCACGTTAAAAAGGAAAAAAATGGTCTGTCTCCACTCAGGGCAGTTAAGAAGAAAACGTTTCATTTTTGCCCCTAAAACAGATGCCCGCAAATGCGAGCACCTCACGAAGAGCGCCACCTAGAGGAAGTGAGGGGATAGGGCTCTGGGACCAGGTCTCGGGCGTCGGGGTGGAGTTCACACTGTCGGAACTGTTGACCGCCTTCTCTAAGGTGGGACATCAGGAGGAGGCGACCACTCGGCCCGGGATGAAGTGATGCCACCAGCAGGCCACTGCCCACAATTTGTGGTTTGCTGTGAATGCAACTCGGACTGCCAAGGAGATGAGAGAAAATGCTGTGTGGCTTCACCACCAAAGAAAAACGAAACCCACCTGGGCTGGTGGCTTAATTGTTTTCTTTCTAATTTCAAGCCTTTTCTCACAATCACAATGCAGCAGTAAGAGCTGGGCTGTGAGGCGCCTTCCTCTGGAGTGGGGACACAGGCTCTCTGAAGGCATGCCACCAGCTGGTTCAGAGACGGTTTACCGAAAGGGAAGTTAATGGTCCCGTGGTCAACACCGGGACTTCTTGATCTTTGTGGATCAATTTAAAAAATCATTAAAGATTAAAGGTTAAAGATCTTTGTGGATCAAGAAACGGCTCAAAAATAGCTGTAAGCAACATTTTGGTGACAATTAGGACAATTCAAACATGGACTACATATTGAAGGATACTTCCAAATTAATGCCCATTTTCTTAGGAGTGACCATGCCACTGGGGCCATGGGGAGGATGGCCCCACACCTAGGAGATGCCTGCAGAGTGTTTAGGGGAGAAACGCCAGGTGGGCACAACGCACAGCCGAGGGCTTCTAGCACTTTCGACAGAAACGTTCAGTGCAGCCTGGGGAAGGAGGCCCAAGTGTCGCAGCACCATCCTTTTAACTTTTCTGGGGATCTGACAGTTTTCAAAACAAAAAGTCGAAGAGAAAAGGGGGGGAAGTTTGCTCAGAACAAGCCAGCAGCGGCCCGCACAGCCCTTTCCCAGCTGCGCTTCTGCGGCGTGAGAGGGGACCGGGCTGGACCTCGGCCCAGAGAAGGGAGTGGAGGGGCCGCGACCTTCCATTTCTGCCCCAAGTACTGTGGCTGCTCCCTGCTGCGCGGCCCTCCCGCCTCCCTGGAAGCAGGCAGCCGAGGAGAAAGGAGTGGCACGTGCCAGAGCCGTTCCCTTCCCGCCCCACCTGTGTGCTGTCACCGGCAGCAGAGAAGGAAAGGGGGACTCTGTCCACCTGCCACTGTCCACCTGACGGCTCAGGGCACAGCCCTAAGGAACGGTTACGCGGGCTCCCGGCTCTGCCGTGAAACACACAGGGGTCTGTGGCGCCCTGTCAGTGACCTTGTGACAGAAGTGGAGAGCCGACTCGGAAGAGCTGGAGAGCAGTTATTTTTAGAAGCCCATTTAGAGCTGGCTCTGGATCAATATTTTGATAAGAACGGCACTTGCACATTTTAAGATGATGAGGAGCATCTTCCCAGCTCCTCTCTGGTCCCCCGTCACCCATTTCCCAATTTACGTGAGACACGCCGGCCTTCTAAAGCTAGTCCACGTAAGGCGGCCTTTGATGGCAAAGCCACAGACCCACCTCAGCTGTGACAACAGTACTGAAAGAGGAGTGAGCGTTTTCAATTCAGGCGGACAAACAGGACATTTTAGTGTCTCCTTCTGCTGGCTGTCCCAAAGTCTTCAAGTTTAAAGAATTATTAATTCCTATTACTCGTTTGAAATCTGGGGTCAGCAAACTTTTTCTGTAAAGGACCAGATACTAAATATTTTTGACTTTCTGGGCCACATGGTCTCAGTCCAAACTCGTTTCCTCTCTGTTAGAGCGTGAAGGCAGCCCCGGGCACGGGGACGGGGACGGGCATGGCTGTGCGCCAAGATAACTGAAAACACAGGTGGCAATGGCAGGCTTGAGTTTGCCGACCCCTGTTTTAAATGAAAAATGGTTCCAAATGTGATCATCATAAAATTCAAAATTCTAGAAAATTCTATTTCACGAAAAACTGGAGAGAAGTGACTCTCACATCAAAAACAGAAATCGAATATATCCACTTCTAAAAGCTAGAGGAAGCCACAGCCCCTTCACGGTGCCCGAAGCTCCGAAGGACAGGTGAGAAAAGCAAGTGGGACGAAGCTGCACGTATTGGGCAGGGAGAGGACAAGGCCGGGGCTGACGGATCTGGAAAATGCCACCTGGAAAACCAAAACAGGAAGGACGTTCCCTGGGTTTCGTGATTCTTTCTTCAGCAATGATCAGCAGGGAAGTGTGACATGAGTACAAGCCTCGGCGATGAGCCCCTGCGAGGGGGTAGGACGGGGTGAGGTGGCTGCCCCCTCCGGCCCCTGTGTGCACACGCTCTCTCTCGGCACAGTGCTTTCACGCTTCTAGGAGAGCGGGCCCGCACAGAGAGAAGTCTGGCCTGTGTTCTCAGAGCAAGGGACGGAGTCCACGAGCAGGAGCCGGGCTGCCAAGAGTCCCAAATCGCCAGAGCAGCAGGCCCCAACCTTGAGGCGGGCCACCCTGCAGGGGGCTGGGGACTCACTGGGGCACCTCGCCTGTGGAGCACGAGCCCTCGGGCCCATGAGATTCTCAAACGCCGCTCTTATTAACACAATGCAGGGCCTTTCTGGATGCACGGAATCCAGCGTGGCACCTGGTCACTGCGACGGGCATTAAGTTACACCTGCCGTCCTGGGGCATGGGTGGGGAGGCACCATCCATTCTGTGGACAGATAGAGGGAGCCCTCATACAAGCTCGGGAGGCATCGCCGCAGAACATCAACCAACTTTGGACACGAGCTCGACTTTCCACCCTGATCTGTCAGCGAGGGACAGCCCACCAAAGACTTCAAGGTAAACAGAACACGTGACGACGCAACGTGCCTGCCGCACCACTCAGGCCTTCCACCACTAGGAATCGGGCAAGGAGTTCCAACGACAGTGCAGTCCAGACATTTCAAATGCGAGGTGGGGGGTGCCGGCCCAGTGGCATCAGTGGTTAAGTTCACACGCTCTGCTTCAGCGGCCCAGAGGTTCACGGTTTCCGATCCCCGGCACAGACCTACACACTGATCATCAAGCCATGCTGTGGTGGCATCCCACATACAAAACAGAGGGAGATTGGCACAGATGTTAGCTCAGGGACAATCTTCCTCTCTCACACACACACACAATCCAAGAGGGGGAAGCTACCTAACAAAGATGGATGGTAAACTCACAATGCAAGCCAACTCACAAATATTCTAAATACACTTATGCCAAGTTGAGCGGGGTCAGAAATCCCCCTAAAACCTTTACAGTCCTGTTTTCCCCTCCACCACCACTGCTCACTTCCTCCCTCCCTCTCCCTCCGTCACCCTCCTCTGCTTTCTCCCCTACCCTTTTCTCTCCTACCAGTTCTCCTAATGGGCAGCAGAATTTCTAAAACGAATCACCAGGCGTCAGAAGGCAGCTTTCTCCCGCTGACTTTAAAGCTGGGTCTCTGGGCCCTTTCCACACACACCCATCTCAACTCTCCCAGGGCACCCTACACCCGTTGGACGCCGTCCCTCTGAGCTCAGTGCGAGAAGGCGGACGCCCCCGCGCTGGGGCCTGGGGTCTGGGAGTGCCCTCGGGAGGGGACAAGGAGAGGCCCCGTGGAGAGAGCATGCCGGCCTTACCTTTTGTCCTTTTTCCTTCTGAAACACAAAGACGGGCGGAGCAATGGCAGGCTTTTCTGCAAAAAGAAAAATTGGTTTTTTTCCCCCCAACACTATATTCACACAGTAAACAAAGCTACATTCGTCTGTAATAAATTAGAAACAAAACACAAACCTAACATAAAACTGGCAACTTCAAAGAACATCGCATCGCTTAGGAAACTGTCTCGGCGGGGGAC
The DNA here is from genome assembly GCF_037783145.1 of Equus przewalskii. NCBI lineage: Eukaryota > Metazoa > Chordata > Mammalia > Perissodactyla > Equidae > Equus > Equus przewalskii. Next base: position 4,118,880 of record NC_091836.1, read on the forward strand.
GCAGGGGCGTGTCCTGTTTGTGACGCCTAACGGCAGGACACCTGCACTTTTCTGTGTGCGTGTTACACACCGATGCGAAGGCTTCGAGACTCACTCAGGACAGGCCGAGCCCCTGAAGGAGGGAGAGCGCTGGGGGTGCGGCAGGCTGCAGGGCATCCGAGGCGGCCGCTGTTGAGTGCCACCAAGTGTGGCCTCGCAGGAACACGGCCCAGAGACGGCAGGTCTTTATGTGGCATCTTCCAAATTTCAAATGTCGGAAACTAGTTTAGGTTTTGGGTTTTTTTCAAATTTGCAGACCAGGCGGCCGGTCTGGGAGCTCGGCCCGGGAGCTCGGCCCACATGGCTCCCGCCCTTTGGAGAGCTCCCCGGTCAGGTCAGCCCAACCTTCCGCCGGGATCTCAGGGAGTGCGCGTGCAAGAAAAGGACTCACGGGGTTGCAGAGAGGCTGAGGGTCGTCTCACAGAGCCGCTGCTGAACGAAGACACCCTTTGGGACATTCTGTCACCCGACGCGACCAGGGCTATGCGGCCTGTCATTCTTGAGCCACAGCGTTTGCCTCGCATCCAGGGGCAGCCAAATCCACAGCCCTCTGCCACTGCCCCTGCGGCCAGCGAGGGGAGCCTGGACAAGGACCCGTGGGGGAGGCCCGGCCGACGCGGGCCTGGTGGCTCTGGGTGCATGGAACATCCAAGGCCCAGGGGGTGGAGTGGATGAGAAGCCGGGGAGTGGGGAATTTAGGGGGCGCCCGCACTGCCCTGCTGTCCCGGAGATGGACCAGGAGCCTGCCTGCCCAGAGCTTCCCCTCAGCAGGACGGCCACGCGGGGGCGGGATACGGCTCCTAGTTGGTGAGAGTGCTCGTGCGGGGAGCCAGTGGGCATCCGGTCTAGAGTGCCAGGGAGCCGTCCCCGAGAAGAGCCGAAGGGAGAGTGGCGGCTGTGCCGGCATGGCTGGCTCGCCCCTACGGAGACAGGGAGCCCGCTGGGTGGACGACGGCCGTGCTAAGGATGTGGGCAGTGTTGTCATAGCAGCGGGCAGCAGAGTGGCTGGTTCAGGGTTTAAGAGAGCGCAGCCTGGGGAAGAGGGCAATGTGGGGAGACCAGTGAGGAGGCGGCGATCACCCACAACAAAGATGGGTGGGGACAGGGCTGGAGGAGGGAAAGGGCCCAGACTGAGACCATCAAGTGGACACCGTCCCACTCCCCGCCCCCCAAACTCGGACTCCTTGGAGAAGCAGAAAAGATGCCGACGGTGACCACTCCCCCTGCCGCGCTCACTGAAGCCGTACCACATCCGAGTCTGATTCACGGCGACAGTCCTCACCGTGCACAGCTGCCAGTGAGCACCATGGGGAATGACATGGACAAGACCAAAGTGCTACGGAGGCGGGGGAGGGCGGAGGGGCTGCCGATGAGGCTGCCACGCTTCCCTAAGCAGCCATCTCCCCGGCACAGCGTGCAGCTGCCGTGCGACAAACCCCATGGAGGCGTGAATGAATGAATGGGCCTACGCAGGCAACAAAGGACAGCGCAGGAATGCTGGGGGCCGCTGGGGACGCAGCGGCTTATCCTCACCACGCCATCCACGGGAGGCCCAGACTGCCCTTCCCCCCACGAGCCCAGCATGCAGGCCCAGCCTCACTTCTGCATCTGCCCCTTGGCCGGCTGCAAGGTGCTGACAACGCAGGAAGGAGTGGGGGTTCTGGTGAGCTCAGCAGCTCCCCAGCCCCCCATTTTCTTTAGGGAACCACCCCTCCCCAGCCCCATGCTTCGGATGGAGCCCAGCACTGCCTCCAGCCCGAGAGGTGAGGCCTGGCCACCGCAGGCTAACCAGTCACACACTCTACTCAGCGCAGAGCCCATGGACCGGCCTCCCAGCGGAGGAAGATGCTCGCCTTCCTCCCAGCGGGTCTCGCCACCTGACCCGCCAGCTGTTCACGGGTCTACAGTCTGTCTTCCCCTCTAAGATGCCAAGTCCAGGAGAATGGAGACGGCCCTGTCCCCTTGGTGTCCCGCAGTCTGAGAAGAGGACGTGGTGCCCTGCAGGGATTTGTCAAGTAAGGGGAGGGCGCAGTGGAGATGACCGCCAGGCTAGCGAGAAGGACGAGAGCAGAGAGCGATGAGCCGGATTGGGGAGGATGAGCGCTCTGGTGCCGTGAAGGCTGTCGGGTGATCTGCAGGCAGACAAGAGGGGCTGCAGCGATTTGCGGAGCCGTGGCAGGCCTGGGCCGCCTGTGGGTCCCCGGGACAGGATGGGAACAGAAGAGTTCCAGCAGGAGGCCGCCTGTGGTGTGCGGGTCCTGCCCAGCACCTTCTGGGCTGCGTAGCACGGCCCCGGTGCGAGCGGGGAGAGGTCCACCTGAGGGAGGAGCAATTGTGCCCTGCACCTGGGCACGCTGCTCGGAGGGGGAAGCGGGAGGCTCTCTACGGAGGGCACATGGGCGCCCAAGCTCTGAAAGCAGCCTGAAGACCATGCCCGGTGAGACCCACGCAGACCCCCTCGTTAACACCTGGCTCCTGGTCCTCCACCCCCACCGCCGGCATCCTGGTTCAGAGGCGCCTTCTCTCTCCGCCTCTCCCCTCACGCCCTCAGCCCAGCCTCTGCAGAGCAGCCAGAACCGCGGTGTGAAGCACTTGCTTCCAGCTGAAGGGCCCGTGGTCCCCTGCACGCCTAGGTTTCTGTCACGTCCCAGACTCCCACCCGGCTGAGCTGCTCTGCCTGGAGCACGTGCTCACCTTCCCCCGCGTGGCCAGCACTCACTCGTGTACAGACACTGCCTCTTGCAGGAAGTGCCCCGCTTGACTGTGCTCCCTAAGCACGCCCTGCCTTACAGCCTGCACGGGTCACGTGGAGGCCACCTGTCGGGGAGGCTGAGAGACCCAGGACATGGCATCCGACATAGCTCTGCGCCCAGACTGGCGTGCAGGCATCAGCCAGTAAACGCTGGAACTAACCCACCTATTTCTTTACACGGGTAACCCCAGCTGCTCTGTAACCACGGAAATATTTACTAAGCCCTTATCGTCTGCAAGGCGCCATGGCAATCACGGGGAGCAGGCAGCCGGGGGCAGACAGCTTCAGGGGAGACATTCGATTAAAGGTAGGGGTGCGTCTGCACTCTTGCCTGGTGCTTCTGGGGGCTTCTCTGTCGATCCTCCGTGGAACAGAAGCTCCACAGAGCAGGCCTCTGGGGGACCCCCTGGGACCTCCGGAGCCTCCCGTAGAACATGGCTCCACAAGCACTTACAGAGTGACATGTCTATGCCACAAAGGCTAGCACTGGGAGGCCTGGGTGCTGGGGCATACCTTGGGGCCCGCCAGGACCCCCGCGGAGGGCAGGTCTGGCGGCCAGGACAAACCCATCACTGCAGTGAACGTGGCAATGAGCCTCCATCAGTTCGCCACCAAGAACCCGAAGGGACACACGTTTCTTCCGCTCAGCTCAGGAGGGCCGAGTCCATCACGGGCAGAGCAGGACCGCCCCACAGGACAGGCACACGCACCCCAGGCCCCGCAGCCTGGCGCACTCCTCAGGGTAGCCACTGTCCTTCGAGCCGCCCCACGTCACCAGACAGCTCCGGCTGTCGCTGACTGAGCAGCGTGCCTTCAGCTGACACCCGGGTTTGGGGACGAACAGGGGATGGAGCAATGAGGCTTCTAGGACCCGCCTGAATCTCCAGCCCCGCTTTTCCTTCACAAGGGAAGGGAAACCACCACCAGAGGTTTCTAGAGAGACCCGGGCCCCCAAAAGGATGTAAACTATTGAAACGTTATACAGCCTCAAACGCAGGCTATTTGATTCAGGTTCTGTCAACCGGGTGTGTGTCTGGTCTGGGAGATGCTCCCTGATCTTTTAACACACAGTCAGCTTGCATGAAGGCGGCCCGCCTGGAGCACGGGCTCCACACGTCAGCACCGCACGGGTTAAAAGAGCCAGCGGTCAAGAGACCGGTTTAACCGAACGTTCCCCGAAGTTCCCTGACCAGGGAATCCCCTGGCTGCGTGCTGGGGGTGACTGTGGCCACACTGGTGTGTCAAGTGGGGTGGGATCCAGAGCCGTGTCTTTGGGGACACGGCAGGTGCTCCAGCCTCACCTGGGTTCTAAGGGGCTGCATGCCAAGTCCAGGATGGATGGCCACTCCCCGTCTTGAGTCCCCACCTCCTCCCCACGCCCCTCCTTGGCTCTAGCGCCTCAGGCGGCACCGGCCTGAGCCCCAGTGATTCCAGATGGCGATCAGAGACCCCAGCCAGAGGAAGTCCCCCGCCTCCCCAACCCCCTAGGCAAACAGCATGGGGGTGGGGTAACTGGCTAAAGCTGAAAGGACGGAGGCCCACAGCGCTGGCTCTCCCTCCTGTTGCCTGCTGCCCTCCACCCACCCGTGAGGTTCAGATGCAAAATGGGGCAGCCCCGCTGTGACCCCCAAGGACAGGGCCCATGTCCCGGATCTGGTCTTGGCAGTCCTGGTGATGTGCACGGACAGGTGAGCCAGGTGTGGAGAGCCACAGATCTGTGCTCTCGTCCCAAACCTCTGCCAGGTGTCTGGGAGCCCTCTGCACACATGCCCTACCCTGCCCTCGCTCGGGCCCTGCTCTCAGAGGCATCGCTGCCACAGCTGTGACGTTCGTGGCTCCGGCCACCCCGGTGAGCCTGGGACCCCGCCCCAGCTGCACCTCTGCTACGTTCACGGATGCCATCAGAAATTCGTTTGGTAACTACAAGTTTCAGCAATTCCACACATCTGGGAGCCCACTGTGCACCAGGCATCACGCTGGGCTTCTAGGGTGTGGGGGTGACGCAGGGACACGTCCCCTGCCTGCCAGGAGCTGACATCAGACTTCCGTTGAATGTTCCAACACAGGGAAGCACAGCTCAGGCACCTGGCCTGGGGAAGATGCGGAAAGGGCGTGGAGCAGGGAGGGCTTCCTGGAGGAAGCACCACGTAAATGGAAGGATGAGCAGGATCTCGCCAGGTGACCAGGAGCGGGGAGGAAAGAGGCAGCAGAGAACAGGAGCACTGGAGGAACACGAAGAGGGTCAGGGTGGCCCCAGCACACTCTAGACCCTCGAGGACAGCCGGGAGGACAGACCACCACAGCCCAGGGCCACAGGAGCTGAGTGCCCCCCTCCCCTCACTGGGCCCAACATCTTCACACTCACACCTGCATGGTCAGTGTGGAAGCTTCTGGAAAGGAAGGACCAGTCACACTCGGGCCGCCCCTTTCTTGTGGCAGGAAGCCACAGATGGCTCCCAGGAAGTCGGTGCTCCCTCCTGCCCCGAGAGGCCACAGACTGCTCTCCCTGCAGGAAGCGTGGTCTCTGGGCGGGGGAGGGGTCTCGGGGGGCAGGCCCTGCTCCTAAAGCAGCGACTCCCGACCTGGGGCCCTGTGACCGGGCATGCCCTTAGCTGGCTCTGGGGCAGGTGTGCAAGTCCCAACAGCCCCTCCGTGAAGTCCCCCCATAAATGGGGGTACGGGAGGAGGGCTCCAAACTGCCTCGTCCACAATGGGGTGAGGGGTCCATAGGAGGAGAGCGTCCAGCAGCCTCGGCCGCGATAACTCAAGCAGGGCACTGCCCCCACCTGCGGGCCAGGGGCCAGGGCTCAAGGGTTTCATCTGCCCAGAGGTTGACTGGCGGCAGCATCTTAGAACAAAATGACTGTGCGTCTCTGTCAAAGGCAGCAAGGCGGGGGATGCGGGGGCACTGCCCTGAGGCCAGGGCAGGACGGAGGAGGCCCTGGGGGCAGGGCGGCTGGAGGCGAGGGAGCCCCAGCTGGGGAAGGCAGCAAGGGGCTGGCCTGGACCCAGAGGCAGCCAGGCGGGAAGAGTGTCTCCCGACCCTCGGGCAACAGAGGTCTCGGGATCCTCCCGGCCTCTGCCACCTTCTTACAGCAAGGACATCCCTCCCCACACAGGCCGGCAGTCACGGGGCGCTTGCAGAGGGGCTGCGCAGGTACTCAGCGCCTGACGCACACCATCTCCCGAATCTCTGCCACCACCCTCGACGGGAGGGCAAACCAACGTCCCCATCTGAGAGACTGAGCGGGGAGCCGGGTCTCCAACAGCCCCTGAGCACCACTGCTGTCGCCGCACAAGAGCCAAAGAGAGAAGTGTCCACCCCAGTCTGCTCTCTCCCATCCTCTCCGCTCAGGTGAGCCTTGGAGCTAAGAATTGGACACTGTTTCTCCTGAGACGTGGCATCAGGAAGAAAGCAGCTGTCAGTGAACATTCTGGATAAGCACCTGTGGAAGAGCAAGAGGGAAACTGCAGGGGGTTGGGCTTCACACAACACGTCCAGAACCTACGCTGCAAACACTTTCTCCCCACTCCCCCTTTCCCGGCAGCCTCCGTTCTCCATGCTGGGGGTGGGCAGAGGCACCCCAGCAGCACGGGCAGGCCGGCCCTGCGACGAGCTCTGGCACCTCCCCGTGGCGGCCTCCGAGCTCCGTCTCCGAGCCCCTCTCTTAAGCTAAACAGAAGAGCAGATGGAGACGCAGGAAAGCACAGCGAGAAGCGAACCGGCCTCTCTCTGCCCGTCTGTTTATCCCCCTCCTGAGCCCTGCCTCAAACCGGGGCCTGGACACGGCCCGCTTCTGGAAGGGCCCTCGGAATTCCTAACCAAAATGTCAGCAAGGTACTTGTGGAAAATGAGCTTAATCCTGGGCTGATGCGTCTTAATCTTCTTATCTGTGCAAAAAATGTGGAAAGCATCTTGCCAACACAAATAACCGTCTATTACTATGTGGCAACTGCCTTCACGCCGCGACACTATCTCAGCCCTTTGAGCCATTTCTTTTCTTAGAAATCACTGTAAACAGTCCTGTGCAGCAACATACATAACAGTGAATTCGTCACTGGCGTGTCAAGTCTGCTTGCACACTAATACCTTGGTGCAGACTGGGCCTGATCTCCATCATGCTGTTGCTAGGCGATGCCTCTCTCCGGCCCAGAGTCCCGCAGGCCCAGGGGCACCGGCCTGGCAGGGCAGGGCGCCAGGCCCCTTCCCTCTGTTTTTGATCCTCCAATGTATTCCTTCCTTCAGGTGACTCTCGGTTGGTCTCGCGGAGTTGAGAAGGGGCACAGTTTTTGGAGACTTGGGATCTTTTATTTTATGCACTTTTTTCTGGAATGCTCTTCATCCTGCCGGTTACCTTCACCTCCTGAAATCCGAGCCACTTTTCAATGTTGATCCGACCGCCCCTCCAACCGCCGGACCCCTCTATGGCTAACGACTACGGGAGCACGTGGAAGCAGCAGAGGTGGGACCAGACCCCGCGGCCTGACGTCCCAGCTGGGCGCCTCAGGTCCCCATGAGCCCATAAGGCCGAGCCACATTCTGCCTTCTTTTCCTCCACACGCGTCAGCCCCGCAGCCACACCCTCCCCCTCCCCCCTGCCCCAGTTGCCCAGTCTACACGCGGCCGGGGACAGGCCCAGTCCTTTGGGCCCCTCTGTGCCTTGAATCTAAGAGAAACCCCATCAACTTATTAAATAAGTCAAAGTCGGCAACTTCTCTCAAACCACAGAAATTCAGGCAGCCAGCGCCGACAGCACTTTTCCATTCTGCCACTAGATGGCGCGACACCAGCACCGCCAAGGCGAAGTAAAAGTGGCTGAAGATTCAGGGGAAAGTTCCAGTAAAGACAACGGAAGTGCCCCGACAGGAAGGAAACCTGAGGACAGAACTTCTGCTGAGGCTGCAGACCAGGGCTGCTGAAACTGGGGAAGGCGGGCTCTGGTGACGTGTGTCAAAATCCGCTTCAACCACTTGGGGCCGGGACCCCAGGCAAGTTAACTCTTTCTGCGCACGCTGGGCTCGCCGTCCAACACGGATGGAGCCGCACCCCAGGCTGTGTGGGGCAGGCCGGAATGGAATGATGCCCACCGAGTGCTTGCTCCTGCAATGACACCACTGCCAGTGCACCGACACCGGCTTAGAACCCGGGTCGTGGCTTCGAGGACTGTCACCCAGCCCCCAGGCCCCGACAACGATTAAAGGCCTCGCAGCCCAGCCCCGTCCAGGAGCTGCCTGGGCGCCAGGACACCGCAACGCAATGCTCAGTGGCTCAATCCCTCAAGCCCCCAAAGGCCCAGAGAGTCCCAGAGGCGAGAGCTGATGGGAGGTCGACCAGGCAAGCCTGGCTCACAGCAGCTGGACCGACTGAGGACCTACTATGTGCTGGGCATTGTGCCAGGCAGTGGGGACAGGAGGAAAGGTGGCCGAGGCCACAGCTTTCTAGTGGGAAAGGAGAAAAAAACAAACAAGTACCAGAGGCATGTAGAGACCATCCTGGAGACAGGTGTGAGGGGGCAGAGAGCAGGGCGGAGGGAAAGACTGCGAGTGGGCCCAGGGCCTCTCTGAGGGGTCATGGGAACCTCGGACATACGGGAGCAAGCCAGGCGGAGGCAGAGGGAACCCGAGTCTGGAAGTCCTAAGGACGGAAAGAACTGGATGCCATGTGGCTGGAGGACTTCCACAGGGAGGGGACCCCATGGTGCGGAGTCTGGCATCCAGCATCCAGGGAGGCTGGTGGAGGAGGCCACGCAGGCCAGTGACACCATCTGGCTGCTATCTTTAGGTCCCCCCGGCAGGGGTCCTCATGCGATCCTTCCTGGTTTTGTGTGTTAGGACAGTTCTGTGATGAACTCCCAGGGAACATCATGCAGGGCTGGCGAGGAGAAGAGATCTCGGGGAGGCAGGAGGGGATGCAAGGGGACCAGCGAGGAGCCTTCAGGACTCGTCCAGGTGAGAAGTGGCAGTGATGCTGGCAGCTCAGGCTAGTTGTGTGGCCTTGGAGACAGGATGAGGTGGATGGAGACAGCACCCGCTGGTGCCTTCGCGGAGGGAAGACCGAGACGACCGTGGCGAGGCTGTGAGTGTGCGTCCTGCTCAGGCAGGGGGGACGCTGCCAGCTAAAGGCACTCTCGTTCCTCCGACAAGACGACCCCACCACCCGGGCCACCCCCCCCCCCCGGGGCGCTGAAGATGAGTAACCCAGGCCCTGGACTCTCCCATCCCCAGCGGCCACCACCGTCAGTGCTGCAGAATGGCCTCTCTCCTCGGGCAGAGGGGAGCCTGTTTTCTCACCACCTGAGAACCCGAAGTCCCCAGGACTGCCTTCCCCACGCCCGCTCGGCTGTTACGGCTGCAACGCCGGCATTAGTTCTGGGTCAACAAATTCCTGAAATTTGGTGTGGCAAAGCTGGGGGAGTGTGACCCAGCAAAGGCATTTAAAACTCACTGCAGAAGCAAGGCCTCCTTCTGAACATGCACGTGGAGCAACTACGACCGTCCCCGCCACTTCCGCTTCTCCTCTGAGACAGTGATGGGGAATGACGTGCCCCCACGGGTCAGCTTTCAGAACAGGTGCCCCTGAAGTCAATGCTACCTGTCCACTGGACAGGAAGGGCACGGGCTCCTGGACTGCATGGCTGGACGTAGGCACGCCGGCACTGGCTGACACGGCCCTGGGCTTCAGCCCCTGTGAAACGAACAGCTTGGACCCAGAGCATCTCTCAGGCTCCTTTCCAGCTCTGACCTTCTGTCCGGCCCTCACCTTGGACTTGGCCATGCTGAAGGGCGTGGGAAACACTGTTCCTCCTTAACAGGGATATGAAATCTCCGATGCCTACTTAGCTGCCAAAAGGCCACAATGGAAAAGGAAGGTTGGGAGGGCGAGCCCTAAGCTCTAGTTGGCAAATGATTTATTCCTGGATAGTCTTATTTAATCTTCTATCCCAGCAGTCCTCACTCAGGGGTGCTTCTGCCCCCCCCCCCCCCCGTCCCGGGACACAGGGTAACGTCTGGAGACGTTCCTGGTCTTCACGATGGGGAGGAGCTGCTGACGGCATCCAGTGGATAGAGACCAGGGATGCCGATCAGCACCTTACAGTGCACAGCATGGCTCCCCAGTCACAAAGAAGGATCCAACCCAACGTGTCAACTGTGCTAAGGTTGAGAAATCTTGCATTAATTATTTGAAAAAAGGCTGAGTTAGGTCCCTAACTCATATGACACACCAAAATAAATTCCCGATGAGTCAGATAGTACCAACCAGGGTGGCCCCCCAGCTTGTGTGTGTCCTCCCCCTCCATCCCCACTCAGTAGGTGTCTTTAAATGTGGGTGGCATCCTAGGACTTTGGTAGACCAGATGACAATGGAACGCAGAGTCTCTTGGGGGTCAGTGGAGTCCCCTAACCCAGGGGTCTCAAATGAGGGCGACTGCCCAAGGGGATGGGCAATGTCTGGAGACATTCTTCCTTGTCACGACTGAGGGTAGGTGGGCGCCACTGGCATCACATGAGTAGAGGCCAGGGATACTGCTAAACCCCCTACAATGCACAGGACAGCGCCTACCAGCCCCGATGTCCCAGGGCTGGGGTGGAGAAACACGGCTCCGACCCAGCAGCTTTTTCCCTCCCCAGCATGCACTCAGGAGAGTGACAGCTGGTAGTAACTGACACATAGCCACACATGCTGGGGGGGGGGGGGGTCAGTTACCCAACACACGTTCTCTCACACAATCCTCAGACGTGACGAGCATCGTCCCCATTCTACAGACGCAGGAAGTGAGGTCAGCACACTGGGCAAGTAAGTGGCAGAGGCAAGACACAAGCCAAGGACAGTTGGTCCAGGCGCTTCCAACTGTGCCACAAGTCACCGACCGGAGCCTGCCGTCAGTCCCTGTTCAAAACTGCCCCGAGGCTGGAGGGACAGGAGAAACCCACGTGGGCCTCCCTACAGGCCCCACTTGGGCCCTTGACACTGGAGCTCAGCTGTCACATGCGAGCAGCTCTCTTCTTGGTCTCGGGACCCCTTTCCATGCTTGTAAACTATCGAGGATCCCAAAGCGCTTTTGTAAATGGGGGCTGCTGCTATTGATCCTCACCACACTGGACATTAAAAGTAAGAAAAGGTCAAATACTAGTTTATTTAAGATAACACTGGTTAAAGTTTATCAAAAGAATATATTTTTATGAAAAACAACTGCTGTTGAACACAAACAAAAACTAGTGGGAAGAGGGGCGCTATTTCACATTGTGACAAATCTCTTTAATGTCTGGCTTAAGAGAAGACAGGCGGAGTCTGTCACCTGCTTCTGCAGTCCATCTGTCGCTCTGTCACACCACTGGAAAAAACCCCACTGCCCATTCTCCAGAGAAAGAGAGTGAAAAGGGCAAATGATGACTTCGTATTGTTATGAAAATAGTTTTGAACTCGCAGTCCCCTTGAAAAGGTCTTGGGGACTCCCAGGGACCCCTGGAGAGGTGCTGCCATATGCTGCTCTCGAGTCCTGGCCTCACCCGGACTCCGACTCCTGAATTAGTTACAGACGTCAGGGGCTTTCTGCTGGGGTCCTCTGCTTAGGAGTACCGAGGGTGGAGGACGCCGCATTCGAGAGGCAGTCCGGCAGGGTTGAAACCCAAACGCCAACAGAGGTCAGGAAGGCACCGGAAAAGGAGGAGGTGGGCCAGGGCCACAGATCCCGGTGGGGACCGTGGGGTCCAGGAGGGCAGACATCTCTCTTAAGGGCGGCAGCTGCTCCTCAGTCCTGGCAAATCATTACCGGGCAGGAACGCAGGCCGAGGTTGGCTGCCATTTTTCAAGAGAAATCAAAAACCAGATTACTTTTTGCCCCTGAAATCTCTGAATTCTTAAACGTTGGCTCCTAGTTCCAAACAAACAGACAAAAACCTAAATGGACCAAAGAAACATGTTGCTCGCCCAGAAGCAAGCCCGCAACTTGTGCCTGCCGTTTTTCACTCTGGCTTCATGTCATTAAACATTTGTGGGGCTTTGCAAAACCATTGCCACCTGACAGTGATCTCTGATGGTGTGGCCCCGGCTTCGGTTTTTATTTTACGTTCCTCCACAAGCTCCTTGAACGAGCATGAAGCTCCACGAGGGCTGAGATTCCCAGCGGGCGCTATGCAAGCACCGAGTGCCAAGACGACCAGGGACGCAGCGAGCTGTGGACATGGGGCTTTGCTCGGAGGCCCCATGCCATAGAGCTTTCTAGCGAGGAGGGTACAGGTGCCCGGAACATGACTCCACGGGACCACAGGAAGGTTACTGCATGTGGGTGGCAAAATGAATCCCCCTCAAACAGAGACCCCTGCCACTTGCTGCCAGCACTCCCACCAGATCCTGAATCCACAAGGATGCAAACCTGTCTGTGTCCTGATGGCTTCGAAGTACCATGGAGAGCAACCCGGGCTCAGCCACGGCAACAGCAGCCACCTGGCCTGCCGCCGCCTCGGCCTTTCTCATGCGCAGGGTTCATCATAGGAGAAAAGCCTTCTTGGACCCCCATGCACCCAACTCCCTCGCAAATGGCCAGCCCCCGTCGCCCATTCTATCCCAGCCTGTTCTCCGTGCCTGAACCCACTGACTAGGCCGGAATTCAGCAGGTAAGTAACATTTCTCTGTCCCCAAACCCCCAACACTGTCCCTCCCCCCAAGGCCATTTGAGGCTCCCCCGCTCTAACCTCACCCAATTCCTGTGACCTCCACTGCCTCGGGGCACCAGCACACACTGGACCGGGGAGCCCCAGCACTCAGCAGATGCGCGGGGGGAGGGGCTGCTGGGAAAATCTCATTTTCCAGTTAACTGAGCGGCACGCTGAAGACATGGCTGAAAAGTTTTAGACTTGCAGAACTACCGTCTCTTCTGTCTGTACACGGGATCCTGGGCAAAACCTACATTTTCTGCAAAGAGTATAAAGGTTTTGCAGCCTCTGAGGTCACAGGACAGCCCTCAGCGACCACCAGGCCCATCTGCTGGGGACAGGAGGGCACCGGAGAGTCAAACGGACACACCGCAACCTCGGGACAAACCCCAGGGTTCGTGTTTATCACAACCTCATGAACAAATTCGAAAAATGAGGCTTAGGGCAGGGGAAGGGGGTGGTGAGAACCAGGCTAGCTGGGGACTCCAACTGTCTGAGTCCCAGCTCATCAGTAAAAATTCAGCTGCATCTCATCCTCTCAGAGTTTGCAGTCACAGAGTAAGACGAAAACTGAGAAAAGTGCGGCCGGCCTGGTGGCGTAGTGGTTAAGTTCACGTGATCTGCTTTGGTGGCCCAGGGTTTGTGGGTCTGGATCCCGGGCGCGGACCTACACACCGCTCATCAAGCCACGCTGTGGCAGCATCCCACATACAAAATAGAGGAAGATTGGAATGGATGTTAGCTCAGGGCCAATCACCAAAAAAAAGTGAGAAAAACCACACGACCCTTGAACATCTCCAGACTGACACCTGTTCAGGCTAGATCAGTGGTTCTCAAGCGGGCGCAATGGTGCTCCCCCCAGGGGACACTGGGCAATGTGGAGAGGCATTTTTGGTTGTCATGACTGGGGGACGGGCACTATTGGCATCTAGTGGGAAGCGGATCAACATCCTACACTGCACAGGGCAGCCCCACAACAAAGAATCATCTGGGCCCAAATGTCTACAGTGCCAAGCCTGAGACCCCATGACCAGATTACCATGCAACGAGAGGCCAGACAGGACCCAGGGCAACTGATGGCCCAGTTCCACTGGCCTCCCGCCAGGGGCCGGCCTCAGGGCCATCTCGCCCAGTGGGCGTGGAGTCACCACATTCTGTGCACTTAGTTCTTGCTCTCCCTTTGCTGAGCACTTAAGCTAAATGTGTCTATAGCACGAGTCCCCTGTAGTAAAAATAGCTACCACTTACTGTCACTGTGGCCTGGGATCGGTGCTAAATAATTTACACATGTTAATGCAGCCACTGCCCACAGCAGCCATGGGATATTGCAATCATCATTATGCCCATTTTGCTGGCCATTAAACTGAGGCTCAAAGGCCTTATGGATTTGCCCAAAGTCACTCAGAGAGTCCGAGACTGAGTCAAACACAAACCCAGTTGTCTCCAAGGCAAAGCCTGGGCCCCACCTCATCATATACCAGTCCCCTGCCCCGGGACACTCTGCCAAGTCTGAGGACACATTGGGTTGCCATGACCCCTGGGGCAGGGGTGCAGGGGACGGGTGAGCTCCTGGCACTTTGTGGCTGGAGTCAGGGATGCTACCATGCTGCTAAACATCCCCCAAGGCACAGGACAGCCCTTACGACAGAGAATCACGCGGCCCCAAATGTCAGTAGGGCCAAAGTTGCTTTCTGTGGTCTCCCAGGTGGCCGGCAAGGATTCATCACACGTGCACGGTCCCTTCTGCTGCTGGCATCTAGACTCAAAGACTTCCCAGAGCTCAGACACGCTATCACCCTCTTCCCACTCTTCACCTTCACCAGGGAATAACACTGCGCTGCCTCAAAGCCTGACGTCAGCCTATGATGCAGAGTAGCTCCAGAGAAAGGACGAGTAACGAGTCTGGGACGTAGCAACAGCGAAATGCCAAGCAGAAGAGAATATCCCAGGACACAAGTGTAAAAAACACACACTCACACTCACACACACACACTCTCTCTTTCTCCCAGGAGAGAAGCACTCCAACTGGACTTTAAAGTCAGGGGCTACAGGACCACCAAGAAAGGGCTGCGGGAGTCGCTGTCACCATCCCTGAAGAGATCACCATGGCAACAAGGACTAACAAGACGCTGTATTGTATTCACAACTGGAAACCTGTCTTTGTACACAACACAGCACTCCTGACATGTACTACCCAGCCCACTGGTTCTCAACACTGGCTGCACGTCAGGATCGTTGGTGCAGCCTTCTAACTGGACGGACACCCGGGGCCCACCCAACACCTCGCAGAATCGGAATGGGTGGGGCGGGTGTGGGGACTGAGCATTTTAAGAAAGCTCCCCAGGTGACTCTGACGTCCAGCCCGGGGGAACAGCCACTGCCTCAGACTCACACAGAGGTGGCAACGGCCCAGAGAACAGAGACAGAGGGGTCGGGTGTGAGGAAGGACCAGCTTAGGACCCCAGGCTGGAAAGACAGAAGCCAAGAGGCCGTGTGACTGGAGCTTAAACAGCAGGAAAGAAAGCACAGTTTGGGCCAATCCCTGAGGCTTCCAAACGCACAGGAAGGCCCAGTTCACACTGTGGATACGAAATTAAACATCTTAGCGGGCTGCACAAGCCAAAGCCAGAAACGGGGGCGAGAAACACATCGCAACCAATTCAAGAAGGGCAGGGATATGGGAGGCACAAAAAGCCACTAAGGTTTGACGTCCTGAGGACAACGATGCCAGGACTAGCGTCAGAGGCAAAGTCTGAGGTGAGTCCAGCATTTATCAGGCAAAAACTGTAAGTAAGAGAAATTCTGTTTCTCTATTTGACACTTACCCGTTCAATTACGCAATTTACAAGTGACAGCTCATGTGCCAGCACACGTGCTAGAAATGCTATCCCTGGAAAACAGGAATTCACAGTTTTCCCTTTGTGCTCAAAAGTATACCTCACAATGAGGGTCCTCACTGATAAATGCATTCATTCATTCATTCATTCAACAAACATTTCCTGGATACCTACTGGGTGGCAGGCACCGTTCTAAATTTAGGGAACCATCGGGGGTCATCACAGAGAAAAATCCCCACCCACTTGGAGCTCCTATTCTAGGGGAGGGGGAGTCAAGCAGACAATAAGCCAGCTTGCCAGATGGTGTCAGGGCTGTGGAGGAAAATAAAGCAGGGGAGAGGGGATAGCGAGTGTGGACCCAATTTAAAATAGGTGGTCAGAGAAGTTCTCAATCATCAAGTAACAGTTGAGTAAAAATCAGACGGAGGCGAAGGAGGGAGCCCCAGGCTATCGGGGGAAGACGGATTCAGGCAGAAGAACCAGCAGGGTCAAAGGCATAAATAAGAGGAGTGGACGGACCATCCGAGGGACACCGAGACGGCCAGAGTGGTAAAAGCACGGCGAGTCGGGGGACAGTGGTGGCAGAGGAGGACGGGGCGGTATCGGGGGGCCACCCTGGCTTCTGGGCTGAGACGCTGGCAGAAGGGTGAGGGTGGCAGGGAGGCCCCTGTGGTGGCAGTGTCGGTGGTGAGAAGCGGCCCCCTCTGGAAATCTTTTTAAGGTCGAACTGACAGGCTGTGCTGTGGCGCAGGAGAAAAGAGAGGAGTCAAGGGAGACTTCAGGGCTTTTAAGCCAAAGAAGGGACTTGCCATGTACTACCATGGAGGAAAAACTGTGGGATGAGCAGGTTTGGGGGGAAAGAGAAATTTTTGTTTGCTGTGCCTCTGAGACACCCAAATGGAGATGGCGAATATGATGCCGGATCTACGAGTCTTGAATCAAGAAACTGAATGGGCCCAAGGTGTAAACATATCCAGTATGTCATACTGACTCCCACTTATGCAGCTCCTCTCCTGCCTTTACGTGGATCTCATGAAGAGAACACTTCAACCCTCTACCCGCGTCTTTATCTTACAAAACAGACGTGGCATGAGAGGGCCAAAGCAGGGTGGGGGGCCTTGAAGCCAGGCCACCTTGATTCACATGCCCGCTCCTCACTGGCTGGGTGACCTGCCTTGGACAAGTAACTTAACCACTTTAACTCCGTTTCCACACCGAGAACACGGCTAACAGGACCCACCTCGTGCAGCTTTTGCGAGGAGCGCGTACTACCGGGGACAACACGCGTCAAGACTCTGAACAGTATCTGGAGCATCCTCAGTGCTCCACCAGGGTGGGCCCCCATTATCATCATTCGTGCATTTCAGCATGGGAACCCCAGGACCCCCCCCCCCCCCCATCGCAGGGAGCGCGGTGCGGGGGGAATCGGGGCCAGGGAGGTAGCCGGCCTGCCTGCGGTTGTGCACCTAGAAACGGAGGGAGCTAAAAATAGGCCTCGGAAGTCCCGAAGCTACAGCGGCATCGACCCCGCTGCCGATGGAAGCAGACAGCAGCTCGCGGAGCGCTTCCTCCGGGGCATCCGGAACCGTAACCTTGTCAAAAACGCTCGTGGATCGGGTGGGGTGGGGGGGGACGTCAGCGCCCGACAGAGGAGGGAAGTCACACGCGCTCTGCCCGGGCAACGAAAAAGGGCCCCAACAGCCGGGGCGTTCGGCGGCCCCCATCCTGCGGCGGGGGCCCGAGGCGCCCCTCTCGGTGGCCGCGGAGGGACCGGGGGAACCGGCAGGAAGCGGGGGCCCAGCTCGGGGCGCGGGGTGAAGACAGACGGGACGGGCCGTGGAGGACGAGAGAGCCCCGCGGGCCGGCGGCGGGGAGGCGGGTCCCCGAGGACGAGGGGCGGGAGCGAGCGCGGCGCGCCGGGCCCACCACCAGGCCCGGGGGCTATTTACATCCGAGGCCCAGGCGCCCAGGCCGCGCCTCCCGCCCCCTCGGCCCCCGGCCTGGCCCGCGGGGCGGAAGGGCCTCGGGGCCGCGGCCGCAGCGGCCTCCCGGGCGCCCCGGCCGGACGGCGGCAGGGCCAGCGCTGCCGGGGGTGATGGGCCGGGCCGGTGAGCCCGGCCTGGGGGGACGCGCTGGGGGGCGGCTGCGGAACGAGCTGGGCCGCTCTCCCGGGGCGGACGGGCCCCCCACCCTCCGGGGCGCCCACCCCTCGGGTCTGTGGCCCCCGGGCCTCCCGCCGCCCGCCCCCCGGCCGCCGGCTGGCCCCCGACGGCGCCTCCCCTACCTTCGTTCGCCAGGTCCGCCATTTTACTTCCTTAAGCCCTCCCACAAGGCCCCGCGCCGGCCTGGGCTCGTCTGCTTGCTGCCAGAAACTCCCGCGCCTGCGCACTTCCCGAGCCGACTCCGAGCGAGGCGGGCAGCTCGCGCCTGCGCGCTGAGCCCGGCGCGGAGTCGCGCTCCCGACCGCCGGCCCCGGCCCGGCCTCAGGCCGAGCACGCGCCTGCGCATTAACCGCCCCCGCCTCCTTTTCCCGCCGCCCGAGGGGGGCGTGGGCAGGGCAGGGCGCATGCGCAGTGAACGTGGCGCTGGTTGCAAGAGCTGGGGCTTGACGCCCCTAGTTTCCGCTGGTTTCCCGGGGGGTCCCTCGAGCTGGGAGAGCGAGCCCGTCGATCGAAGCCTTCCTCTAGGTAAATCCTGGGTCTGCGGGGCGCCTTCCACACGCGCAGGCCCGAAGTTGAGGGGGAGGCCCGCGGGGACTGGGGGACGGCGGGTCGCTCCGGGCCTCAGTTTCCCCTTCGGAGCGGCCAGCACGTCGGGCAAACGCTTTCCCGAGGCCGTGTGGGGAGGTGAGGGGGAAGCAGAGGTCAGAGGTTGAAGATCACTGGCCAAGGGGGGCGTTCAGTGGGGCAGGGGATCCCCAGCACAAGCCACCGGAATGGGAACTCCAGGAGGCCAGACCCCGACGCCTGGAACCAGCAGCGCCTGGAACCGAGCAACGCCTGGAATCGGGTTGGCCTCAAGTTTCATCTGTAAAATGGGCTGATCACCCGCCCCCCCCCCCCCCCCGGCCCCAAGGCTGATGTGAGACTATCGCACACCCTGGATTCGTTCTCAATTCCCCGGCTCCGAATCTCTGGGAACATCCTGTGGGCTCTGCCTCGCCTTGAAAATAGAGCCCAGATCCACCCGTTCTCACCAGCTCGGCTGTCCCCGCCCTAGGCCAGACCACCCTTCTCTCCCACCTGGAAGACTGGACGGCCCCCTCTCCCTCTGCTTCTGCTCTCCTGCCTCTTCTTCTCAGGGAGCTCCAGGCTGTTCCACCCACAGCAGCACGCAGAGCAATCTTTTAGAAACAGAAGTGAGATCCAGGGCACAGCTTTGCTCAGTGCTTCCAAACGGCTTTCCGCTGAACTTGGAATAAATTCTGAACTTCCCAGTCAGGCTGGCGAAGCCCCCGATGCTTTGCTCCCGTCTCCCCCTTGCTCGTTGCAGTTCGGCCACGTGGGTCTTTCTGGGTCTTTCCAGACTCCTTCCAGCCTCAGGATCTTTGCACTTGCTGATCCCTCTGCTTGGGCCTCTGTGTCCCATGTCTTACCTAGATTTGAGTCCCAGCTCCACTCCTCCAGGATGATCTAGACAAGGAGGACCTCTAGCCCATGGGCCACATGTGACTTGCGAGCTAAGAATTTACATGTTTAGTTGGTTGGGAAAAAAAGAAGCGTATCTCATCCTGTGAAAATTGTATGAAGTTTGAATGTCGGTGTCCATCAATAAAGTTTTCATTGCAAACAGCCACACTTCTTCGTTTATGAATTGTCCATGGCTGCTTTCAATCTGCAGCAACAGAGCTGAGTCCTGGCAGAGACGGTCTGACCAATAAAACTTGAAATATTTTCTATTTGGGTCTTTACAGAAAAAGTTTGCCCACCCCTAATCTAGGACATGTGTATTTACATGACTTTTTTCCTAGAATCTGCTACTTTCCCAGTGTGGTTTCCAAGCCAGCAGCATCAACGTCACCTGGGAGCTTGTTAGAAATATAGAATCCCAGGGGCCGGCCTGGTGGCATGGTGGTGAAGTTTGCGCACTCCCCTTTGGTGACCCAGGGTTCGCAGGTTCAGATCCCAGGCGCAGACCTAGCACCACTTGTCAAGCCATGCTGTGGCAGCGTCCCACATAAAACACAGGAAGGTTGGCACAGATGTTAGCTCAGCGACAATCTTCTTCAAGCAAAAAGCGCAAGACTGGCCACAGATGTTAACTCAGGGCCAATCTTCCTCACCACAAAAAAAAAAAAAACCCACTAACAGAATCCCAGGCCCCAACCTAGACCTGAATCAGATCTGCATTTTAACAAGATACCCAGGGCTTCCTCTGCACATTAGATCTTGAGAAGCACCGTTCAGGAAACTTTAAGTGGAAGTTCTATTTATTGTTGGCAGTGGGGTATAGTTAATACTATTACAAGTTTCCCCCACTTGATTCTGCTGTCTTAGATTTTGCCACCAGGCCTCGGGCACAGGCCACAGACCTTGAGTTAGAAATTCTCCAGAAATCGCTAGAATGTCAGTGTGGAATGGCCCCAGGGGGTCCTCCAGTCCATCTGGTCGCGCACAGTGTGTCGACTTAGGTTTCCTCATTTCTAGCTTGTTCGTTTCTTTATATTTCATTTTATGTAATTTCTCGTGGGTAGATCTTCCCGGCCTTTCCCGTATCTCTAAACCCTCTGACCTTTAATAAACCTAGTAGTTTTCTTTATATGCCTTTTTATGGGTTTAAGTTTACATTAAATAGATTGAACATATCACCATTTAAGTCGAAAGCTGCTAAGCCGCGCCTAGGAGATAATTGCAAAAATAAACATGAACACAATGCTCGTCAATTCTGGGTGGATGCTGAGCCCAAGTCTGCTTTTCCTTTGATGTAAAGAGAGATTAGAAAGTCTTAGAGGGTTTGAAAGGCCTCTCACTCCGCCGAAACGTTTTCCTTGACACGATGAGAAGACTCTAATCCATGCGACTCAGTGGCATTCAGTGCCATGTCTGCGTGTCTCCGAAAGTCATTTCATCCGCCACATTCTTCCCACACTTTGGGGAACTCCCAGCAACATGTCATCGCTCGCTAAACATCGTTCAGCTGTGCTTTTTCAAGGGCCGTTGAGAGACGCTAAACCTGTCATCCTGACGAGCCAGCTCGGTTTCCACTGGTTTCACAGTGCCCGTGACAGCGCTGGTGGCGGCCAGCAGCCAGCCCCTTCAGCCTGCCCTCGCTCCATTCTCTGGCCTCCTCCACCAAAATGACTTAGTCACAGTTATTTATGGACCAAATATGTGTTGAGCACTTATGGAGAGAATTTTAAAAGACGGCTCCAAATTCTTGGCCCCTCTCCCCATCGGAGGTGAGGTCGCTGTTCCCTCCCTTTGAGGGGCTGGACTTGTTCCTGGTCCAAGCAGAGAACACAGTGGAAATGATGCTGTAACGAAGGAGGCGAGGCCAGGACGAGGGCAGACGTGCAGCTGCTGTCGGCTGCAGGCACAGATGCTTCTAGAGCCTTCAGCCATTGCTGAGGCACTGCCTTGAGGTGGCTGCGCTGTGGGGAAGCTCAGTCACAGGCCACGTGGCAAAGCCCCTGGGGGACAGCTGCCCAGCCTCGCCCTTCCCCAGTCTCACCCACAGACACTGTGGCAGAGAAATTAATGACGCTCACTGTTCTGACCCCCCCGCCCCCCCGTTTGGGGATATTTGTTACACAGCGGTACGCATCCACCACACCTACTGTGCACCAGCACTGTTCACGTTGGTCACACGGCCGTAGGCATGCACCACACCTACTGTGTGCCAGCACTGTTCATGTCAGTCACATGGCTGTATGCATCCATTGCACCTACTGTGCGCCAGTACTGTTCACGTCAGTCACGCGGCTGTATGCATCCACCATACCTACTGTGTGCCAGCACTGTTCACGTCAGTCACGTGGCTGTACGCATCCACTGCACCTACTGTGCGCCAGCACTGTTCTACATGTTGGGGCCCAGTATGAACAAGAGAGACTCTCCCTTCTTCACGGACCTTTGTATTCTTTTTTTTTAAGATTTTATTTTTTCCTTTTTCTCCCCAATGCCCCCCAGTACATAGTTGTATATTCTTCGTTGTGGGTCCTTCTAGTTCTGGCATGTGGGACGCTGCCTCAGCGTGGTCTGATGAGCAGTGCCATGTCCGCGCCCAGGATTTGAACCAACGAAACACTGGGCCGCCTGCAGCAGAGCGCACGAACTTAACCACTCGGCCACGGGGCCAGCCCCAACCTTTGTATTCTTTTGTGGCGAGACTGACAATAGTCAGGTTAGCAAAATAATTCAAGATAGTGACTAGTGCTGCAAAGAAAATCAAACCGCAGATTGTCAGCGAGCACCAGAAAGGGGATGCTTTTGATTGGCTGGTCAGGGAAGTCCTCTTTGAAGAGGTGACATTTCATAGGAGTTTTGCAGGAGGAGCATTCTGGACAGAACGTCAGTGCAAAGGTCCTGAGGCAGGAAGCAATTTTGGTGAGCTGGCGGAGCTCCGTGCAGCCAGGGCAGAATGAGGCGATGAGACGAGGGAGGGGGCATGAGGGGCCTTATAGGCCACAGTGCAGAGTTTGGGGTTTTTCCTAATACAAGGGTTGGAAGTGGGAAATGGCGGGATCCCAATGACTCCCCCTAACCTGCTCATGGGTCTCTGCTGCCTCTTCCTCCTGGGCTCACCAGGGGACCAGTCAGAGCACCCCTGAGCCCGGGCTGGGCTCTGAGAACTGTGAGCATCCCCTCTCCCCAGCCAAGGCAGAAATGGCTTCTGTGGTTGGGCTCCACGTTGCGCCTGCGCAGCTATACTTTGAGTGTCGTCTTCCCCTGGCGAGCAGGGAGCCGGCGTGTGAAGTGTCTGCTCTAGGCCCAGCCCCACCCTGAGGTCCAGGACCCAGAGATCACTCTGCTCCGGTTGCTGCCCCGCAGATGCTGAGAGTCAGGTGGGGGCGGAGGGACATCGTCCTGGTGGCCTCGTCTGCTCAGCCCCCTTCCTCGTCCTCCCTCCGTCCACAGGGTCAAGTTCCTGACGGCAGGATGTCCACTGTGGCCGACGCTCAGAGGGGGACCCCTGCCCCACGCTGGGGGCGTCGGCTTCCCCCTCTCCTGTATCCCGCAGCAGCTAGTGTGGTACGGAACTGGGAGGAAATACTTATTGCAATTTATTTGTGATTTTTAAAAATTTTAACTTTTCAATGTAAAATGAACTCTGACCTACAAACAAGTTGCAAAAATAGTGCAAAGGGTTCCGTAAAGCCTCCCCCCAGCTTCCCTAGATATTAACATTTATGTCAACACAGTGCCATGATGGAAACCATGAAATGCACACGGATGGGAGCCCATTCGCTAATGTACAAACCGTATTCAGATTGCATCTGTTCATCGTTCATGTTTTTTTCCTCTTCTGGGAGGCAGCCCTGGACCCCACGTTGCCCTTTGCCGTCCCTTCTCCTTAGTCTTCTCTGGCTCCTCTAGATCCGGTTTTTTTCTTGACCACGACCCTGGAAGCGCGTATCGTCCAGCGCTTTTGCAGCACGCCCCTTAATGTGGGCTTTACCTGACGTGTCCTCATCGTTACGTTCAGGTCATGCATTTGGGGCTGGAGTGAGGGAGCATGGTGCGTCCGGGGGCACGTGACGCCCGCCTGTGCAGTGACTGAGGCTGGCTTGGATCTCCCGCTTTGGATGGTGTCTGCCCGGGCACCGCTTGTCCTTTTGTGATGACTGATCATCTCGTGGGGAGATAAAGAAGCGGGCAATCTTTGAGGACGAGGGGGGGAAGAGGAAGCTGGCTCCTTCGCTCGGTTGCTTGAGGTCTGTCCAGGCGTTGTTGCCATTTCGTAACCCGAACAGCCTGCATGCCAGGCAAAATCCGAGCGCGCAGCTCCCCGGGGGACAGGAAGGCGCCGTGTCGCACAGGGACGCTGGGGGGCGGCAGAGGGACGGCGAAGGGGCCCAGCCGGCGGGATCTCCGAGGCCCGGCAGCCCCGGAGGCGGGTCCGCGGGCGCGGGCGGGGGAGGAGGCGGCCCGAGGGGCGGGCTGCCGGCACTGCGCATGCGCCGCCTGTCACTCGCGGGCTCTCCGTCCTCGGAAGCTGACTGCGGGCTTGCCGGGAACCCAGGGCGTGTCGATTTGCAGGCGGGTTGCAAACCTCCAAACCACCTCTGGCCCGTGGAAGCAAAAGGGGGATTTTGCTGGAAAGTTATGAGGATGCTCATAAAATCTAAGAGAACAGAGAAGGAACGGGGCGGCTGCGGAGGGACCTGAGGATGACAGGGCACCTCCCCGAGAACGCCCAGCCGTGTTGCTGTCGGTCTTAGATGCAGCTCCCGGCTCAGATTCCCAGGAGACAGTGTCGGCTGCGTCCCGAGGGCGGCCACGTGATGAGTCCCTGCCCCTCCCGCTGTCCCCGACCCCACCCAGTTCGTGCCTCCACGAAATAGTGACCCAGCGAGTCCTCTAGGGGCCCAGGGGTAGGTCCGGGTGCCATTTGAGACATCGGAGGGGAGGGGTCCGGCGGCCAGTCGTCCGGACCAGGGCGGATGGAGGGGAGTTCTCTACCCGCCTTGAGGTCCTGGGCCTCTTACTCAGGGGCCAGCACTCCCGGAATGAAACCCAAGTCCCCACAAGGATGTAGGAAGCCCACCCCATCTCCCCTCGCTTCTCCCTCCAGCCCCACCCCACCTCCCGCCCCCGAGTCTCCTGGCTGCTGGCCACAGCCAAGTCGTTCCCTCTGTTCGCTCTGCCTGGAACAGTGTCCTGAGGATGTGAGGGCGCCCACACGGAGAGGGTCTTGAAAACCCGGGGAGAAAGGTCGTTCCCCAAAGAGGAATCAGGGCGTTATTCCAAAAGAAGGTGGAAGGAATGCTGGAGAGGGAAACCCCACGGACCTCCATCACAGGGCATTCTAGAAGGGAGCCCTGACCTCAGAATAGCTTGAGGACGGCTCTCCAGTATCATGGCTTTCGAGCCATGTGTATATTCAGTACGTTCTACATTGCAGCCCATGCCATGTGTGTATGTATACACACATCAGAGGTACTGAAATAAGGATTTTGCAGAGCCACATCTATCTTTATTACGTGAACACTCCTGATGTTTTCTCTTTCTATCCTGGCCCATTAAAAAGAAAACTAGGGGCTGCCCAGTGTCCTAGTGGTTATGTTTTCACACTCTGCTTCGGCAGCCAGGTTTGGTTCCTGGGAGCGGACCTACACCACTCGTTGGCAGCCATGCTGTGGCAGCAACCCACATACAAAATAGAGGAGGATTGGCACAGATGTTAGTTCAGGGCCAATCTTCCGCAGCAAAAAAAAAAAAAAAAAAAAACTCGCAAAAACTACACTGGTCATAATGCACCAACTCGATCTCATAACCCACTTGGCCTGCTAGAACCTCATGCCCCCGCTTGTGCCATCTTAGCAAATACCTATGTGACCTCCTGCTTCCAGGCTTTTCTGGTGAACCCACTGTGCCTGGATAAGTCTTTCTGAATCTCAGCTCTGATCAGATCAACAATTCTGCAGGTGGCCTTCTGAATGACTTTGATTTTCTTTACTTTGGCCATTCCTGACCATTCCTCCATTTTCTCTCCTCCTTTCCCCTACCTCTGCATGGACCATGAATAGCACCTCCTCCTGGGAGCCCTCCTCACGCACTCAGCCTCTCAGCCACCGTTGAGCGCACACTGTGCTGGATTTGGGAAATAGAATATCGAGTGAGGCAGACGAGAGCTGCTCACCCACAGAGCCGATGACAAGCAATTACAGGAACGTATGGGACACGGAAGGGGGGGCGTAGAAGGATCCGAATCGAGCTGGGGAGCTTCCAGGAAGGCTTCCTGGAGGAGGTGTCGATTAAGATGAGTGCTATTCAAGAAGAAGGGATGTGTGTGTGCGAAGGTGAAAGAGCCCGAAATGAGACAGTGGGCTGAACTCCAGGAGCGAGAAATCAGAGCATCGAGGGGGCAGTGTTTGTGCGTTTTGAAGAGGTAGGAGGGGTGGGTGGCCCCGGGTTTCTGGCTCGGGCGGTTGGAAGGATGGTAGGACCCACGCTGTGATGGAGACACGGGGAGGAGGTCTGGACAGCTGGATGCCGAGCCCCATCCAGTCTTGCTCTGTGGAGGGCGAGGCCCCCAGGACCTTGGAGCAGCGGTGGGTGGGCAGCTGTGGGGCAGGTGGGAGGATGGACGAGCTCACGGAGGGTGTGGAAGGCGCAGGACGCAGGCGCAGAGGGGCAGCAGCTTGAGAGGCGGGAGAGAAACCGGGGGAGGGGTGTCACTCCCAGCCAGGGAGAATCTCTCCCTTCTCAGCACGTCTGCAGTTGGGGTCTGCGTGTGTGTGTGCACGCGTGTGCATGCACCTTACATCTTCCTTCAGAGTTCTTACTACCAGAGAGCTCTTGGAAGCAGGAAATCTCTGGGTCCCCCTGCACCCCCCAGCTGCAGCTTATTGAACTCTTACTGGAGGCTATTAGGGCTGTAATGATCACCAGGGACCCAGGCTCCCTCTGTCTCATTGCTTTGCCATCCTTACTATATGATGTCCACCTCAAGGCCCAAGATGGCTGTTGGTGCTCCAGCCTTCGTGCCTGCATTCCAGCCAGCAGCTTGAGTTTTTCTGTGTGTACAATGGGGGTAACACCTACCTTGGGAGATTGTTGAAAAGAGGAGGAGGCTGGACAGAACCATGTAGCGTGGAGCCGCTGTGATTGGTCAGAACCTCCCAGGGGCTCTCGAGAGGACTGGGTCCCCCTCGTTGTGCAGTGCCTGTGCTCCAGGGCCCTACCCATTGGGCCCTTCGAGGGGCTTGACAGCCTCTGGGCCTTCAGCGGTCTCCCCTCCTCATCTCCTCTCCGGCTCCTGGGGCAGTAATCATGTGGGCCTCGCCCACGGGTGCTCATGGGCCTCACCAGCCACTCAGGCCCCAAGGGCAGGCCTGGCTCTCCTAGCAGGGGCCCTGGCGCCCTGCCACTGGGCCTGGCGCTCGGAGGGGCAGGGCTGGGGGGTGGCTGCTGCTCAGGGTCCCCAGGCTGGAGGGGGCGGGGGCCAGTCTGGGTTCCTGGAGCCGGGCTGGGAGTCGGCCCAGAGTCAGGACCTGGCCCCCAGCGGAAGGGAGGCTGCGTGGGTGGGTCCTGGCTGTTCCCCAGGAAGGCCACAAAGTGTGAGGGGCCCCGTGCACAATGACAGCTTGGCCTGCGTCGAAAAATGATCAAGGATCTCAAGATGGTGAGAGCCGAGCATCAGGCCGCATGGGCCCGGGAGCTCCAGCCCAGGGAAGGGACGGACGGTGTCCGTGTCACCTGGGGGCCCCAGGCCTCTTCCTGGGGCAGAGGGGCCTGGGCTGGGGCCAAGGCCGAGATCTCTGCGGGCCCATGGGGCACTGGGCTGGCACGAGAAGCAGCTTTAGGGCGGGTGATGGGGAGCTGCGTCCACGTTTCCAGAACATCCTCCTGCCTGAGGGCCTTTCCCGGTTCCTCAGCCTGTCGCTGTCCCGCGGGGTTAAAGTCCTACGATCACCTGTGGCAGAGGCCCCTGAGAGGGGACGGTCACAACCATACGGGTTCCCCACCCCTCCTTAGTCCCACGAGCCGGGCTCCCCGAGGATGGGCCCAGGAACAGGCTTTGGGATGCCGCCCTGGCCCCTATTCTTAGGGCATCCTGCACATCGGTCCCCATCACTCTACCGAATAAACCCTGGGAACCGCCGTGGGCTACACCAGTGGCTGGGCGGGCATTCATTCTGCAACGTCTGAAGGAGTTTCTCGCCATCTCTGGCCGAGGCTGGCTTCGCTGAGTAAGGCTTGGGGAGCCTGCTCCTTCTAGAACATTCCACAGGGAGCCTGGGGTGGGGGTGGGGAGTGCTGCAGGCAGCCCCACGGCTTCCCCTCTGGGCCAGGCTGGCTGTCCCGGGCAGGGGGAGGCCAGGAGGGAGGGCACATCCTCCAGGGCCACTGTGGGGGCAGGGGCTGGAGTGTGGATCGTGACCCCAAACGGGTACATTCAACATGTTTATTGCAACGAAAACCGAGAAGGGGCTTGGAAGGCTCGTGTCATTACTGTCGCGGGTGTTCCTCCTCGGGGAATCCTGCAAGGACAGAGGGAGGCAGAAACCCAGTCTGTGTCGGTCACCACGCGCAGAAGAAAAGGCGGGCTGTCACCATCCTTGGACCGCGGCCTCCACGTCTCCCGGGAGGAGACGGGATTGTAAAGACGCTCCTTCTGTCTGATGCCATCTGAGTCCTGAACGAGGCTGATCCTCACGGACGTTGGGTTTCAGAAACAGGCTCACAGCTTCCTGGTCCTTCCCCTCTGCCCTCCCTGCACCCTGCCATGGGAAGGAAGGTTTTCAAGGCCATGTGCGTTGGCATTAGTACCTTCGGCATGAAGGAGAAAAAAATACCAGGGACCAAATATATTGCAATATGCACATTCATAAGAAATGTTCTAATAACAGCACAAAACTATTGGTATCAACGTATTTCCAAAAAGAGAAACGATTGCATGTCACAAGGCGGTGCGTCCTGGACCAGACGGCTGTCCCTTCTCCTGCGGCTGGTGTGGGGACAGAACTGCACAAGCTGGTGCCACGTGTGAGGATGGAGATGGGTCCCGGGTGTGAGGCCTCAGGAGCCGTTTGTCCCCAGAGCAGAGTTTCGACTTGAGCAGTTTAAGATGGGACTTGCGCGGGGTCACAGGGTTCCAGGATCGCGGACTCGGCGGCGTTCTGGAAGATTCTGTGGAGTGGGATGCAGGCACGGCTGTTTGGGCACAGGCTTGGCGGCGTGGCCGCCCTCTGGAGGTGCCGCTGGATGCTGACCGCCCGGCCCCTTGGGAACAAGCTCGGTCCAGACCCAGCGGTTTGGCTTGACGTTGGCCGTGAACATGGACAGAGTCCAGACATTTGCGTCGCTGATAAATCTGGTTTGATTTTTAAAGACACCACCGTGTCTTGGCATGAGTGGGCCCGCTTCCGTGACTTCTTCTTTGAGCCAAGCGGGAGCTGCTTCTGGAAACCTTTGGCGTCTAGATAAGGGGCTCCCGGGGGTTGGGCAGGGCAGGAGGCCACGCGCGGTCCGTCCACGAGGGACCTCGGGGCACAGCAGTGTGACGGTCCCTTCCCACCGCTGGGGCACCGGGGCCCCGTGGCCGCCACCAGCCTGGCCCTGCCCCACAGCCGCAGGACATCCTCCCTCCGGGGATCCGCTGAGTTGTTTTAACATTACGGTGAAGCCTGGATGGAGGAGCTGCCAGGCGGAGGCCCCGGCTGATCCAGCCCCCACGGCGGGATGTGTGGACGCCCCACACGGTCCAGCAGGGGGAGAACCAGAACATTCGGAGCCGGGAGGAGACAGCTGGGCAGCGCCCGGGGCCCGCGCCACTCCGCCTGGTGGACAGCTGTGTTTCTGGAGCAAGAGTGCGTCCTGTGGGACGCCGTGTGGCAGGAAGGTCACTTCGTCTGAGAGGCACTGTCCGGTGGGGCTCGAGGAGTCGGTCCGGAGCGGGGCCCTGGCTAGATGCCCTGCAGGGGGTGGGCGGGGTCGCTGCGCTCGCGCTTCACCAGGGGCTCGCCCAAGCCACGGGCGTCCGAGTCGGCCTCGCTGCCCCGGTCTTCGCTGATGTCATCTGTGGGGTCAGCAGTGGGGACGAGGACGGGGGAGGCACAGGAGAGAGAGAGAAGTGCATCTTCAGGGAGGTGCACAGGCCCCAGCGGGCCCAGCTCGGGCACCGCTGTGGCCTCTGGTCTTGGTCACCTGGTCCTCCCTGGCCTGCCCTGCAGCACCCAGGGGCCTCCTTACCCGGGACCTCCCCGGACCAGCGCCCACGGGCCAGGGTCACGTTCCTGGCAGGGTTCCCTGGGCAGTTGGCCCTCCCACTCCCATAGGCAGGGATGGGCCAGGAGGCGGCTTTCTGGCCCGCCTGCCCCGCTCCCCCTCCGGATGTGGCTGCAGGAGGTGCCTGAGGAGCAGGATGAAGGGGCCCCAAAGCGCCACCCTCAAGGGGGAGGTGGCAGGGCAGCTCCTCAGAGCTCCGCTGGGGCTAGTCCCGCAGAGGTGTCACTCGCCACCTGGATGGCAGCTCCTGGAGGCCCCCAACCTGCCCCAGGCCGCCCCCATTTCCACCAAGCAAGGGCGGGAGGGAGAGCCACGGCCACACGCACCTTTGTCGAGCAGCGTCAGCGACAGAGAGGCGAGGTCGTTGAACTGGAAGAGAGAAGCCCAGCGTCAGGGGCTGCACAGAGCGGCCCGGGGGACGTGAGCCGTGTCCTCCACCCACAGCCAGGACAGACCTCCACTTTGTAAGGGACAGGAGTTCTGGACAAGAAGTGGCTCTGATGGGGGGGGGGGGCGTCCCTCTGACACTTTCTGGGCCGCGCCTGGGAGCTGCTGGAGAGCCACTGGCTGCCCAGGCCAGGAGGGGACAGGGCTGTGGCCTCGGAATAGTGACCATGGAGGAACAGCTGCCATTTTTTTCTATCAGGGGCTTATTGTGTATTAAATGCTCTACAATATCCCCTCGTTTCTTCCTCAAAACAACCTCACGTGACCCAGCAATTCCGCTCCTGGGGGGGACCCGCCCAAGGGACTAGAGAACAGGTGTGCAAATGAAAACCCATGCACAAATGTTCATAGCAGCACCATTCACAGTAGCTGACAAGTGGAAACAGCCCAAATGCCCATCAGTGGATGATGGATCCACACAGGGTGGCCCACCCACATGCTGGAATATTATGCAGCCATGAAGAGGAGCGAGGCCATGACACGGCCGCACGTGGATGAACCTGCACACACGATGCTCAGGGAGGGAAGCAGACACAGAAGGACACACGGCATGTGACCCCATTGACGGGAAACGTCCAGAACAGGCAGATCCACAGACAGAGAGCGGGCTCGTGGGTGCCAGGGGCTGGGGAGTGGGTGGGGGGACTGCTCATGGGGATAGGGTTCTTTTGGGGGGATGGAATGTTCTGGAACTAGACAGAGGTGGTGGTTGCACAACTCTGTGAATGCACTAAATGCCAGTGAATTGTTCATTTTAAGATGGGAAAATGGGAAATTCTAGGTTATGTGTATTTGGCCACAATAACCCCCCCAGAATAGGGTGTCTGAGGCCTCGCTGGAGGCAGGAACTCCTGCGCAGGGTCGCAGAGGGCAGGTGACCGGCGACCAGGCTCTGCACCCAGGCCTGTGGGCCCCAGCACTCTGGCTGCACGTGTCCTCTCCCGGGGCCGCCAGTGTCGCGCTCCGCCCGTGCACACCCGCGCCCCGCCAGGGAGCGGCCCTCACCTCGCCCATGACGGCGATGGGCGTCTCGCCGGTGGCCTCGGCGACGCGGTGCTCCACCAGGTAGAACATGTACTCGTCGTACAGCAGCCGGATGAGGTGGAAGGAGCCGAAGCTGGCGGCGCTGCGCAGCGTGAGGTCTCGGATCACCATGGAGCTGCGGGGACACGGCGGCTGGGACGGCCCGGGGCACGGAGCCCGGCAGGCGGCCCAGCCTGGCTTTCCTCAGCTCCGAGGGCGGCTGGGCACCCCGAGACCTACCTAGGAGGGCCCGCCAGCCGCCCAGACCACCCCGTGTCCAGGTGACCGAGATGGCACAGGGGGTCGCAGTGGGCTCTGAGTATGGGGGTCTCGGACGCAAGCCTTAGACAAGGGGTCTTCTCAGCATCTTAGACTCCCCGACAGCAGGCGGCCTTGCCTGCCCCACGCCCTTGCCTCCTCCCGCCACCCCCGACTCAGTGGTTCAGGCTCCTAAAAACCAGACAGAATTTCCAGGCGCTTCCAGCTCTTTCGTTTCCCAATGAGACCAGATCCAGCCCATGCCGGCCACCCCTCCTCCGGGCTGTCTCTGTCCCCCCACCTCCCCCTCCACCCAGGGCTCTGCTCGGGGTCCCCATGCGCCAGCTTCCTCCTCCCGACGCTTCACGTCAGCACAGCTTCTGGAAAGAGTCGCGGGCAGCACGCTGCTCACGTCTGGAGCTGGGAAAACATGGGCTGTGCGGCCGCTGCGCTGTCGGGACCCGGCTTCCCACCATGGTCCGCTCGGCCCACCCAGCTCGGTGCCGGCCTGGAGGGATGCCTCTGCTCAAAGTAGCTTTTCCAGAGCTTCTCCACAGCCACCTTAGGACCTTGGGGTCCTCCAAAGGGCTCGTGGCTCGGTGTCTGCACGGGTGAGCTCGGAAATGTCACCTTTCAGGATTCTGAAGACATGGCGCCCTGTCTTCTAGGTTCTGCCTTCTTGTCCAGAAGTCTGACGCTGTTCGGGTCCCTGGCCTGTCAGCGTCACCTGCTGCTGTCTCTCTGGAAGCCCTTATGACAGCCCTTCGCCCCTCGTTCTCTGAATCTAACGGGGAGGCCCCGCGGGGACGCTCTCATTCGCTCTGCTGGGAACCTGGCAGCTGTTCCAGTTGGAACTTGCGCCCTTAGTTCCGAGATCGTTTCTTGATTATGTTTTATTATATTCATTCGCACTATTTTCTCTCTCTCAAAATTCTTTTTTCTTTTTTGAGGAAGATTAGCCCTGAGCTAACATCTGCTGCCAATTCTCCTCTTTTTTGCTAAGGAAGAGTGGCCCTGAGCTAACATCCGTGCCCACCTTCCTCTACTTTATATGTAGGATCCTGCCACAGCGTGGCTTGATGAGTGGTGCATAGGTCCGTGCCTGGGATCCAAACTGGTGAACCCGGGGGCACCGAAGCAGAGCATGCAATCTTAACTGCTATGCCACTGGGCTGGCCCCTCTCCTAAAATTCTCAACGGCAGGATATCAAACTTTCTGGATCAAATCTTTTAATTTGTTTTTCTGTCTCTCATGTTTTTCTTTCATGGTTTCTCTCTCTCACATTTTCCTTTCTTTCTCCATATTTTTTTCTCTCAGTTGGGCCATCATACCAGTCGTTCACTCAAACACTGGTCTAGGTGTTGCTTGAAGGTGTTCTGTAGGTGTGGTTCACATCTACCAGCCGTTGACTTTAAGTAAAGATGACCCTTGATACCATGGGTGGGCCTCGTCTAATCAGTTGAAAGGCCTTCAGAGCAAAACTGAGGTTTCTCTGAGGAAGAAGAAATGCCACTGTGGACAGCAGCATCAGCTCCTGCCTGAAGGTCTCCAGCTGCCAGGCTGCCCCACAGACTTCAGACTTGCGGGCCCCCACAATCGCATGAGCTAGTTCCTTGAAAGAAATCTCTATATATTAATGTATAATAATTATCTATGTATTTATATATAATTATGGTGGTTGTCAGTGCCGTCAAGTTGATTGTGCCTCCTAGCAACCCCGTGGACAGCAGAGCGGAACCCTGCCCCGTCTTTCTGCGCCATCCTCGCGTCTTCTCGTGCTCTATGAGACACGCTCTCCTGCTATTCACAGTGTTTTTGCGGCCAATTTTCTCAGAATTGGGTGGCCAGGTCCTTCCTCCTGGTCTGTCTGAGTCTGGAAGCTCCGCTGAAACCCGTCCACCACGGGGGACCCTGCTGGTATCTGAAATCCTGGTGGCAGCATTTTCAGCATCAAAGCAACACGCAGCCGCCACAGTGTGACAACCGACAGACGGGTGATGTGGGTCCCTGACCAGGACACGAACCCGGGCCAGGGCAGTGAGGGCGCCGAATCTTAACCACCAGACCCCCAGCGCTGGCTACAACGATGATTCATCATAACACATTTACATACGTGACTTTTAGCTCTATACACCTGATCCACCTGACCCTTGCCTGGTGCCTCTCCGCGGGGACATGGGAGCCTGTCCTCCTGCTCACTCTTGGCAGTGCGTGAACAGAGGCCTGACTGTTGCTTCCGGTCTGGCTCCCCGCCTGTGCTGACCACCTTGCTCCATCTCCCAAACTCGTGTTCTCATCTCCCATCTGCCACCATCTGCGCTCCTGTTCTCTCTGTCCTTGGGGGTTTATGCCTTCTAGAAACTTCCTTCACCATCCCTTTGTGGGTTTTGCGAGGGAGCAGAAATAAACGCATGCCCTTGAGCTGCCACACTTTTCCAGAAGGCCGCAGGATGACGATTTCTGCCCCTGGAAGCCTCCACTTGGTTTTAGACCATGGGGGGCCTCTAGGCCCCAGGGAACTCGCCTGCCAGGACGAGGCCCACAGGTGGCGCCCTCGTTTGGGGCTTCGGCCACTGTCCCCGGCCCGCTGAGCAGGTGGGACGACCTCTGGCGCCCCGCCCACCCTCCCAGGAGTTCTCGACGCTCAGGCGGGGCCTCACCTGTAAAAGGACCACTTGAGCAGGAACTGCCGGGCGGCCTTGGGGAAGCTGGGGCTGCCCGCGTGCTGCTTCAGGACCTGGGTGACCACGTTGTCCAGCCAGCTGGCCCACTGGTCCAGGGAGCTCTGCTGCTGGAGGGTCAGCTTGAAGTCCTGCTCCAGCCGCTGCACCACGCTCTCCTCGCACTGGCACACCCACGACGCTTGCTCCTGCGGGGCGCGGCGGGTCAGCACCGCGGACAGCGACAGCCCCCGGCCCACCGCCCAGGGTGGGGCGCCCAGGGACCCCGGCCTTGACCGGCGGCCCTCGCCTGGCACCAGCTCCAGGCCGGACACCATGCCGGGCGCACACGCCTTCCCGCCCTTGGCCTCCGCCAGCTGCGCTGAGCACAGCTGTCCCCACTCCACAGGGCACAGAGGGCAGCTGCCCCCTCTTCTAGGGACCGAGATCCAGGCTCCCCACATCCAAGGCTCAGACCCCCCCAAGGCCTTTGTGTTGCTATATTTTGAAGTGTTCACTCTTCTAAATGTGTTTGTTTATTTGCTGGATAAACTCGGGGCCTGAACTGGGTGTAAACACAGCAGCAGGATCCATTCGCCTTTGGCCTGCGTCGTCCTAAGCCCGTGAAGATGGCGACAGGATGATAGTTTTTTAAAGAAAATGAACCAAGCATCCATCCCAGAACCTGGATGCCAGGGGGACCTGAGAGATCACGGAGCAGAGGTCTGGGTCCCTGGGTCCCTGGGTCCCTGGGTGTGCCACAGAAGGCTCCACCCCAAACCCGTTTCACGCAACAGAGACATGTGCCAGGCCGGGCGAGGCACCGGGCTTTGCTGTGGGCTGAATCCTGTGGGTTTGTGTCTTTCTCGAAGGGTGGAAAGCTAGATCCGGGGGCTGGGGGTCGCACGCACGCCATCCCTGCTCTGTGGCCCACTCCCCTGAGCCCCGTCCCAGGCCTTGGGGACCCGCCCGGGGGAGGCCACCTGCACGTTGGCGAAGTCCACGCGGTTGAGGTCGCTGAGCATCTGGCTGATCTGGGAAGTGTTCTGCAGCACCGCACGTGCCGCCTGCGCCAGGTGGTTGAGTGACGTGTAGCGGCGCAGCGTCTGGGCGAAGGCGCTAACCACGCCAACCTGCACCGAGGGCGGCACGCCGGGTGAGTGCAGGAAGGAGCCATTCAGGCAGGGGACAGGGACCCACCCCCCGACAGCCTCAAGGACCTGGAGACCGAGCATCAGCGAGGGGCACAGAGTCACCAGCGCCTCACGTGGCATCTAGAGCAGATGCTGCAGCACCGGTGGGTGGGTCAGAATTGGGGACAGCATGTTTATGTCCCCGCTTCTAGAATTCCTTTGGCTCTCTGGAGAGATCAGTGAAAATACAGATTCCTGGGCACTGGATCAGACTGGGGGGGTGTGGCCTGGGAATCTGCACTTTTTTTTTTTTTTTTTTTGCTGAGGAAGATTGTCCCTGAGCTAACATCTGTGCCAATCTTCCTCTATTTTGTATGTGGGTCACTGCCACAGCATGGCCACTCTCGAGTGATGTAGGCTCACACCTGGGGATCAAACCTGGGCCACCAAAGCAGAGCGCACCAAACTCAACCACCAGGCCACTGGGCTGGCCCCTGGGAATCTGTCCTTTTTGACAACTACCAGGGCGATTCTTATGTGCCCTGAAGTTTGAGAATTGCTGGCCCAACAGATCAGCTCCAGACTGTAGGCCGCAGACCAGATGCCCAGAATCGGGCCCCGTCGGCACACAGCAGCTCTGGGAGGCCCTCCTGGGGGTGGTGGACCCTCATTCTCTTTTCCGCATGTAGGCCCACGCCGCCACAATTTAAATTCTGAATTGTGGCCAATTCTATTGTAACAAGGGTGATGAGCATAGGAACATTCCATCTGTTCAGAATCGACCCGGGTGGATCACAGCAAATGGCGCCTGCTGTTGTGCCCTCCCTGCCAGCACCTGTCCTGCATCAGCAGCATCCTCGGGCTTCCTGGCGGGACCACTGACCCTCACGATGCACGGGGCCGCCTGCGTGCTCTGGGCCCCGCGGTCCTCAGCTCCCCGAGCAGAGGGACTTGCAGCGCGGCAGTTACCTTGGTCTGGATGACCTGCTGTGGGAAGTCGCTCATGGCGTTTGTCAACCAGCCTTCCAAGCTCTTGGCAAAGTTCCGGATCGCCTGTGTCAAGGTGCCTGGGAGACACAGACGCGATATTAACGCGGAGGAAGGCAGTGGTGCCTGTCGGGATCAGCATCAGGGGCCAGAGGTACAGATGCAATGAAAGTGACAGCCCTGAAGGACAAGCAACACAGAGAAAGAGACGACTGCGCAGGCCCCGGACGAGCGAGAAGGCAGGACACTCAGGGAGGGAGGCGCTGGGGGGACTCGGGCCGGCCAGTGCTCTTGCTCCCTGTCATCTGTGTGTCTACGCTGGTGCTGCTTACCAAGGGCGATCCTACCCCCAGGGGACGTCTGCGGCTGGGGGAGCTCCTGGCATCACGTGGGTGGGGCCAGGGCTGCTGCTCAGCCCCCTCAGCGCCCAGGGCAGCCCCCCGGAGATGACCCGGGTCTAATGTCAGCCGTGCCGAGGGGGCTGAGCAGTTTCGGGCAGGCGAGGCCCAGGAGAAATGCCATAGTTGTGCTGCTCCCCTTTTTGTGGCACAGAAGCAGCGGACGCGTTCATTAAGGAGACCGAGCTTTCCCCAGGGCTGACAGGCACCCGCCTGGCGTAACCTGCGGCGCCCGCGACGGTCATTTATTAGGAGCGAGGCCTCAGTGCGTGGCTTCCTCGTCCTCCGCCCGCCCGGGGCACTCTGCTTCCCCAGGAGCTGTCAGGATACTGGGAGCCCGGGGAGCCTGTGTGTAAGGGGCTGGCGCACCCTGGTGGAGGGCGTTGTCATCGCCACTGGAGGCCATGCAGGCTGTGGGGCCCGTGTGGGGTCCCCAAAGCATGGGGGACAGACCCCCCTGGGAAGGTCCCCATGGCACATGTCAGCACCACACGGGTGTAGCCATCAAGGCACATGGTTCCATTTTTCTTCTTTCCTCAATTAAGCATGCTGGGATTTGGAGCAAAGTCCGTGAAATCCACCCTTTGATGCTGAAGTGTCTCCACCGAGGAGGAAGCTGAGCACAGTGTCTGATCCACCGGGGAAGCTGGTTAGAACCCGGTTCAGCCCATCCCTGAGGTTTTCAGCAGGTGCCACAGGCAGGGGGAGGGCTGTCCTGTGACCACGGCCCTGCCCTCTGGGGACATCCAGGGCCCAGGAGGAAATGGGAGAGGGGGTGTCACCCGGCACCGCCCAGCGCGGGGCAGGGGCGCAGCCCGTGAAGCCTGGAGCCCAGCCGGTGGGGTGGTTGTGTGTGGGGGGGTGACCTGAGGGCGGGCCGCCCTCCCCTCGCCCTCTTTCTGGGTCAGCAACAAGGAAAACCAGCAGGCCAGAGCCACAGCCTCTGGGGCGACCAAGCTGCTGCCCTCGCTTTGGACTCTCCGCACCCGCGTCGAGCGGGCCCCACCAGGGAAGGGGCACGGGGCGGCGGCTTACTGGGCACCGGCCGTAGCACGTCGGGAATGAGGATCTCCACCAGCGCCTGGTACAGGATGTGATCACAGTTCCTCATCCACTTGAGGATGGGGTCGCATTTACACAGGGACACCAGCTTGTCCTTCGGGAGGACGGCGCCTTCGGGTTCTTCATCACTGTTAGGGAACAGGGGAGACGGTGAGCCTGGCCTGGCGTCTGGCCGCCCCGGCCGAGGCCTGGGGAGCAGGAGGACGGCCCGGTCACAATAGCCAGGCATGACGCTGTGGGACTGTGCCCGGGGAAAGGGTGGGAAAACCCTCGGGGCAGGCACACCCTGGTCCCCGCCGTCCCCACCCCGCCTGTGGCCGCTACTTGGGGTCGCACGTGGTCACCTCTAAAACCCCCCGTTCTCCAACAGGTGACTGGTCACTACAATTTCGATCTTCACTCAGAAGTATAAAACCACATCCCCGCATGAGGGGGTCGGGACGCCAATCCCGGCAGAGTTGGCCCATTTGTCTGGCGTCGCAGTGTGGGTGTCACGGGCGACAGCCTGCAGGTTAAGCTTGGGTCCCGAGCGGCGGGGCCTGTCTGGGGGGACGGCGGGCAGTCACCTGGCTGGGAGGGAGGCGGGGCCGTCGCCGGACGAGCCTTTAGAATTCCAGAAGGACAGCCAGAGCTTCTCGATGTAGTGGAACTGCAGGTTCATGACGACATCTAAAGTGGCCTAGGGAAAGACGGCCGTTCGACACGCGCGTGGGGCCTTTTAA
The DNA here is from genome assembly GCF_037783145.1 of Equus przewalskii. NCBI lineage: Eukaryota > Metazoa > Chordata > Mammalia > Perissodactyla > Equidae > Equus > Equus przewalskii. The sequence continues at coordinate 4,156,745 of NC_091836.1, forward strand.
ACCCAGAGGGACCACAAGGGGGGGATGGAGGGGCCAAGGTTCAGGGTTCAGAGGGCGGAGATTGTGTTGGCTCCCGGGCTAGAGAAGGAGGGGGCCACGCCTGTCGGTTCCGTGTCTCCTGGGACACCCGGGGACGTCTGAGGCTTGGTGTCCTGGGCGTGGACGGGTGAGTCTGAGCGCCCGCCTGGGGAGGCGCACTCGGCTCTGTGTCCGGGCACTGGGGGCCCTGAGACACCCAGGGAAGCCCAGGTCCAGGCTCGGGGTCTCCCGGGCTGCTGTGCAGGGACGGGCGGTCACCTCGCAGTGGCGCCGGTAGGCCAGCTGCAGGGCCTTGACGTCGTGCAGTGTGACGCTCTCGTGCAGTAGGACGCTGCCCAGGTCGGGCGCCGGGAACTCGGGGAAGACGTGGGAGACATCTGGGGAAGGACGAGGGCGGAGTTAGAGCCACGGGGGGGCTGCACGCAGCAGGGGGGCTGGGGGACGCTGCCGGGCGCGCGGGTGCAGTCACCCGACAGCGAAGGGGCTGAGTCCTGGCTCCCCCTCGGCCACACAACATGTGTAAGCTTCGGTTTCCTCATTGTCACCTCCCTGCGATGTGAGACGTGGATACAAAGGAAGCACTGAGGCCAGCGCCCTGCACACGGCGAGTGCTCCCATCACCCCAGCCCGGGTGGGGGCGGCCGGGGCAGCACATCTTGGGAGGGGCCGTCCGTGGGGACCTCCCAGGGGACCCAACACGGGAGGGCTGTATTCTCAAAGAATGCACTCAAAATCCACGAAGGCCGCCCAGCGTCTTCAGTGTACGTGAGTGAGCCTAGCGACCAGGACCCCAGCGAGCATCCCTGGGCTGTCCCGAGGGGCAGGTGCTAGCCGGGCAGGGACTCTCTCTCCCACGCGGCTCCAGGGGACCAGGAGGGCAGGGAGGCAGCTGAGCGAGAGCCGAGCATCCAGAATGCTCCAGACAAGAACCCGGGGGGCCAGCCAATCCCACTGCCGCCCCTGAGCCGACAGGTTTGAAAATACGACATCTAGTCTTCCTTCTGATGGGCGTTTCATTTTATTGACCGATTTTTCTGAGGGTCGCTTCACACATTAATCTTAGGGGCATATGCTGTTTATTCTAAAATCTCAGAGCTGCCACAAAGGAGGCTGATCCAGAACTTTCTATGTAACCGACAAGGTGTCCTACAAGAAAATGGTTTAAGGCAGCCTTGGGATGCTGCTGGTGCCGACACCCGCGACCCCCCAGAAGAGCCGAGCGGACCCTGACCTCAGACAGCGGGCCCTGAGCAGGGGCTCACCTATGTACTGCTGGTGGTGCTGGCTCTGAGCGGCCATGGCCTGCTCGGGCGTGCTGTGCAGGCTGCCGTGCGAGCCGCTCTCGCCAAGGCTGTCCGTCTTCTGGGCTGGCCGGTACCTGGGCAGGCGACACGTGTGCCTCCATGAGGCCCCAGCAGCACTGCCCAGAAGGGCCCCAAGGGGCAGAGGGAGGGCTGAGCGGGATTCAGTTTGGGGGGTGTGTGTGCGTATGTGTGTGTGTAAGTTTTCAAAAACTGTGGTCAGATACACATAACACAAAATTGACCATCGTAACCACTTTAAGGGCACAGCTCAGCGGCATGAAGCTCATTCACGTGGTTGTGCCACCATCCCCTCCATCCATTTCCAGAACTTTCCATCTCCCCAAACTGAAGCTCTGTCCCCATGAAACACTAACTCCCACCCCTCCCCCAGCCCCTGGCCCCCCATCCACTTTCTGTCTCTGTGGATGTGGCTCCTCTGGGGACCTCCTGTGAGTGGCCCACACGGCATGTGTCCTTCTGTGTCTGGCTCATGTCACGGAGCATCACGTCCTCCGTAGTGAAACCACCCGCGCCCCCTTGGTCCCCAGGCTGCCTCGGGCCGGGTCACCCACCTGGGCTTCTGGTGCATGGGCTGCTGGCGCATGGCCATGTACTGGGTGTCCTCCTGCAGCCGGTTCAGGGGAGAGTCTGGCTTGAGACGGATCCCGTAGTAATGGTACTTGGAGTTGCCCCTGGAAACCAAACACCCCGGGGTCAGCTGTCTGCGGCCGTCCTGAACGCCAGGACAGCAGCTCTGCCTTGGCCCTTGGAGCGTTCGGCTTCAGTGTCCCCTGCACTGTGGGGAGATATCCACGGGCTGTCCCAGGATCAGAGAGCTTTAGGAAGTTCTGCACACACTCTCCCCTCTGGGAGATTCCCATTTTGCATTTAGTACGTAAAGGCCCTGAGAAGTCCCGCAGGGAGAAAACCGGTGCAGCTTTGCTTAACCCAGGAGGGCCCAAGGATGATGATGGTGAGGATGATCTCGCCCCCCTCCCCCCTTCAATCCTCCTATAACGTGATTTAGAAATGGCAGAGTTTGCGAAACGTTACTGATGATCTAAGGACTTTAAACAATTTAGTTCAGAAAGCAGATCAGAGGCGGCTCCTCGGGAGAGAAGCCGGACGGACAGACATGCCGCTGTCCGGACATCCCAGCTTGGGCGCCGCCGATTCTCTGAGCTGGCAGTACGGACGAGCGAGGAGCCCGGGCCCTTTCGAGACGTGGTAGGAGCTGGGCTGGTGGTAGAAGGAGGGAAAGCGGGAGAGACCAGCCTGCGTCCTGAGGCCAGCATCCAGGACAGTCCGAAGGTGGCGGCCCCAAAGGCAGGTGGCCGGGTCCCCAGAGGCCGGGGGCTCCCTCTCCTTCCTCCTCCCTTCCCTTCCTCCTCTCTCCATCCACGTTCCATAAGGACGCTCTCTGTTAAGGATCCAGAGGTGGCGGAGGACAAGAGATGCGCACACTCTCGTGGCGCTCCTGTCATTTGAAGTCGGCCAGGATGCCCGCTTCTGAGATGCGCGAGTGAACCCTGACAGCCTGTGTGTGCGCGACTTCACGGAGCCTGGCCTGCCTCCGATCACAGCCACGACGAGAAACGGCCTCCTGGGCACTCAGGGCCACCCGCTTTCAACAAAGCGGGGTGTTTTCTCCAGTGAGAGTGGCATTTGCACCTTGCCTGTGATCAGTTACGCGCGTGACAGGCCCAGGCTGCCGTAGGCCAAGGGCGGGCCGTGTGGATGAGTCTAGGCATGGCAGGAAATCAAGAACCTGTAAATCCAACTCGACAAGACAATCCAGAGGCAGCTTTCTAAAAAACCTGTTATTCGGGAAAATTTCAAGCGAAGAGAGAGAGCGAAAGCGAACCCCTGTGTCCCATCAGCGGGAGAAGATGAGACCACAGCCAAGACCTCGGCCCCGGCCAGGCTGAGGCTGCCGTCAACCCAGAACAACCCATATTCGCCCAGACGTGTGAGTCAGGACACGTGGGCACGAGGAGGAAGCCCCCCGTTCTCCAGAAGCTCGCTTTTCGTCTAAAGGAAGAGGGGGCCGTGGGACGCTCCCCTGTACCCACCTGGTGCCCAGCCGCCGCGTCCGCAGGCCCATAAACACGGAGCGGATGAGCTTCCCGAAGGAGGCAGCGTTCACGGGGTCCAGCTTGTGCTCCTGGCAGTGCCGGAGGTAATGGTTGTAGAGGGAGCTTCTGGGGAGACTCACGCCCTCGGCTGTTTCGTAATTGTCCAAGAGCCACTGCAGCTGGGTAGAGAGAGACACACTGCGTTTGTGGAAATCCCCCCAAAACTGCCACGATGCTAACAGGGACTCTTTAAGAGAGTCACATGCCTTCCCTCCACTGTATGACGAGGAAATTCGTCTCCACCATCGTGGATGTGGGTGCAAGAGATTCCGGGCACATTAATTCCTAGCTTCTTTTCACTCGTTGATTTATTCAGCCTGGTTTTCGGGTTCCTTGACTTAATTGATAAAAACCTGCATGGGATCGAGACCTCTTAGGGTCCTGTCTACACAATCATTTCAACACCCACACACCCCACGCACCGTTTAAGCACCAAATGGCTCTGAAACCTACGGGGATGGAGATAAATTCTGATGCCAAGAAAAAGAGGAAGATTCGAGTGAATTTGATGGACCCTCAGTGCTGTGCCCTGAGTGACGCACTGGTAAGTGACAGAGACGGGCGAGCATCTACTCGAATCTGAATAAGACACTCAAAAGCTGACGTGCCTGCTTTTGTGCTCAGGCCGCAAGGCAGGCTGGGAGAATCTGAGCCGAAGTCGCTGCCCCCGAGGTCAGCATCGAGTCAGAGTGACCATGTGGGCCGTGCACATGGAGAGCCAGGTGCCCACGCCGGGCAGGTGCAGAAGGAGGCCGCCTGGAACCCCAAGGAGAGGGCCTCAGAGCCTGCTGCCCTCATACAAAAGGCCTCAACCGCGAGCAGGCTGTGGAGAAAGGCAGGGGCCAGGACGACGGCTGGGACAGGATGGCCAGAGCTCTGAGGGGCTGCCCAGGCCCTTCCCAGCTGGCTGACTCGCTCTGCAGTCCTGGATGTTCGTCCCCAAGCCCTCGCATCCTTCCAGACTAGAGGGCACGTCTCCTCTGGAAAATCTGTTCCCCTACCTGGCCTGGCGCACACACCCACTTCACGCAACCCTGCGGCCCCACCAGATGTAGCGTGCAAGCTGGGGCGTCAGCCTGCATCTCCTTTCTAAAAATCGTTTGAGTCTGAAAAGGTTCCAACGTGTGCAGAGGTACAGAGCGGAGTCCAACAACCCCACCACCTCCAGCTTCGACAGTCCCCCGCTGGGGCCCATTTATTCCATCTAAGCCCCATCCACGAGTCTCCTGGCCACCCTGGCCCATTTGAAGGCGAACCCCTGACCCTGCTTCATTTCATCCTTGGGGCCTGGGTGAGGGGTGGGGGGGGCGCTGGATGAGCAGGAGGAAGGTGGGTGACCAGGTCAAAGATCCAGGTGAAGCAGCACCCGGGGGACCGACAGAGAGAGCAGAGGGTCCTTTAAGAGAAAGGTGGGCACTGGGCATCAGGGACTGGGGTGATGGTTTCTGCCGTGGAGAGGAGGACGTTAAGCGCTGGGCTGGCGTTCAGGGCAGAGATTAGGACCAGACGTGTCAATGAGGCACCCAGGGGTGGAGGACGGGGTCTCTGGGGGTGGGATGCACACAGAGGGGTTTACTGCACGTGGCGCTGCCCACGGGTAGGAGCTGAGGGGGAGGAGGGTGGTGTCAGGCCCAGAATCAAGGCCCAGGGCCCAAGGCCCTTGCCCTTCACCTCTCTCTCTCTGATGCTATGAGCCGAATCATCCATCTTGATGTCAGTAAACAGCTTCATCATTTTGACGCCGCCCTCTGACCCCCCCGGGATGCATCCTCCTCCTCACCCCCAGCCACTGCCACTCTGACCACCCAAAGGCTGGAACAGTCTGGAAGGAGAACGTGGGGAGCACAGCCGGCACGGCCCTTTCTCACTGGGGGCACGTGTGGCTCTGCTCTGCGCTGACATCCCCTTGGGGTCAGGAAGCCACTGCCCTGTGGCCACGAGGTACGTCCCAGCCACAACAGGATAACGGGTTCTTTGTCTGCCCCCCTTTCATCTTGGTGGGTCAGGATCCAGGTGAGGAAGGGCTGTATCTGTGGGCCCCTTGCACCCCGAGGTTTTTCACGGCACTTTCGTATCAGTGACTGTGTGCATTTTGTTATTTACTGCTGTCGCCCCACTGGAATGAGTGGTCCAGGAGGACAGAGGCGGAACCGGGTCTGTCCATGTCTGCACCCCCAGGACCTTAAAGATGCCTCAAGAGACACTGATGAGAGAAGGGGTCCCGAAGAGCAGAGGGGACCCCAGCATTCGGGGAGCAGAGAGCTCCGAGCACAGAAGCTGGAGCACTTCCTCTCTGCCCGTTGAGGCTGGGGGCCCAGGGCGCTGCCTTAGGGAGCCCTCCGGGGGCGGAAGAAGCCGGGACAGGAGGAGCCGGATGTCTCAAGGGCAGGAGACACGTGATGACGAGGGTCCTCAGACTCTGTGGGCGGAGGGCTGAGGGGGCACTGGACCTGGTCCTGAGAGATGGAGGGGACCCCTCGCCCACCACTGGGATGCGACTGGCTTATTTATAGAGAGGTTCGGGAAGGATGACGGCTTAGCGCCCCCACCGCCCGTGTTGTTTAAATTAAAAACGACTCCTTTGTTTGGGTAGTTATGTTGACATTGACATCAACGTCCTCCTGACTTCAAGGAACCAGAGGGAACTGACACCACCTGCTGCCTCCAGAGGCACCACCGGGGACACTTCCTCTCTCGTTGGCACTGGGTCACCCGGAAGTGAAAGTGACCGGAGCCGGATGAGGACCAAGGTCTAAACGTCACCAGTGGGCTTGCGCCACTCAAGGGCAGGCAGGGCGTCTGACATCAAATGTTAGCGAAACGGAACCGAACACGAGGTGCCGTCTGTCCCCCCCTCACAGCGCCCCCGGGGCCCTGCAAGCTCAGCCCCAGGGACCTCCACGCAAGGCGACAAGGTGGGACAAGACCACCTTTGGGGGCTGGGAGACTGCACTAGGTGGCGTTTGCTGATGTGTTAGTGCCGTCGGGTGGATTCCGACCCCTGACGACCCCGGGGACAGCAGGGCGGATCCCGCCCGCCCATTCTGCGCCATCCTCTCGTCTTCTCGTGCTCTATCAGACATGCTCTCCTGCTATGCAGACAGTTTTCACGGCCGATTTTTTCGGAAGTGGGTGCCAGGTCCTTCTTTCTGGTCTGTCTGAGTCTGGAAGCTCCGCTGAAATCCGTCCACCACGGGCGACCCTGCTGGCATCTGAAATCCCAGTGGCACAGCTGCCAGCGTGCCAGCATCACGCAGTGCGACACCCGACACAGCAGGGTGGCTCCTTGACTGGAAACGAACCGGGGCCGCCGGGGGCGCCCAGTGCTATCCGCTACACCCCCAGCGACACGTGTCTGCTGACACTGGCACTATTTCTATGTCAACAGCAAACATGAAGACAGACAACTCTTTTTGGGAAAAACTACCCACTGATCCACGTTTCTGATCTGTCAGGACTGTCCTTTTCTTGATGAAGAGGATCAAATTCTTCCTTTTTAGGGAAAAACCCCCAAACCCAACACCCCGGTGGTTCCGGGCTCTCTGGTGGCACAGGCCCCCGGGACACAGTCCTCCTAACTACCAGAGGGGGAGAGGGGGTCTGGAAGGCCAGACTCACGGCCACCCCCTCTGTCCTTTAGGATATTGGTTTCCACTGTTTGGGGCAAATGTGTGTGCCTTTGGCTCCTGATGGTGGGTGGCGAGGTAGATAGTCTCATGGGGCCATAGCTGCCCGGCAGCTCCTCTGAGCTCTGGGGTTTCACTGGTGTTGACGGAGCTGAGCCCTGAACACCCCTTTCATCCATCCATCGGATACTCAGAGAGGACACCGGGTCCAGGTGCTGGGGCCACACCGTGATGAAACTGACAAAAGCCCGCTACCCGCCGGAAGTTCCATCCTCCTGAGGGGACAGACCTAGGACAAAGAAGGAACTGGCACACTGGAGAGATGGTGTTAAGGGCTAGGGAGGAAAAGCCAGAAAAGGGATTGGGAGCTCCAGCGAGGAGGGGGCTGGAGGGGGAACTGCAAATTTAAATTGGGGGGGCAGTGAGGTGTCAGGAAAGGCCGCCGAGAGTGATGAATGAATAAAGATGTGAAGGAGCAGGGGGGAGGAGATGCGGAAGTGTTTCAGGCAGAGGGCACAGCCTGTGCAAAGGCCCTGTGGCAGGACTGTGTCTGGTGTGTGGGAAGAACATCAAGGAGGCCTGTGTGGCTGGAGCAGAGGGAGGAGGGAGGGCAGGGAGGGGACGGGGCAGGTCGTGCAGGGCCTGGGGGGCTGTTTTGATGACACTGGCTTCTACTTGGAGTGCGATGGGGGCACTTGGAGGGAGAGACGGTGGTGTGGGGGCTGTGGCAGTGGTGGTGGAGCTGGGAGAAGTGGTGTGATTCTGGATTGTTCTGAAGGTGAGGTCAAGGAGGATCAGCAGGCGGGGCGTGGGAGGAGGAGGGGGAGCGAGGAGGAGCACGCAGAAGGATGGCGCTGCCCGGATGAGCCCGGGAGACGGCGAGGGGCGTGGGGTTGTTGGGAGGGGTCAGGGCTCAGCCTGGACACGCTGCGGGGAGCTGCTACCCGAGCAGGCAGGTGGCTGGTGGACTGTGGAGATGAGGGGACAGGCCCAGATGAAGCCCATGAAGAAACAGCCTGTCCCGCCAGGAGCCAGGGGTCGGGGGTCAGCGAGGCGGTGAGGTGGGTCAGGAATCCTGAAAGAAACAGCGGTCCAACCAGGACCACCGCTCGAGGCCTTTCTGAACAAGGGACCCGTCCCATGAAGTGGCCGGTTCTCGCCGCGTGCCACCCCAGTCCGCGGGTTCCAGCTTTGGCATTACATCCGCCTGCAGTCGGCCACCAACCAAAGGCGAAAAGATCTTTGATCATTTGTGTTTCTTGATGTAAAAGTCCTATAATCCGAATACGGGCCCTCTAGACAGAGGCCGTCCTCCCAGGCTTTGGGAAGAGTAAGTTGATTTAGTCGTCAGCAGCTGCCTCCTTGTGACAGTGACCTTGTAACCCGCTGTGGGGTCCCTGAGTCAGCGAGGGTCCAGAAGCGGGGCTTCTGAGGCAGGATCTGGGGACAGCAGAGTGACAGCTCTGGGGGGGCACCCAGGCACCTCCTGCTTGTGGTTGGGGACCTCGATGGTGGGGTGTTCTCAGGCCCAGCACAAGCATCTTCACCTCCGTCCTCTGAAGCGGCTGTCCCCGGTTTTCATGCCACCAAATCACACACCTGCCCTCAATTCAGAGATCGCTCGAGGCCACCTCCTCCTGCGGGGGCTTCGACGCCAGGCTGCAAGTTTCCTCCCACTCACA